>NW_017728933.1:1231688-1256466 GCF_001723895.1 Crocodylus porosus | reverse complement strand
AAAATAGCTGTCAATTTCTTCCTCTGCCTCCCTGATTCCCCTCAGCCTCCTGGAGCTCCCTCACCCGTGCCTCCAGGGCCCTAAGGCGGGCGCCTGCAGGACAGGTGTGGGGGTCTCCAGTCCCTGCCCCCCCAGGCCTTGCTGGGCAGCTCCCGCAGGCCAGGGGGATTGGGGATGCCAGCTCCCCCGGTGGCTCCATCTGGGTGGAGGCCTCAGACAAGCCCCGGGAAGGCTGCGCCCCCCCGGGCAGGGGCCCTGGTAGCACTCCGTGTCAACACCATCATAGGAGTTCCTAGCTGAGTTCGGGTCCCCTGGCCCTCGCTAACACGACTCAGCCTCTGGGTCCCTCCTGCTCCCCCTCTGGCGTGAACGCCGGCGCGCTCTTACAGACCACGCCTGTTTGCGCGCTCTGTTTGCGCGGCTCCCTACCAGCTCAGCTAAGAGGGATCCGGGGGGCTTCCCCTCCGGATCCAGCTCAGCTGCGTCGGTCCCTCTGCCCCACTTACCTTAGGGGGATTATTTTTCTCCTCTTTCTTTTATAATGGCCCAGATGGGAGGCAGCAGCTGGTCCAAGCTGTCCCTGGGATCAGCCATGGGCTCAAGAGAGAATCCCTGGCACTGGAATCCTCAAGGTAAGTGCCGGCCAGTGTTTCACGGGATAATGGCTGTGCCTGTAATCAGCATACCTGGTGGCTTCTGTTCTACATCGGCTACCCTTGTGGAGGGCATCCCTGTCTGCTTTTCTCAGTACGCGTCACTCACAGTACTCCCACTACTGTCCCAGTCACTTTCCACTCAAAAAGAATAAGAAAAAAGATAAGCAGTTCCCTCTTTGCCCATGTCCTGGCTTCCTGCTGCTAGTTAACTCATTAGCAGCTTATTACAGGCCACCGCCCAGTCTCTCCTGTGCTCTGTGCCAGCACGGCTCAGGAAATCGTCCTGCTGTTAATGCTGGGCTGTGGAACTTGGACCCGGTTTCCCTCTCCCCTCAAACTCCGGGGGTGGTAGTCAGCGCCCCTTCTGGGGTCTCATCTTGCGCCCCCCCTTTCACTTAAGTGCTACCTAGCTGCATTCTAGCACAGAAACTCGGCTTGTCCCAGAGCAGAGGCTCAGCTTTTTTTCCAGACTCACCACAGCTCCTGTAGGTTTGTTGTAAGTGGTGAGTGGGGTTGCTGACCCTCGAGCTCTGGGGTCCCTTGGTCTCTGTGCTTGACTTGCATCTTGGATCCCTCCACTGGATCCTCTCTCTCAGGAGTTTCCAGCAGCTCCTCTCCTTTCGTGGTGCGCAAAGGCGTTTTCTTCAGGACCTCCCCTTTCTTTTATTCCTAGAGATTGTTTCCCACTGGCTGCCCGAGGGGGGGGTGGGGAGTCTTCCCCCAGCTGTCAGGGATTTTCCCCAAGTAACAGGGTTCATAACAGGGACTCTGTTACAATATCCGTTAAGCAAAAGATTAAATAGTGCCCTGCTAGTTCCAATTGATGCTGAATTACTTCTAATGACTCAAGAAGTATTTGAATTAACAGACATACAAAAAAACTAGAACTCTTGGTTCCAATACCTTTTATGTGTATTCAACCAACTGGGAAATCACAAGAAAACTGTCCTTTTCTGCAAGACTTCGGGATCAAAGTCCCTTCATCAGGCTCTGGGAAAATTATAAATGGTACAAGATGGTAAAAAGTCCCCATAGGTAGGAAATGAACTTCATTTCTTCACAGAGGACTATGAGCCTGACAAGGGGACTTTGATCCCAAAAGCCTGCAGAAAAGGACAATTTTCTTGCTGTTTCCCAGTTGGTCTAATAAAAAGTATCATTTTGGAACCAAGAGTTCTATTTTTTTGTATGTTGTTTTGTCTCAGACCAACATGGCTACCAAGTACACCTTGAATTAACAGAGAAGTGTTATAGCTGTGTTGAACAAGCATTTGCAGCATAAATGGTGCCAGCAGATAGGCATCTAGAACATACACAGACTCTCTAAGGGATCACTCGTCAACTGGGTGTCCATATGGATAATAAGAATATCCACAGTCACCACAGCCAGGCCCTAGAAAGGAGGGTGTTTTCAGGATAAGGCCGAGATGGCCAAATAGGACAGCTGGCCTCTACTCCCAGTTCTGCCACTAACCTGCTCTTTGACCCCACCTGAGTCATTTCACCTCTCAGTGCCTCTCTGCTCTCCCTCGGTGTTAACTATTTATAACGTAAGTTCATCGGGACAGAGACTGTGGGTTTGTAGAGTGCCAAAACCAGGGTATAATATTGACTGCAGCCTTTCTGTACTGCTGTAATGCAAATAATAACTAAAGTCTAATGCAGCATCCTCTTACAGCAGCAAAAAAATAACAAAATAACATAGCCAAGTTACAATCATCTCTAATTTCAGCCTCACTCATGTTCACATTTTAAATTCTTCTGAGCTTAAAACAAATAGTCCTGGGCAGAAATGGATAAAATCTAACACAACCTACCAATGAGGCTGATGAATAGCTGTATTTCATACCCTCCTCATCTTATTTACTCAGCAAACAGCAAAAGGTTTGTTTTGGTTTTTATAGTGAAAAATCATATGAAAGGGCATTGTTCATGGGAGACCAACTTCAACTGAATATTTTTCCTGCCCAGGCAAGGAGGAATGTTGCTTACATTACACCGGGAGGCATTTGTCAGTGTTATTGTTATTGACACCAATTAGTCCTTTATTACATTTTCTAAGATTCATTATGTGCAGTAATTAATGTACCAGGCTAACGCATTCAAATCAGCATCTGTTTTGCATTTATTTATGAGGTGTATTAAAGAAATTACTGAAATACTGAAAACATGTAGCAGAGGTGCAGAAACAAATGTGTGTACTTTATTTCACAAAGTTAACATGAAAAATAAGACACATTAAGAGCAGCAGTTCAGCCATATCACATGGAGATGTAATTAATGAACTAACACACCCTTTGGGATGTGTTACATATCCTTTGTTCCTCTGGAACAATTCTGAAGACAGCCATATGCAGGTTTTTATTTTTGAAGCCTCCTAAAGAAAACTCTCAACCTCTAAGAAAACACATACACATGTGTTTAACTTGAAGCACACAAGTACCTTCATTGATCTGGATTAGATCTTTCACAAGCTAAACATAAAGCATATCTGCCAAATTGGCATTTATATGGGTAATGGGAAAAATCAAGTTTTACATGAGTTATGCTACTTAGAATCTTGTACATAGGTAAATTACTAAAAAGGTTCACAACGCTATAAAGAAGACCTAGGGATTCCTTTTCAGGTAGACTTATGGCTATTTTATGCTACTGGCAGTGCTGCAGGACTTTTAATTCAGGCTGAAAATCAGTCCCTTCCCTGTAACTACATACCGTAGGTTTTCAGAGTGATGTCTATAGGATCCTTTTGGTCCAATTCCTATTAAGACTTTTTACTTCATAAGGGTAGAGGGGCAGCACAGCCCAGTAGACAATGAATGGGGCTGGGAGTGTGGATTCAGGAACAGCAAGACTCTAGACACCCTAATGTATCATCTCAGCAGCAGTAAAGCGATCACAACAAGAACATGGCCAGTCAGTCTTCAAGAAAAGTTCCCATCATCACGTTGAAAGCAGCATCTTAGCCTTCCTCAAAACCCCTGTCCAACAGACATTTTCTGTATCATGCCTGCAAGGCCACTAAATCCCTTGCTCCCCAAGCTGGGGAGTACATTTCTGGTGTTCTGGACCCCAGCTAGAAGACATCCAGCCAGCTACCCTCTTCTCTTTCATAAGGGGACCGAACTTGAGCATCCTGACTGAAATGTGAAGATTAAAAGGAGAGAAGTGATCTCTCAGGTTAGATGGTTGATTATAGATCATAATCTGTACTTCATACTCCACTCCATGCAGTGTTCACTACAGATCTGCTCTGAAGTCTAAACCACTTTGCCCATAATGCATTTTTCTTGAAACTATAACCCTTACTATTTAACACACTGCCAAACTCATAGGGCGTGAGAGGAGTGAATTGAAAAAAGCAGATAATATAGGTCCATGCAAGGAATGCCACATCCTGGAGTGATGAGATCAAAACCTTACCTTTTTTTCTTTTTTTTTAAATAGTTGTTTCTCATTCTGGTGGTTGCAAAGAAAACTGAAACAGAGTATAATCAATATCTGCCTAAGTCAGAAGACCTGTCACAGCAGCAAAACATGAACTACCCCATTTCTATCAACTCTCAGTCTTGCTGACAAGCTAGGGATGTTGCAGTGTAGCCACAGGGACTGTGCATCAGGCCCCTATAATTTAGCTTTGAGCAGTATCAGCCCCCAAACTGCCTAATGTAAGATGCTAATGTGATCTGAAATCATTTTTAATGCAGACATTTTCTCTTGCTTTTGAAGCCTAAGAAACTACAAAATCCCTCTCCATCAATCGGCAGCTCTCTTACTGCTATTCCTCATCCAGTTTCCTTTCAGCATCGGTCTTATGCACAATCCGTATATTTTCAAGGATGACTAAGTGCTTTTTAATGCTCTTCATGAATAAAGCATCAATGCTTATTAGAATTAAGAGTATTCAAAAAGCACTGACACTTTAATTGTGTGTAGTTTTTAAAGGTGCTTAATTACAACTAAGAAATATGCACGATAACAGAGGAACCATTTATACTGTATATTAAAAAGACTACATTCCACACAAACTTTCCCAATATGTTCAGAAAAGAACCACCATATTTAAGGCAGGATTTTCTTAGAGGAGGAAAAAATGTTAAGTATTCATTTGTTCTATCTTCTACGTATCTTGTCCCGAGACTCTGATTCGCTTCTCTTATGTGCGTGGAAAACCAGAAGTCCCCATCTAGTGCTGGGCTTGACCTATGCTTCCTGCTAGCTGTTTGAGGGTAGCTGGCTTTCTGCTCTCCTCTGTGCAAGCAGCAATTGTTTCTAGTAACAATGGACAATGGGGCAAGTCGAATATTACCAATGTAGTCACCCCGCCTGCTAGGAGGAAGTCTTGTAGCCAAGGAAAAGGCACAGGACTCAGGAGAGAAGTTCTTCCCAAACTCTGCCACATATTCCCTGAACATCATTTTAATCAGCCTGTGTCTCAGTTTCTTAATTGTAAAATCATTGGGGTCAAAGGTCAAGTTCATTCATGTCTGTGGGGTGCTCAGATGCCACACTCAACAGACTCCTATTGATACCTCGTTAAGATAAGGAATGGTCCAAGCTTACAGGTTATCACATTGCTCCAGGCCCGGAGGAAACTTCAACAGGGTGGCTCCTGCCTCAGTGCATGGGCCTCTGGCTCCAGCTCCCAGCTGCCTTCCACCCACTCAGCTGCCCAAGATTAGACAAGATTTTGAATACAAAACATTTTTCATTAGGTCCGTAACATCCGTAAAGATGTTACATTCACCCTCTCCTAGCACAGCTGAATCTGTTCTCACAATAGCCACAAGTTCTTAAAGGTTTGATTCTTCTGGGAGCTTTCCTGATTTTTCTGGACCAAACCCAGCTTATGACTAAACGAGTAAAGCTGCTAAACACACATGTTTGCAGTATACTGAATGTGACAGAAGACATGGGATCACAATCTCAGTCCTGGGTTGTTGAACTGACTTGAGTCAATTTACCATCAAGCTGGATCTCACCCATGCAGTGCCCTGTGTCATGGGTGCTGGGGCTTAGGACCTGCTTGTGATCTCTGTGCTGGGCTCCCCAAGCGGCCCCATCGTCCGTGGGGCTGTGTACCTGCCCCTGATTGAGCTGTGCAGGATCACAATATCAGTTCTAAGTGCAAGATATTATCTGCAAAACAATATGCTAGAGCTTTGAGAACTCTATAGAGACATGAATAAGCATTTGGAGAGAAGAATTCAGTTATTTTTTTGTTTCTACAGTGGAGGCAGGTATGCATGCCATCAGGCATCTATTAAAAATACAACAAGAACCAAAGCTGTGTGTTCAATCTGCATTTGGGAACTTTTGCCATTACTCACTCATTTTAGATTTTCACATTACAAATCTATTAGCTCCTTTAATCAACTACCTCATTGTTCATACACCAGAGACAGCCTCCCCCGATGCATGGTTGACTAAATGGCTGATTGGCAATTCCTGTACTATTCAAGTGAAGATAATATCCAGTACAATGCACAACTTTCTGATCCATGGTAGATGTCATAGCTTTTTAAGTAAAACAAGACCTAATGACAGACATTTTTCTGGTGTTTATGACCACACATGTGGCATTAAAGTGGTGATGGGCTTAAATGGCTGCGTTCAGTCCACATCTGGAGCACACCCTCTCCAAAGCAGAAGCTTCTGGGTATGGAATTTGATTCAGAATAATATGTTCAAACATGCCCAAGTAATTCCATTTTCAAATTAAACTTAGACCCTTTGGGCCAGATTCACAAAATGTAGTTATGACTCTAAAGATCAAATTTACAAGTTAGGTTCCTAATTCACACTGGGGTTAATGGGGATTCAGCATCAAACCTGCTTAGACCCTTAAATAATCACAACAAGCTCCTATTTACATTTACTGCATGTCCCAAGTACATAAGTCCAATGGAAGTCAGTAGAACTTGGGCTCCCAAGTCACTCATGCACTTTTGAAAAAAAAATGTACTTATTTGCCATCACTCTAGAAATGAAGATACAATTGCTTCCCCTTATATTAAAAAGTACTTTACTAAAAATGGGTCTGCTTCTCTAATTCATAGAAACATTGAAAGTTACAGTTGGAAGGGACCTCAGGAGATCATCTAGTCCAACCTCCTGCTCAAAGCAGGACCACCCCAACTAGATCATTCCAGCCAAGGCTTTGTTGAACCAGACCTTAAAAACCCTGAAGGATGGAAATTGCACCACCTCTCTAGGTAACCTGTTCCAATAACTCACCACCCTCCTAGTGAAAAGGTGTTTCCTAATATCTAACCTAAACCTCCCTTGCTGCAACTTGATTCAGATTCACTAACTCAAGAAATTCAAGGGGAATACTCATGTGAGCAAGTATTACTCAAGGCACCAGAGTGGCAGAATACTACACAATGTATGTGCATATTTGTACAGTGGGAGACCACTCAGAGTGAGTAAAGGTGCAGGAAGTGAACCTTCACTTTTTTACTCGGTCTTTAAGCAAGCAGATTTCCCTGTGAAGTTACGGTTTTGGCCTTAGGGCTGCATATAAATAATAAGCCATTTTAAAACGTAATGAATTGTTGGAAAACACCAAAAGTGTTAAGGCTTCATTTAAGTCTATTAATTAACATTATTTTACTTGCCTGAGTAGTCCCTTGCAAAATGTTCAGGAGTGCAATTTAATTACAAATCACAAGATAATTTGCTTGTAAATTTCTTAACTTGAGGGGAACATGACTGATCAAAGGTCTAAAAGTTCATTTACTATGGCAGATGATTCTGATTTAGGAAACTGATATTTTCATTTAAGAGGCTGTATGTAAAGATCTTGTATGTATTGAACCCAATCCCACATGAACTACTCCTGCAAGTCTGTATTGGCAAGATCAAGCCCAGTTTATCATCTTGTTTTGAAGTAAAATGTAAATACACACAAGGCTGTAATGTAATTTCTTTGTCAGTCATGCAGTCACTCCACTTTCACTTTGCTCTGCTCTATTGCATTTGAGAAGCTCTTCCTACCTCTAGCGTGAGACCACATCTCTCTGACATTTATGAACATGGATTCCCATTTCACCACATCTTTATGAAAAAGGGAAGCATCTGACAATTGTCCCCACATTAGAGGGGGGAACTGAGGCACAGAGCATTCAAATGACTTGCTTTGCAAAACATAGGACACCTGTGGCTTTGCTGGAGATGAGACTTTAAACTGTTTCCTCTTTGGGGCTTGGTGTTTATCTCCCTGGGTGAAATCCCTGCCAGTATGTCTCAACACCAGTAGTAAAAGACAACCTGAGCTTAAGCATTGTCTACAGGTCTCAATGAAAAGCAATACAGGGCTACATTTTTCAAAATAGTTCACTACCAGATTTTTAAATGTTCAGCACCCGCAATGATGAAGGGAGCAGATTTTCAGAAGTCCCCCAATCCCAAATGAGGTCCCTAAAAAATGGATCATTTTGGAAAAACAGACCTTCAGGTATTGCGGGATCCTTAACAGTGCATCAGGCTAGATTTCCATGTCAATGCAGTATCCCATGCGATAACATCTTTTGACAATGCAGTCTGTGCTGAATAAGCTAAAAGGCAGATTACAAGGAAATACACAGATAGAGATGGCAGCTCAACATAGTGGGACTTTGGTGCCTAACAATAAAGACATGAGCATAATGGGATTTATAATTCACCTCAATGCATTCAGGGCCTAACTCCCCTTCAGGTATCTAGCCTGAGAGTTTAACCACGTTACAGTATGTTATAGTAAAGCAAGATTGAACACCACTGTGTTTTCTGGTGTTTTCCGTCCTTACCATGTGTGTGTCAAAGTACAAGCACTAAAATGCAAAAAAAAGTCAGAACAGGTATTTGTGGTATAATATGGCTTGCAAATATGAAGCAGAAATAGTAACAACTTTTGTTTGATTCCAGCTGTCTTCCATTGTTACCATAGCGTTCACTTCCTCTGATACTCTGCTTAGGCTACTAAGAAGATGGTTTCATGAACTGTAAGAATAGAAAGTCCAATTTTTAAGTGTATGATACTAGGCTGTAAATATCTTTAACTAACTGGGACCTCCAGAAGTAAACACAATGTATGGAAGAAAAAAACAAAGGAAACCACCCTCAAACCCTAAACTTCCTACATCATAACAATAACAAGACACCAGGCTCCATCATTGATTAATCAGTTTATCTGCCCTTTTAACAGTATCTACACAAACGTCATAATTTTATCAGCAATTTTGCAGCTGCTGTGTTTTGATAGCACCTATTCTGTGCCAACAGTATTTCCATTCGAGTCTATTAGAAAGTATCCTTTGCCAGGGTCAGGAGTAGCCTAAGTTTTGAACATGCTAAGACCTATGATGTATTATTTGCAACTTATGAGCCCAGGTCCCAGACACTGACACCCCTGCCCGGATGCTATACAGATATCTCTCCCCTGAGTCACAGCTTGCCTGTAGGGCAGAGCAGCTCTGTGCTGTTCCTTGCTGAGACCTTGTGGTAATTCCATGGTCTAACCTTTAGGACATCCAGTTGTTCTTAGATACCACATTGCATTCTTGACCTATTTTCTCAAATACTTTTCTTCCTGCTTCTGGCATAATAGTCATGTTCACTTGCATTTAATTTCTGAAAAATGGAATTCCTGCTGACTCTTTTTATCGGCATGTAAAAAGCTGGAATTTGATAAAAGCTTAGATACAAACTCATGTAAGTGATAGAAAATTATTCTTGCAAAAGTGGAAGATAAAATGCACTCAGAAGCTATCCGAAAGGAACAGAACATTAACAGGGATACATTGGTGCATCCTCCTCCCACTGAGTATACTCTCACATTCACTTTACCACACTGCAACTGCACTGACTTAAATTACATTGCTACTGATTTTCACCAGTGTCAGTGAGAAAAGACTCGCACGCAGGGAGAAAAAAACCCCTTTTTTTGATGGTTCTTCAATTTCTTAAAAGGGAAGGAAATGAAGATCAGGACACTTGGGTTTTTGCCTTTTCCTGCTACTGATCCAAAGAATAAACACAAACAGATCACACACATTCTTTCCACCTTGGTATCTCCATCACCATTACCTGTCTACACAGTGGCATGCCACTATTATTTGATCTGAAATAAATACTTTGGATCTAATTCTGTGGCTCTTCTCACTGAGGTAAGAAAGTAACTCCAGTGAAAATGAAGCAGGCACACTGCTGTAAAAGTAATGCCAATGAAAGGAAAATCAAGTGCATTGGATACTTAATATAATATATTTCATTAGACCAGCTAGATAATTGGAAAAGCTGGTCTTTGCAAGCTTTTGGATACAAACACCTTTCTTCAGGCATAGGGACAGTCTTGTTGTTTTGTGTTCTCCTGGGGAGAATAGAAGCCAATATGCAAAATGCAGATCTGTGAAAATACAAAAATGCAGGGCAGGAAGGATCAGAGGTGATGGGAGACAACAGGTATGAGATGGGTAAGTGGAGGGGGCAGCGGGGAATGCTGACCTGATGATAAGAATGTAGCTAGTAAAATGTAGAGAGGTTACCTGCGGTTATTGGATGGAAGGCAGGTTATAATGTACCATAAATCCAATGTCTATATTTAGTCCATGATTTTTGGTATCCAGTAGATTTATGAAGTGAAGTTCACAGGGTCATCTACAAAGGTGTTTTGTAAGTTCCCTTTGAGGATTAGAACTGAAAGACTGGAGAGAGTGCTTGTCTTGTGAGAAGTGTGCATCCACAGGTAATTGCGTGTTTTTGTCTTTGATAGATTTTCAGCGTGCATTCAAAGGCTGTTTAAAAGCTAGGATGGGTGGCTCGGGGAAGATCTCTTTAAGAATTGGGTCTTCTAGTATGGGTTGCAATTATTTGAGGATTTTCCATATAGGTTTCAGACAAGAGTGGTATGTCATAACTAATGGTGTGCGAGTCATAGAAATTTTCTTGTTGTATAGCAGCAATTCTTCACGTGGTATCTACATGGCTCTTTCAAAAGTGCGATCTGTCTCTCTAGATGAGTGTCCTTGTTGAGTGAAAGCCCTTTTGAGATTTGTGAGGCAATCAGGGACACAATCACAGATGTTCTCCTCAGTGCAAATTCAGTGGTATCAGAGGGCTTCGCTGTATATTACAGCTTTCTTGGTATGGTTAGAGTGATTGCTGGTTCTGCATAGATATGTATGTTTTTCCATGGCTTTCTTGTATATGGTGATTTTTATTTTACCATTCTGGATATTGATCATAGTGTCTGAAAAGGAAACATTGGTGTTGGAGTATTCAAGAGAAAGTCTGATAGAGGGGTGATGCTGGAAATCAATCAGAGATTGCAGGTTTGCAATCCAAATGATGAAGATGTCATCTATTTATCTTAAGTATAACATGGGTTTGATGATGCAGATCTTGAGAAACTCTTCTTCCAGGTGGCCCATATAAAGGTTGACATATTGTGTGGCCATTTTGGTACCCATAGCTGTGCCCGTGGTCTGGAGGAAGTGTGGGTTATTGAAAATGAAGTTGTTGTGTGTGAGGATGAAGTGATAAATTCAGTAATATCTTTAGGTCTGTACTCCGAGTTGTAATCTTGCTCTTATAGATATGTATGGCAGGCTTGGTATGGCCATCCTGGTATGGGATACTGGTATATAAGCTGGTAACATCTATGCTAGCTAGGAGGGTATTGCTGGGAAGGTGGTCTATGTTTTTAAGTTTTTGTAAAAAATCTGTTGCGTCTTTGACAAAACTCGCTCTTCAGGGACAAGAGGATGGATCCAACTGAACCTGATATTTCCTCAGTTCCAGGGTTGGATATTATAGGTCTGCCACAGTTCCTTTGTTTGTAGATTTTAGGGAGCGTGTCAAAAGAAATATAAAACAGGCAAGAAATTTTTAAAAATGTAAAAAGAAGAGTAAAACCTGCCAACACATTTCCTTCTCCACCACTCCCACAATAACTACACCCCACAACAGAACCATCACCATTCCTGGATCTTACAGCTACACCTCCAAAAATGTAATACATCTCATTGAGTGCACTAAATACCCTGACGGAAAATATATAGGAGAATCCAAACAACAACTGTGCACCAGAAGGAATGCACACCAAAAATGCTGCTGCCACTCTGAAATGAGGTGGTCCTACTGCAGGTGCAGATTGTCATGAGAGTCTTTCCCCAAGATTTTCACTTCATAAGAGCTTGATTTTTTCCTGATATGCAACAGGAATATTTTTAGAATCTCAAAAAGTTTTGAAGGAAAGAAAAGAAAGAGGGATGGAGCAAGAGTAAATACATTAAAGATGTATTTAATGTAAATACATCTTTGCTAATCAGAGGCATATAAATAGCTAAGAGAGTCATATAATAGCTAAGAGAGAGAAAATCGATCTATGCTGATTCAGACGAGACGGAGATCCAGCCTAGTGTCAGATAGTTTAAGCTAAGGTGCTAAAACATGCAAAGCCAGGATAAACCTTTTTTGCCTAGTGATGCAGTGCTATTAAATGCAATTACAGATCTCCCTCTCCCCCCCTCCTGCTTTTATTTTTTACATTAAAAGCTTGAAGGAAAAAATTGATTGTACTGCTAAGGTTTGCTTTCCTATTGCTAGCTCTGTGTGATCCCAGATTAGATGTTCATTTTAATTACATAACCCTATTGTGCTGCACTGCCAATTTACAATCTGGATACCAAAGAACAATGCACCATAGTAATAGGCCCTGAAAACTCACAGCAGCATGTAAACTTATAAACAGCTACATAACTGCTAAGGATCAGTAGTATTATTTTGCCTAGGACAGACAGTTAGAAAAAGCATATTCCACTGGTATATTTCTTAATTACAATGAGACCAGCATACCAGAACTTGGTGCTCAGTACAATTCCCATTAAAGTCAATGTCATTTGATACAGCTTCATCAACTCTGCTATTATTCTGTAGCACCTGTGAGCCCCAGTTATGAACCAGGACTTCATTGTGCCTGGCTCAGCACTCTTACTGCTCACATTATCTATGCGCATTGCTCCCTCTGAAACAATGTCTAGGGCCTTTGCTTCAATTTTGTTCTCAACTTTCATTTCTTCTTGTAACTCCTGTCCAACTGGGGGTAACCTGAAGAATCTGTTATTGCTTTCTCTCACCCATTTGCCAACAGAGATTAGAAACCTGTTGCACTAGGAACTGTGCACACATTATGCTGGCCACAATCCCTACCCCTAGAGAAGGTGCAACATAACTAGACAAGAAAACCCCAAGGTGGGGAAAAAAGGAAGCAATGATATCTCCATTTTGCAGAAGAGAAACAGAGGTCCAGAGAGATTAACTGCCCAAAGTGAAGGACCAGGGACTGGACCCAAATACCCAGACTTCCAGTACAGTGCCAGAGCCCTAATGTAACTCCTATTAAAGTAGGTGGGAATCCCAACTCAGTCTTCCACTGGTCCTCAAAAAGCACGATTCATGTAAAAGTTACAACTCATTTCCCTCAGCCTCCACCCATTTCAGATCCTTCAGCATCTGCTTCCTTTACCTAAAGGGAAGACCTCACCTATATATTCAGATTTTATTCCTAAAGTTGCAGTTGTCATCTTCTAAGACAAACGCTCCAGACTCCTTGACAAAACCTATTGTTGAGGCATCACTGGTGTGTGTAAATAAAAACAACAGTCAGCTTGCCAATCTCCTCCTACCAGGCACAGAAGTATACTCTCCTCCCCTGTTCTGATGTGACTTCATAATTTAATGATTGATGTTTTGGTATAATTATGTATATTAAAAAAAAAAAGAAACTTATATTCCCATCTGCTACTTTTTGTCCTACTGACATCTGTTCCTGTTTTAAGCTATGACATGTAGTCATAGAATTAACACAGTCTGCTGTGCCGCACATCTTTTTATTTCCACCCCACTGAAGAGTCCAATCTTCATTTCTTATTTTGCAGGGTGACTAGTAACCCACTCTGTTCTAATACACGTATTTATTAGACCTGTGCAAAGTGGCTAGTATTCGCTTCAGATTCAGCTGATTCAGGGGACAGGGATTCAATTTGGTGAATCGCATCACTCTCCCGAATTTATTCAGTCAAATCTGATTTGGAGATTAGGCTGCTGCCAAACCAAACGAATCTCAGAATCACAAGGCCCCATCCCCCACCCGCTCTTCCAGTCCCGCAATGGCTGCCTCGCCCGGCCCAGCTCCCGGCTCCTCGGAAAAAGAAGCCCCAACTCACCAGGTGCTGCCGAGTGGGGGGAAATCCCCGCTGCCCACCACTGCCCCATGCTGCATGGGGGGCTCTGCACAAGCCCCCGACGCCCCGTGCCAGCCCCACCCCCACATGGCTGCCCCGCCCTTCCCAGCTCTTTTAAGGAAAAGCAAAAAACAAAAAACCCTGAACTCACCAGTTCCTGCCCAGTGGGGGGATGATCCCCGCTGCCCCCTACAGCCCAGTGCCATGTAGGGGGCTCTTCCACAAGCCCCCCGACACCCCAAGGCCGCTGCAGGATCTGGTGAGTCCAGGGTTTTGGGGTTTTTTTTTTTCCTTAAAGGGCCAGTGCTGGGGCAGGTGAGGCAGCCATGGGAATGGGGGAAAAGGGGGGGTCAGGGGGCTCATGGCAGAGTCCCCCATGTGGTGTGGGGCAGTGGGGGGCAGCAGGGATTGCCCCCTGCCTGGCAGGACCCGGTGAGTGTGGATTTTTCTAAAGCAGCAGGAGCTGGGCCAGGCAGGGCAGCCATGATGGGGCTGGGAGAGCAGGTGGGGATCAGGGGGTGCTCAGGGGGCTGGGGGAGCAGGCAGGGGATGGGGCCTGGCAGGGTTTCCCACGGTCCCTTCCCCCCTCTCCTACACCCTACTTACCAGTTCCAAATCCAGCTCCAGTTCCGTGCTGCAGCCACCGACTGCCCGAATTGTCAAAGCTCTCCCAATCTTTTCCAAATCAAAAATATTCAAATCTTGAAAATATTTTTCCAAAGACTGGGAGAGCTTTGACAATTCGGACAGTCCCGGCCCACTTCGAATCAATTTGGACCTCTTTATTGGTCCCCTTCTTTGATTTGGATTTGGAGATTCAGCCACCAAATTGAGCTAAATCTCCTCTAAATCAAATCAGTACCCAAAGCTTCACACAGCCCTAGTATTTATATGTTTAGCTTTCCCTTCTTCACCAATCCCATGGCCCTGTTTGGAAGTGTGAGTTTTTAACTGCATTACCCTGTGTTTAAATATTCTAGATTCCCATCCACATCCTTAATCTCAATCTTTATTCTTTAATATCTGCCCACCTAGGTTCTTTCATATTACTCCTTTTTTGTAGAATCCAGTCAACTCACACATATCAATATTGCTAATTTTCTCACAGGGATGGGAAATAATATTATGCCACAATTGCAAACAAAGAAACTTTGGCTTAAAAAATAAAAGAAACACTCTAACCCCATTCATTTAAACAAGTATTGGATCAGGCCTAAATGACTGGCCCAAATTAGTACAAGAGGTCTTTCGCATGGCCTAAAATTAAACACAGGTTTGCTGAGACAATCCTCCCTTTAAGAAGTGATTAACAGAGTACCCAACCTGTGTGAATATCCTCCTAGGCAGAGATGGCACTGTAGATAGTAACTCTATTTGCACAAACACAAAAACAAATTTGCTCATAGCTATTTTGATCTGTAAATCTGGTTGTTTTTTTTTAATTTGAGGTCAGTGTTGTCAAGAGAGACAAAACAAAATGATATATAGAGATATGGGCTAAGCCTGCCGGCAAAGCGATCGCCTTATGTTCAGTAGATGTGCTACTCGATGCCTAATGCAAAATTTTTCTCACGCTTGCTGATCTGCAGAGCTCAATCTGCTTAATTTATCAGAAAGAAGATTGAAAGATGTCTTGATTACAGTATATACAATACCTTTACAGGGATATATTGCTGGGTCCTAAAGATGCATGTCATCTGGCACAGAAATACACTAGAAAAAGTGGCTGCAAGTTGAAGTCAGGCAAATGAAATTTAGAAATAGGTCTCCTCGTTTGTCTGGTTTGTTTGTTTGTTTTTTTGTCAAGCTAGGGTAATTACAACCTGAATAAATTGCCAAACAGTGTGTTACACTGTGTAGCTCAGGATGTCTTTAGTTCTAGAAGTTCTGCTTTAATTGAACATAAGTTGTTCATTTCAATACAGAGGTAATCAGATAAAACTCTTTGACGTGTTGTACAACAGGACAGGCTTAAATTATTGATTCTTTCTGGCCTTAAAAAAGTGACAAAACTAAGAATACCACAAAGACCGCTCCAGCCAGAATTTTAGAGGAAGGAACTTTCTGAAGATAGCTCAACAGTTCATGGGACCATCTGAGAGCAGAGAACTGACCCAGCATCTTCTAAGCCCCTGGATATCACACTAAGCCTTGGACCATTTTGGTTTTATGTGATCTTGCCTAAAGCTTTCACATATCACCAATAATTTGACAAGTGCCTCAAATAAGTATGCAGTGAGATAACATATTTATGTTACTTTGAAAGGGACCTTATAAGGTGGCAAGCAGATATTTGAAGTATGTAAGCCAGAAGCGGATCTAGGATTTTGAAGAAAGGGATGCAACAGAGAATACACTGGCATGAAGGTGCAACTGGCAAAAAAGATCAGTGGCCAAGAGCTCAGTGTGCGGTCTAAGTGAGAAGCAACTGCACACTCAACCCCAGACTCAAAGGTGTTTCCTATTGCAAGGAAAGGAAAGCAAGCAAGGAGGGAAAAATAAGAAAAAGAGATGAAAACATTGTGAAAAAGTATCCTTCTTTTCATTAAAAACCACACAAGCACAACCAAAAACAAAACAAAGTCACACTTTTTCAACCAACTCCAACAGGAAATTCAAATGGCAAGCACTAACCACCAGAAAATATGACAATATACTTCCCATCCCTATAGTATCAGAGCAACTCTCAGAGCTGTTCTGATTAAAGTACCCACACCATCCCATGTTTTCAGTTCAATGAGGTTTACTTAAAGTGTTCCTGCTGCCATTTTGAAGCACGGGGACACTGAATAGACATGACACAGCGGCTGCTGGAGTGTGCTAATTAGCACACTCCAGTAGACTCACTTAATTGAGCCTGATCTGATGAATGGTAATTAGCACGCATTGGAGTAGACATCCGGCATGTGTAGAGGTGCCCAAAAAACGTACTTAACCTCTCCTCCTCCAGATTCAGTGAAATATTTTAAGCACTGTAGTAAATTTTCAAAACTGCCATTCTACTTCCATTAAGATGTAAAACATTTTTTTAAAGAATATTATCTCTGAAATAATTTACAATCAACAGACACAGGAATTTAAATAACACAATTTTCTGTAAATTGTTTTTAAAAATAAATGCATCCCCCCCCCAAAGTTTTACCCTAGTTTCCATGCCTGTAATTCTTCTGGGTAAACAGATGCTCGCAGTGTTAATTACCCTTGTGTTCATTCCCAGTGGTTAACTATTAAAAAAAAAAAAGAAAGAAAAGTGTCACTTTAAAAACCCCACTCTGTCAAGTACATATAGGGGAAACATGTCATTGCTAGTTTACTGAAAAATGACTTTGAAAATAATCGCTATTTAAAAATAAATGCATGTTCTTCTGAAATGAATCTTTATTCATAATCACACCCTCCCTTTGGACAATCCTTTATCCATTTCCTTCATTATTAGATAGCACTTGGAGACAATTAAGATGCAGAATACCCTAGATGTGCATTTCAATTAGCAATCCATCAGGCTTGGTAAATTGAATCAAGGGGAAAGCAGATGTTTAAGACACCTATAAATACGGAACAAGGGATCAGGCTTTGATCCTGAGAGAAAAAGAGACTGAAAATGATAAAGTGCTAAATAGCTCCTGGCTGGCAACATATGTGAAATGAACTCTTTTTTTGTTTGTTTGTTTTAAGTTTAGGTTTGCTAACTTGGAGCACATTTACATATTGAGAAAATGCTCTCATGCTGTCTGGGGCAAATCTACTCCTGGGCTAGCACAATGTTCATGCACCACATGTGTCCTTTTCAGATTTTGAGATCGGACATAAGCAAGCCAGAAGTGGCACACAGACCTCTTCAGCAACACTCAACCAGAGCAAAAATCTGAGAGTCACTAAGCTCTTATGATCCAACTGGCTCCAACTAGAGCTGTAGGTGCTGAGCATCTTAAGTATTTTAGGTCAAGTCCTCAGCTAGCATCAACTGGCATATTTGTACTATTCTTGTTTATTGTAGTTGCAGTGCCTAAGACCAGCTGGAGTCAGTGGATCTCAGCTGATTTACACAAAGCAGACATGGCTTTGAATTTCCAGAATTTATTCCAAGATTGTCTTATCTTATCAAGTTTTTCATTTATTTTTCATTTCTCTCTCTTTTTTTTTTTTTTTTTTGGTAGTTCATTAAAATGGCTTTAAATTGAATTGGCAGAATCTGATTAAAAAATACAGCCTAAGTTCAAGGATATGATCTAAAGCTGTATCCTAGATCTCTTAAATTATACAAGGGGCTCAGTGACAGAGCAGTTAAGGCAGCTCAATACTGGTCCAGAGGCATGAGTCCAAGCATCATTCTGGACTCACAAAGGCAGTCCCCAAGTCGACTCAGATGTAAATGGGTACCTGGTCATTTGGGCTGGGCAGGATGTGACAATTCCTTGTGTGTCCTAGTGACATAAATTGGTGTGGTTTTTCTGGGCTAACTCAATGAGCTGGTTAGTCTTTCATCTATTTTCTACTTGAAAGAAAGACAAAAACAAAACCCAGGGGAACCCTACCATCCTTCAAGTCCCCTGTTCAAGATGAAGTTTCTTTTCTACCTGGGAGAAATTTTACAATCTTTGAATTCTCCTTTTCTTGAAGGGCATTTGGGCCCAAAAGCTTGCAAAGAAAAAAACATTTTTGCAACTATCTAGTTGGTCTAATAAAAGATATCATCTCTGCCCCAAGAGTTTTGTCTGCCTAAAAATAAAACCATACACTCAATCCTCTTTCTCGGTATAATGGCAGGCAATGCTAACTAACAGTCAGAGAACTGGTGTGGAACCCTTGATATCTGGGTAATATTCTCAAATATAATTGGTTATAATCACATTATAATGGGATATTTGGGTTATAATCTCAGTTCCTGAACTACCACATCCTGACACACTGCAAAGTGTCCCTACAGCTGCATTTTACATGTAAAAAGGACATTCACTTTATCTATACACAGTCTTGGTGTTCAATGGGCTACTTCACATTTTTCGTGAAGTAGCACAAAGATATGTGCACCAACATAAAGAAGTCTTTCCCCTCCATATGTTTACATGACTGTTACAGCTTCCTTGCTAGGTTCATCAGAAGGAGAAATCTCTACTACACTCAGCTGCCAAAGCCTAACCTCGCACATGTGCAGGAGCCAAACTGAGTGGCTGCCGCCATGAGATAACATTAAAAAAGGGATCACTTTACCTGTGCCAAATGGGATTGATTTCTATAGTGTATATGGGAGATAAGACATGATCTCTGATGCTGCATAAGAAGGAACACACAGAAAAGAGGAGATCAAGATGGAGATAAAATAAAATAATACAAAGTACTTATTTGTATTACCACAGCACTGTCAAGCCCTACTTGAGATGGGGTGCTGTTCAGACACACAGGAAATGACAGTCCTGGCCCCAAAGAGATTAATTACAGTGTTAGTAGACCAGTCCAACTAAGTATCACCATCCCTATTTTACATGCGAGACACAGGAAGGTTAAGGATATAGGGGCAGTGTATGGAAAGGCTAAGAACTGAAGCCAGATCTCCTGTGTCTTAATGCAGCCTCCTGTCTGCATAGCCTTCCTTCTTCCCGACCATCCAGAAGTGTACATCCAATATCCCTGACACATGGAAGAGTTAACATATCAAAGATAAAAGGAAAGGAGCCCAAGACACATGCAAGCACTGGCTCAAAACTCCTGTTTCATGAAGAGGCAAAAAAGACATTTTTCCTAGACTGCCCGTGAGCTGCTCTCAGCGCTGAGCAATAAAAGCTCTCATCCAGTCCCTAGCAGTGCTGCCCTCACCACTGCAAGAAGTGGAATGCTCCCTCTCCCCAGGGACTATTATTTTGGTACATATTATATGGAAACGGAAATGTAGGGAGGCAAAGTAATAGAAAACAACATGAGATCAACAATGGGATGCTCACACACACAGTTCTTCCTTTGTTGACAGAAAATCATCCCAGATCAGCTCTTGGTCAGATTTTCGAGCAGTGCTCAGAACCCAAAGACCTGAGCTCTTCCAAAAATCTGTTTCCCCTTTTCTGATACATAATGGGAGCTGAGCTCTCTGGAAACCTGCACTGAATGCATGCATCCCTACCTCATCACTCGTTCGTTCTCCCTCCTCTTATTACTACTAGCGATCACAGAAACAGACATCCCCTAAACCATAAAAGCCTCCCCTACTGGTCTTGATCTCAATTTGCATTGTGCAACTTGCACATGAATTTTTAAGACTTAGGGACGGCGCTGGATTTGTAAGGAACAGTTTTTTTAACTTGGAAGATTACAGGAAATTTCAGGTGGTTGCCCAAATGGAAATCAAAACTCCCCTAGTGACTTTCTGAGCACTTCCTGGCCAGAACTTCTTCT
Organism: Crocodylus porosus; assembly: GCF_001723895.1. Lineage (NCBI taxonomy): Eukaryota > Metazoa > Chordata > Crocodylia > Crocodylidae > Crocodylus > Crocodylus porosus. The sequence goes on along the minus strand of NW_017728933.1, from coordinate 1,236,197 downwards.
CCGTAAACATGCCTAAGACATCTAAGCCATTGCTCACCACATAATGATCTCTCCATACACTGCCAGCCAGGTACTGGTTTCTAACTCATTATTGTGAAGCGTAATAATCAGATGGGCTGCAACACAGACAGTCAAGCTTTTACCAAACAGAGAATCAGTGATCAAAAGCTGGAAATAGAAACCAGGAGGCCTGAGGCAGGCGGAAAAGAAATCTGAGGACTGGCTTTGTAATCAATCGAACAAGGGAAGAGACTGAATCTGAGAGTCATTTTCCACTTGGCTGTCCAAAGTAAAAAGGAATAGCTGTCACAGGCTCTGATAAGCTGTCAAAAACAGGAAGTGACATCCTGCTAGAAAGATGAGGAGAAATATGTATACAGAGACGACCAGAAGGACCTTAACAGGGGCTTTTAACACAGCCTTGAGCAAAGGGGGTGGATAACCTTTGGGGGCAGCAACATGACTAAAAGACGCTCCTGTAAGTCACGTTTCCTTCCGGGTGTGAGAAGGGGGTGTCATTTATTCATTTGTTGCTGACTTGTACTAACAACAAATGATGACAAAACAGAGCTGTCTCCCCAAGTAGGGGATTTTCTTTGCCCTCCCTTCAGCCCCTAAGGGGTGAGGGTATGAATTATGATATGCATCATCCATTTACTCCTATTAGCTCACAGCCAAGGTCCAAATAATATGTGAGGAGTTCTTAATCCTACTCAGTCCAATTCATAAAACTAGCTCTACACTTGGCTAACACTATACAGTTATACAAGATGAACTCACGGTGTAAACCCTATTACCATGGAAAACCTTTTCTAGCCTCAGATGTTTGATCTATTGGCCTGGGCAACAACTGTAGATCTTGTCATGTCATTGAAGTTGCTGCAAGTGAACCGTAAAGTGATTTAAGATAGCTGGAGTATGACTGACAATGTATGAAATCAAAGCTTTATCTATCTTTGTCAAAACAACTGTAACTACTGCAAGTTTTACAGGTAACCTGATAACTACGTTATTGTTGCAAATAATATGCTGTTATTGGATATACTGTTATTAGCATTAGAGCAGTCTCCTGTTGTGCTTACTTAGTTCTTTCAGTAAACATAGTCCTCACTTCCAGAAGTCATAGCCCTGATTTAGCAAGTACTTGAGTGCACAAAGAAGTCCCACTGAATTTAGATACCTTAATTGCCTGTTGAAGCACTTTGCTCAGCCAGGGTTTAAGACTTGAAAGCCATGTCCTACTATGTGGACAGCACTTGGCACAAAAAAGGATTTTCAAGTGCTACTGCACTTACTTAACAGTGAGTTTAGCGTTTGAACACAAAACCAAGACAGACCAGACAAAGGGTAGGTGAAATGAGGCATGAAGAGATTAAATGATTTGAACCAGGATAGAGAGGGAGCCAATACAAGTCAAGCCCTGAATCTAGCTTCCCCAAGTCCAGTATTTTACCCACAAAATCATCTATCATTGTCTTCCATAAAGATGATCAAGACAAGGAATGGCCCTTTGCTTAATGGCACTGGACTGAGAGCCAGGAAATCTCTGTGCCTGATTTTCAGTAACGATGAGCACCTACAGCTCTTACTGATTAAGGCACCTTTGAAAATCAAACCCTCACACACTTGATATATAATATTCTCCCTCTAGTTCAAATCTAACTTCCTTCCTTTCCAGCTCCCATAAATAATGATTCTCTTTTTTTTTCTCCCCATCTTTAAAAAAGAATAAAATTTACAAAGCATGTCAGCCTCTGGGATATTTCTGCTGGCAGCTCTGTAATGATGCATTACTTTCATACATCATCAAAACAATAGCACACGAGTGATGTATTACAGCAATGGATTATCCAAATGATGGTAGCCTGATGATAGAGTGCCATAGTACTTTATTAGAGTGATGTTGGCAGGAATATTGCAGGGACGTCATGAGAGTTTCATTTTGGTAAAAACAAGAATTAATTTTGAGATGTGGGAACAAGCTCAAAAAAAGGATGTAGTTATAGTACATTGAACAATTAGAATTTCATTAGTGTGCTAAGTATAGTAATGCCTGTGTTTGCATGGAAAATATATCGCCACCATTGCATGCTTGGGTAGTAAAAGAGAATATTTCTCACTCACCAGTGACAGCTGGCTAAAATTTATTGGCTTGCATTTCAAAGTCTGCTTCAAAACATTCTGGAAGGAACTAATCTTGAATCCTTTGGTTTTCAGGTATACAGAAGGGCCTGGGATTGGGAGGTAGACTGGTAGGAGGTAGACAGAAAGACAGATTCTAAACTCACGTAAAAGCTTAGCATTATGGTATAACTGTAATGCTCCCTTCAGAATTATTCCAGATTTACAAAAGGGTATTAACAATGAAAGTCACTCCATTATTTATAATATAAGACATTGAAATGGTGAATATGCATTTCTGCCTTTCAGCTATGCTTCCACATATGTACAATTGTTGCTATTTAAATGTCAACACTGACTTTTCTACGTACCCGTACATAAATACCAAGGTGACTGGGGGACAGAATTTCTGTAGATCAGACAGCGGTACTCAGAAGTGTTGGTAATGGGAAGGTGGGGTTTTGAAAGGTTTTAAGAAGTCTGTGCACTGAACTGTAATTTAATTCTCTTATGTTCCTTAAAAAAGTCCAACCCTAGCTTAATTTAAGTTCTCATCCTTATCTTTCAACCCAATGAAAGCTCATACATCTAATGCCTAGTGACCCTAATAAGAACGCCTAAGGGCCTGCTGGACAGCCTACTCTGTGGATTTTGCATCCCTTTTTGTGCTCCAAAGCTGTGCTCAACAGCTGCTCCAGCTAAACAGCACCTTTATTATTTCACCCGTTTGCTATTTTGTTTTGTGCTCAGATACCAAGAAGATGAGCCCTTTTAAACTGGTTGTATAGATGTCATTAGATAGGGGAAGGTGGGGCAAGCTAGAAGATGGATCCACAATGTTGTAAGACATAATCATTTTTAAACAGCAGACATTTGTTAGGGAAATGCCCATAGATCATAAATAAAAGAAGACAGCTTCCATTCCTTTCTAATTCCTCATATGGAAGTCAAGCTAGAATTCAGTAACATTTTTCACTTGAAATTTCCTTTCCCTCACTGGGGAGGGAGAAAATTTGGCAGTGCTGAACTGTGCTACAAATTCATGTGGATATTTCTGTCAGGTGACACAAACAGAAAAATTCTTTGAAAAAAAAAGTCAAAACATTTCATATCTTTAGATTTTTTGGTAATTCAAATGACTTTTTTGCTTCTGTATTTTCTTCAGAATTATTAAAGAAGGTAAAAATACACAATACACATGCTGAACAAAATAAATCCTTTTTTCAGAACTGCCCCTGAATGACAAAATCCATTATGCACACAGCTGTACTGAGAACACAGTACACTCCATCTAGAGGCCAGAAAACATACCTGCAAGCCCAGCAAAACCTCATTCACTAAAGCTGCAGCCATATCCTGGTAGCAACCCATTGGCTTCAGTTGGGAAATTTTCATCTCTCACATTCACACTCAATGCTTTATCACTCATGATGTGTATAGCAGGGGAGGATTTAGGCCTGGATAATGATTGAAAACAACTTCTTATTTGCTTAATCTCATTAAAAAAATATTAAAATAACATGCAACAAAATGCTTGAAGTGAAGTAAGAGTGTCTATGCACAAATTTGGGCATTGGCATGAAATACAATTGCATTATCTATCTCCTGCTGCTGCTTGCAACTGTCAGAGACAAGGTAACGGCAAGGAGTACAAAACACTGCCACTGCAAAGTCTGGAAGACTTATATTTTGCACATCATACTGCACTACTGTGCATCAAAAATCTGCCAACAGAGGCTGGCAGCCTGGCAAAAACAGCAGGCTAAGCAGAGCTCAAAAGTCAGTGATAGCAAAACAAGTATTCCTGGAAATAAGCTATCAAGGAAAACCATCAAAGAAGTCAAAACCATCAACGAAGTAGAACAATACATCTATCTGGGGAGCACTGTACTAACAAATGGAGACTTCAGGAAGGAACTAGTAACAAAGATAGAAAATTACCACTACATTCACTAATTTAACAACAAAGTAATGAAAGATATACAGCCCCAGAATGCCACGGAGAATTCTCAGTTCAAATGTCACATCAGTATCAACAGCTGAGAGAGCTGGAGCCCAGCCAAAGTGTTAGGACACTAGATGCCTTCAGGGAAGGCTCTTGACATCCAATGGAAAGAAATCATCACTATGAGGAGAAATCACCAACCATCAGCTCACTTCCACCAGATACAGAAGGAAGCACTGAAAATATTTGGGACACGTCCTCTGGATAGAAATACATCATTCTTATATGAGACTCTCACATGGAAACAGATTGGTGTGATGAAATAAGACAATTCAAGAAAACCCTTAAGGAAAATTATGCTGGCACATATCCAGGAGGGGCCAGCAGGGGACTGCATGCTTAGGGGCAACCAACACGGGTTCATCAGCAGCAGGTCCTGTCAG
>NW_017728933.1:1210669-1230641 GCF_001723895.1 Crocodylus porosus | reverse complement strand
TGGGTTGAAGAGATTATCTCAGCAGAAATGACAGAGGCAGCAAGCAAGGAAGAATGAATGAATTAAATGTCACAACAAATGTGCGCTGGAGGAACAAAACTCAGTTTAAAATGCATTTTGAGGGCTATGTGAAAAAGTAGCAGTGATCTAGCTTAATATCTTTTAGACTGATTTTGCCAAATCAGTAGGGGTGTGCGAAATGGGCCATATTCAATTCGGATTCAGCCCGAATTGGGGACAGTAATTCGATTTGTTGATTCAACCCACTGTCCCTGATTTGATTCAGCTAAATCCGAATCTGAAGATTCGATGCTGATTTGGAGAATCAGCGATTTGGCCATAGAAACAGCTTTAAATGTTTTTTCTACATACCTCGAGCCATACAGGTGTGGCTCGTGACTGCTGTGATGCTGAGGCAGATGGAGCGTCCCACAGGAGCGCGAGGGGGGGCCCTCCACGTGCTCGACAGCGAACCCGGAAGTGGACCACAAGTACTTGAGGTCCACTTCCTGGTCCGCTGGGAAGTGCGTGGGAAGACCCCCTCCCACACACACACACCTCTCTCCAACAGCTCGGCAATCAGCCCAGACCCAGGAGGCACCAGTCACCAAGTCGGGGGGGTTGGGGGGGCCCCCCCATTTGCTCCCCAGCAGACCACTTCCAGGTCTGCTGGTGAGTTCGCTGGGGAGCCTCCCTTACTCCTGTGGGGTGCTCCATGTGCCCCAGCATCGCAGCATTCATGAGCCACCTGCTACCTAGAGGTATGTAGAAAAAACATTTAAAGCTGTGTCTATGTCTGAATCGCCAAATCTTTCCAAATCTCTCTGAAATCAATTTGGAGGGTTCCAATTCGATTCAGAGATATTAAAAGGTCCTCTGATTTGATTTGGATTCAGAGATTCAGCCATTGAATCAAGCTGAATCTCTGCCGAATCAAATCAGGGACCAAAGCTTCACACAGCCCTACAAACCAGCCCAAAATTCGGCATGGATATTTTCCTTTCAGTTGAAACCAGAAAAACCTCTGTTTAGGATTAAGGACATTTCAATTAAACTATGAAGTCAAAATAAGACTGCCCATAACTATTATACTATCTTTCTCCTGTATACAAGGACTCAGTTTAAACCACCAAACTTTTGCATACAGGCCAGCTTGTCTTCCTTATCTTATTGCAAAAGTGGAAAACCCCAATGACAGGCCATTATGTTGTAAAATAATTGCCAGGGTACAACTCCTGTGAACTTCCTTCCTTTCTTGACACTGCGCTTCTGATACTACCAATGCTTTTTAAAATAGTTTTACTTTTGAAGAGTAATTTGTGGGTCAGCTGCCAAATTCAAATACTTTAGCATCTGAATAAAGACACCAGATTTCTACACTATTAAATAGCTCCTTCTCCAAGTGTGAGGAATGCAGTTTTTGTTTTTAATATTTTGTAAGATTGCTTCCTACACAGGGTTAAAAAAGCATTGTGATTTCTATTGCAATGGCATATTCACTCCTTATGCCTGGCTGACAGGGGTGTTTTATGTAAATGGACATTATCCATGCCTTGCAGTCTTGCTTTTACCTTTCCAATCATTGTGCTATTGATGGCATTGATTCCACTCTCACCCACCTATCCCTCTGGTTCTGTTTGTGACAGGCACTAATACCTTCTCCTCTACTTCCCCCTAAAATATACAATTTTCTGGGATATACCACAGGCTATAAAAAAAAGCGGGGGGAAAGCATCACAAAGCCCAGAGTTCACCATGCTGGCTTTTCTGCATGAGGTATTTTAAAGGATGGATAGAACCTTTTTATTGATGATTGTTTTAAGTTCTCTCTAACACTCAGGGAAAACATTTCTTTTCTCCAAGCTGCAACAATTCAAGTGAACTATTCCTTAGTAATTAGAACAGAGGAGCCTGGAAGTCAGAACCTGTGGGTTGTTTTCATAATTTTGTAGGAGGGATTATTACCTAGTAATGACAACTGGGACAGAGAGGTAGAAATCCAGACTCCTATTTGGAGTCCGTCAGTAAGAAAAATAGTGTAGTCTAGGGATTAGAGGATAGTGTGGGAAGGACCTAGAGAGTTAGGACTTCCCTGTTCTCTGGGAAGGAGCATGGTTTAATAGTTAACTATTATTGTAAGAAGTCTCTAAGGACTCTTCTTATTCCTCACTCCAAATGAGTCACAGCAAGAATTTCGGTGAGTAATTTTGGTGGCACAGGGAAAGTAATACTTCCCTATGAGAATTAACCAATGCTGTAAAGAATTTTGAGTGCCCTGCATGGAAGGAAGTATATTGGTTGCCATAAAACTTCCCCATTAGCCACTCTACCATACTAACTATTACAATATAAAGGGTACTGTCATAACCGCACATATGTGGGATAGTGAATACTGCACTGAAATTGTCACCCACTATATACATGCACATTCAAATGCTGACAGAAAGAAAATCAGAGGCTGAAAATACTGTCAAAAAGAATCATGGCTTTTTTGTTTTATGGGTGCATGCATATGTGAAAGTTCTAGTACACATTGAAGTCACAGAAACCACAGCAGGTCACACCACCGGAGGATTTGGCTCTAAGAGTCTACGGGAAAGATGAAGAGGGGGGGAAAAAGTAATCTACTCATTCATTAGCAAGAGAAGGTGGCAAGAGACCATCTGTCTACAGGAGGAGACAGGCAAGGGAGTCTCAAGGTTTGGTGGATCTGGGCCCTATTACATATTCATTCACTCTCTGATGACAGCGACAGTACAAGTTTCCTACGATACCTCATTACTAAGCCTTAACATTTGCACGCATGTCCATACACCATCAGTCAACAGAAAGAGTCTCTTGGACTTCCATGGGCTTTGGACAGAGACCAATCACAAGTAAATCATCTCTGGGATGTTACATATTTGTGTGCCCAACATCCTTGGGCTCCCTGTGGAGGCTGCTGATTAGCAGCTCTTCTTGGGGTAGGTTTTGAGACTTTGATACCTTTTTGCTAAGCTTTACGGAGATCACCAATTCCCCCTGGCTTAGATCACTGAATGTCCATTGTCTATTAGCAGATTCTTGTCACTAGTACGCTAAGTTTTAAGTAGTAACCTAGAGGTGAAAGCCCTTTATTCATCCTGTCTCTTGTACAGTTTTTAAAATACTGCAGTGAATTTCAGTCATGCACCTCCTATTAAAGTCAGCATGGAGCCAGGCAGCAAAATCCCTCTATAAAATCCTGGAATAAATGTGACTTACTGAACATCTTGTACCATCTCAGTTGCTGGTATAATTTCAAAGGTTCTGGAGAGCTTCAAGTTGTTCAGCTATACTACTGTTTGAGAATGACTAGAAGTATACAGAACAACTGAAGAACTGCCCAGAGCTGTAATACAGACTTGTAATGCATTATTTGGCTGCTGGTCAAAGCATTAATGGTAGTGTTAAACTGATCTCTTCTGTTTGCTTCAGGGCATGTATGATTTTTATTTTTATGCATAACTAAGAATAGCAATACTACTTATTTCCTGAGAATAAAGCCATGTAAGGAATATGCTATGAGCCTTTTCTAACTCTTCTGTGGCCTTTAGTTATCTGCTTTTGAACTTCAGGATGCTTCTGATAATCAGCGTGCTTAGATTAAAACTGATTGTGGCACTTAAACAAAAACCTGAAATGAAAACCTCAATCTCGCATGAAAGTTTCAGATTTTTAAAATTAATTTAATTCCTTTATGGAATAACAAGTTTCACTTTCAGAGCCCCATTCATCCAATAATCTCTAATCTCTGCAGACATTAATTAAAGCGCCGACTAAATTTCTTTTTTTGACTAATTATTCTAAAAGTTCACTTGCATTACAGAACACAGTTTAAACAGTACGTGCTGGTATTTTTATTCCTCTCTCTTTTTTTTAAGCAAGCAATTTTTCTTCTCTCCCACTGAAAATATAAAGCTATTTTCGGCAAGGGGGTACTAACTATACTAAGAAATGGGTGAAAATGAGTATTTAGACAGTGCTGTCAAATGTAGAAAATAAACAAGCAGAACAAACAGACAACACTTTTTTCACCCTGCTGACTTATTCCAGTTAAGTGTTACTGATTCATAGACTTACAAAAACATATCACATTGTTCTTCCTGGGTGCTGCTATGTGCTGAACACTTTTGAAATCCCATCCCTAAATCTTTCTGCACTCCACTTATTCATCTGCAAAGTGGGGGTGATAACTTTTTCTTTCACATCGCTTCATTTTGCATTGTCTGTTTCAATTATGAGCTCATCAGGATAGACACTGATTATCATCATGTCTATGTTCAGTCCCTTGCACTGTGGGACCCTTAATTTAGTTTGTACTTCTATGTAATTATCAAAAAAGAAGAGTTTACCACACCTACACACACACACACACAACCCTGAAGTCACTACAGCCAGTGCCACTGACTCAAGATTAGTATCTTTTCATGGACAGCACTGGAGGGAAGTATAACATATTTAAAAGCTTCCAAAAGAAATCAGTTATATTTTACTAGGGATTTTGTCCATTTTAGAGAAACCCTGGGAACTAGGCAACATATTTTCAAGTGCCCTCTACTGGCGCACAGGTTTCACTGGGTAAACATGATAGTTGGTCTAATAAAACATAAAGAGCTGGAAAATTTGTTCTCTACAAGCTTTTGGGCACAAGCACCCTTCTTCCGGCATAAGGAGAGTCTGCTGGTGTTTGTGTACTCTCTTAGGTGGAACAGAAGCATAAGCCAATATGCAAAATGCAGGTCTGTGAAAGTGCAAATGTGTGACAGATGACTCTACTGGCACTACATCAATTAGCTATTTACACCTGTCCAGATGTAGACAAACACTGCACTAGACCGCAATAAGACAGGTAAGTCTGACCTAAGGACCTGCACTGCTACCATGAAAGCAGGCACTGGAACCTGAAAGGAACTCACACCCTTACTAAGCCATTCATGCATCAAACAGAAATCATTGTTTAAATGAAATTAACCTGGTTATCATCATTTTCCTTTAACCAGCAGGGAAACAGTTAATGTGTGGTTCATTTGCAAGTAAGCCCAAACATAAAACTGCTGCAGCTTTAAAATGCTTACAGAACTTTTGGGGGCTTTATTACTTAGCAAAATGTTGTTCAGGAACACTGGTACTGTATATGCAGAAGACTTGGATTGAAAATTACATTGCGTAATTTATGGCCTGCCTGGGGTGAATAAAATACTCTCCGTTATTGCCTTTAGCAACACCTGTATAAAACATGGCTTAATGGAACACCATCACTCAAAGGGTTTACAGTCCTCTAGATTCCATCTTATAACTGTAAGTACAGTAGAAAGTAAATTAGGAATACTAATGCCAACCCAGTGTCCTGGGTGACTAACATTAAACCAGCTGCAGCAATGTGGATTGTAAAATGCTAATATGTAGGGAATATTATATAGAAGAATGCTGTATAATAAGGGCATACTAATAAGAATTTAATGTCTTGAGCAAAATGATGGCAGGAGTTTGTGAAGTTCACTTTGCAGAACTGAATTTTGAAACCCAGCAGAGACTGATAAATTGAGCAATGTGCTGGCACTCAGAGAACCCTTCAGTCTAGACATGCCCCTCTCTGACAAGGGAAAACTGGTTTAACATTTCTCTGCCTCAGTTTCACCATCTGTAAACTGGAGGCTGGTCATCATGTCTAAATACAGAGAGACATGATGGAGTGAAATTTGGCAAGCAGAAGAAAGGATGCAGCAATTTATGCATATATTTAATTCTGTGCAATAAACCCAAAGAAACCAGTGGGACCACTCAAGTTAAGTGAAATGAAGTCCTTGAAGAATGAAGACCCAAGTTTGGAGTTATTGATTTGAATAAGGATCCATGCATGGGCTTTCAAGCAGCCAGATGAGTCTGATCACAAAATCCACTTTCTTGAGATCACAGTTTAACTCCCTCTGCTTCAACCTAACCTCCCATAGAGAAACAAACAGCAAAAATATACTGACCCTCTCTGAGAAAGAGGTTGAAAAACAGACACTGATCCCCAAGGCATTGTATGGCAGTTAGTAAGGCAGTAAGTGTGACACAAGGATCTAAAAGAGAAATATAGCTTGGAGAGATTCAAGTGAGTTCACTGGCATTACTCCAGATTCACACGGGCATAAGTAAAAGCCAACTCCAGTCTTGGCAAGCACAGCATGTTCTTTTGGAGACATTTACTAATCAGCAATAAAAAATGATCATTGATAAATAATAATAATGAAGCAATTTCAGGATCAAGCCCTATCTATTTGCTTCTAGTTACCATCTGTGACTAAGAAGAGATGATTTGATTCCTTCATTTTTCTCCCTCTTTTTTTCTCACTAAGTTTAAAATTAATGCAGCTTGCTAAAATTTGTGAATCACCATCTTTAATCAAGACAGAGCATATAAATGAGTTGGTTAATTGCTGTTGCATAGAAACCACTCAACATTGTTTGTATCTAGTGTTTATGGAGACAACAATCATGTTTTTTTCCCCCAGCAGGGAAGACTGCTTTGTGTCGATCTGCAATCCAGGCTTGGCCAATACAAGGGCACATGATTCACAAATTTTAGGACAAGGAGGAAACAGATCATGTAGTCTGACCTCTCATATAACACACATTCATGTCCAGTTGTTTGCTCACTATTGCCCCTTTTTTGGGGCATAAGTGCTTCCCAGGATACAGTCCTCCATTCTGAAGGCATGGCTTACAATTTGCGTATCTAGGAGCAAAGGTTGTATTTGGCTGCAGTAAGACATATTTTGTTTAAAGAGTCTATATAGGTAGTTAAGGCTGTTACCAATCATTGGCCCATGAGACCAGAGTGGGATGAGGGATGGGCTAGGAGGGGTCCAGAAGCAGTTGGTCCAGACCAACTCAAATCGTTAGAAAAATTCTTCTTTGCAAGCTTCCGGGTACAAATACCCTTCGTCAGGCTGAGGCAGTGTCTGCAGCTGGTCTGTGCTCTTCCTGGATGGACTACAAACCATCCAGGAAGAGCACAGACCAACTGCCAATGCTTTCTCAGCCTGACAAAGGGTATTTTTACCCAAAAGCTTGCAAAGAAGATTTTTTCTAACTTTTCTCTAATAAAAGATATCGGATTTACTCAAAAAACCTTGTCTGCCTATGGCCTTAGACCAACATGGCTACAACCTATACCCCAGAAACATTAACATCACTAATCCTAAATTTTAAGCTAGCTTCATTTGGGACACACATCAACGTGTTCAAAATAGCTTGCCACAGAAAGCACCCATCCATGAAATCAGCAAGCAAGCAGCTCCCTCTAAAGTCAGTGGCAAGTGGAAGTACTGAGCACCTCAAAGAATGAGACCTTAACACAGAAGATAACAAACGTGTCCAATGAAGCTGATGCAGTCAACTGAAAAGATTCATTTGACCTGGACATCTAAATCGGCTTGTCACACTGTGTTCTGCTGGAAATAGGATTGCGCATTTGGGCAAGTTCTGTTCATCACTCACCAAACATCTGTGACCTGAACACTTCAGGTCAGAAAAATGAAAGATATAATGTAGCTCAGCATCAGAAAAACAAGTTCAAGAGGGTAGTGGAATAATGCGACACTTACCAACTCTGTCTTCACACTAAAGTGGTTTTGTCTTCGGAGGGTAGTATTTAAACTAGTGGAAACAGCTTCTGTAAGCGGTCATTCTGAGGCTTTTTTCAAGAGATCCTGTGTAAAATGCAACTTCTTTAGCTCCCGTAGTCATTTTATACATGCCCATCAGAGTAATACCTAGGTCACACAAACCTGTATGTCCCTACTGCTGTTAGTGGTTTACATGACAGCTGTAATTCTGCTTGCAATTGCAACCAAGGCTAAGCGGAGGGAAAAAAATGATTGCTCTCCAAGTTGTATTTTGCCTCTAGTGTCTCCTTGCAGAAACACCATTATGCATTTATTAGATTCTGCACACTCAATTTGTGAGTGGACTTTAGCAAGTAATTTGAATTCTCCGGGCTAAAGTCAGATGCCTAACGTCAGCCTAAAAGGCAGCAATGTGCATGCCAAGAGGCCAGAACTGAATCTGCAGCACAAACAGGGAGATGTCAGATTAAAAATGGACTGCCACTCCTTTTCTGAAACTGGAGAAACTTGCCCCGCTCATCGGTCTTGAACCTTTTACAAGCACTTGCTCTCTGAGAATATATTTGCTCCCCTCACACTTACCAAAGCTGAACACCTCTCAAATGTGCTCAAATACCTTGGTGAAGCAAGCAGCAGCATTATTCTGATTTACAGATGGACAACTGCGGCACAGAGACAGACTACTAAGAGACTCAGTCCAGGTTCATATGGGAAACAGTTGGTAGAGTGAATCATTTTTCTGAGGAGCCTGAATCCTAGTTTTCTTGGTCACTGGCATCATCATCCTTCTTCCACAATCCATGTGGGGGAAAGATAGATAAAAAGAATAATGCAAGGACAACTTCACAGGAATTTCATTCAGATTTTGCTTACATTTTGTGAGCTGGTTAAGCTGTATTCAAAAGTGTTCTCTCATTGCCATTGCTATCTACTTTCCACATGATAAACCAGCACATTTTGGAATTAGTAAGTAATACATCTCTGATAGAAACCCTCAGCAAAGAACATGGAAGTAAATTACACTTGGGGCCTCTTTTCTCTCCTCTATAAGGCAGGGCACCTGACACTGTAAATCTCAACAAATAGGTAAGTGTAACCAAATGAAAGGGAAGCAGAAAACCAGTTTCAGGCTATGGTATCAAGTTTTCTAGTTTCTCTGTTTGAGAACTATATGCTGAAAGAACTTCCTATTGCATTGACCAACATTATCCATTGTTTCCTTGTGTCCCCTATCTATCTCTACTGTCTCATCCATTACACCTAGGAAAACAGGATCGTGGCCCAAGACAGGGGCTCCTACACCCTAGAGGAGTACAAATAAATTTGTTATATTTAATCAACACAGTATTTTAGCACTTACTGAAATAGGACAGTATTATTCTCCCTTTTCTGTAGATAAGAAACTCTACATGATCATAACTCCACTTTGAAGCCCACTGAGAGACCCATGATGGTTTTAAGGGGTGTAGGTTATTGGATTTACCCAAAGAACCTGGTCTGCCATGATGGTTTTAAGGCACTTTAAAATAAGTTTTGAGTCAATGAGGTCCCAAAGCACATGCCTAACTTCAAAGAATGAGTGAAAACGTGACTATATTTCATACTAGATACTGCTTAAGCACCTTACCTAACTGGGGCCTCACAGAGGTGTTATATGAAAGAGTTGGGAAATTAACCCACATCTCCGGAAACTTAGTTGGGTCCATTAACTAAAAGACTCCTCTTCCTCTAAAACTCCAGCTACCATTCTCCGTGCACTGTTCCAGAAGCATCTTTAATCCTAGTTCTTTTCTCTAAAATAACCCATGCGTTTTTACCATATGGTTTTCTCCCCAAGGTGAATATAATGGTATAACCACGTAACCGTTCCTTCTGATTCCCAGTGGAGTTGCAAGAAAGGAACATAGGAATTAAGTGTATCCTGCTTTCAATAATTGCAAGCTTAGGAGTTGTGCACAGTATATTTAGTCTCTCCTGAGACACTTCTGCCAAACAAAAGTGTATGGCTCTAGAAGGGTCACAGCCAGCAAATTTCATTCCAGGCAACATGTTGCGCTAGTGAGGAAAGCCTAGTTGTTAGTGTCTTTCTTCCTACAGGGTAAGCTTAATTAAAATATAAAATGTCAAAAGCTAGTATGAAATATGATATCCCTGTGGGCACTCAGAGTGAATTAAGCATATCAGCAGCTGAAGAGCAGGCTGCAACCTTACATTTGAAGAAAAGATTACAACTGTTAAGTATAAAGTAACTCCTAGCTAGGGAGCTGTTGCATTTGCTAAGGCAACTGAAGTAGCTTTAGGCTCATAAAACCAAAAGAAATTGCCAATTTTAAGCATGGAAATCAGAAGAAAATCCACATAATCTCCACATAAAGACTCTGTGGGTGCATCCTACAAGGGTACAATCGTCATCGTGTACTCACTGTCACTAACAAGGTGAGGCCCCACTATATTTCCCTCTGCTTTGAAGTGAATATATATATTGATACGTCTCTGTGATAACTGCAATAAATGCATCCTTATTCTTTATTTATTACTTTCCTGGCACTCCTATGCAGCAGGCGCAGTCTTGATGCTTTTGATCAAGCTTATTATGAAAAACAGCCACTTCCCCAAGGAGCTTACCGCTAAGGACAAAATGTTACCACATCAATGGATTTTTTTTACTCCTCATATAGAATTTAATGGCAAATTATGTCCTTGCTCTATAATGCTACAGAACGGCTCAAAAATCAAAAGAAAAGACCTCATTCTCTATTAAATTCAACAACTCTCTAAATTCCCTTGCATTTTCTTTAAATAACCCACAGTCCCATTAAGATGCCCACTTCATCTCCTCAGTCAAGCCTCCAGGCACAGCCCCATGTATGAGAGCTACAAATCGAAGCCATTGGTTTGTCTGCACAAGTTATTCAATTTAAAAGAAAAAATCCTGGTTTCCCATACACAAAATGCCTCACACGCCAACTATGAATCCATTTTTCTAATATCTTTAGCACTTTCCAGTCACCCCACCTGCCCTTTACCTTCATTTCCTGGGACAGGGGACCATCTTTACATTTTGTGTCTGTAAAACATCTAAGTGCAGTGGACTCCTCGTTCATTACCGTTTCCAGCACAGTTCATAAGAAAAAAAGGAAGGACTGTCATCTCCATTTTGCACATGGGGAAGTGAGGCACTGGTAGGACATGGATACACCTACACGTGGATACAGCTACACTACACACGAAGGTGTGATTGAAGCAAAAGGGAGGCAGGACTGCACTGACTTTAATCTAGCTAGTATAAGTAATACTAGCAGTAAATGCACAACAGTGCTGGTATGATCACAGGCTACATAAGCTTGGAAGTGACCTTGATAGCAACTCAGGTTGCAAGCCCACAGCAATGCCACTATGTCTTTACTACTCTTGTTGCCCTTACTTGCCAGATGAAAGTCAGCACAGGCATGACTACTTGTGCTATGCTTGTGCCTTCATTTGCTGCACAGGCCTACCCTTGAAGACCCTTATATACTGCCCTATCACATAGGGAGTTACAACAATTTAAAAAAAATGTTAAAGACAGCAGGATGATGGGAACCATATAAATCCCTTGGGTAGACTGACACCACTGTAGCTATCCTAATGTAAACCTTTTAAAATAATCTGGCCTGATGTTTTCTGCTCCGGAGGCAAAAAGGTTTCTATTTGTAGGATTTTCTTTTAAGTTGCTGGCACGTCTGAAAACTAAATGAGGCACCTAGTATGAAAGCAAAGAAGTTTCTCATGGACTATATTTTTACACAAAGGGTGAACCCTGCTGAGTTGATGTCAAGCCTTAATTGATGTTAACTTCCATTCCCACTTCAGGTGATTGATGCTTACAGAGAAAAACCTTATTCCCTTTAGTGTTCTCTTGACCTTCGTCCTCAAACATGTGTGAAGAAAGAAGGGAAAGAAATTCCACATTTTTGAGAGGCTCCTCACAGTTTGCCCATCTGTCCAGTCAACTGCACACTGCTACAAAGCACACTTTTCATCTTAAGTATTAGATTCTAGAAAAGGCAGGGTGCTGTACGCAGACCGACAGAAATACACCATTTGTATAATGTGCATTCCATGTTGCTTTTATATCTATGCCAGTTAGTGGCCAGAGCTGCTACTGTTTTGAGAAAAATGCAGTGAGCCAGATTCATTCACGAGGGCAACTCAGCTTTAGACAAATGCGTTAGGAATGATTCTGGCTTAGTATTTTTCATATTTCCAAAAATATTGTTTTAAAGTTTCCTCTCATTTACAGTGTTGGCCAGGAGTGATTCCATCAGCGTTAACAGAGGGCACAGACAGAAGTGACAGTTTTTGAGAGATCAGGCCCTTGAATATGCTCTACAGCCATGATTTAACACGTGCATGGCTGCAGAGCACTTTAAAAAAGGCCAATGGCATGAAAAACTAACCCTGGTTAAATCAAGTATTACATTAGGGCATGTCTATACATCATCCTATGGCAACATAATGCGTCATTACATCGCCATATGGCATGCTACAGCCACATAGTGATCATGGGGGTCTACCACAAGATCACCAGCTAGGTCGCTGTAGTTGGGGGGGGAAATGGAGCCCCCTCCCCTCACTGACCCAACACAGCTCCCCCAATACCTCATCCAGGGTAGCGGGGGGGGATGGGAGGCACAAGGTGAGGGGGCCACATTCCTTGCCTGCTCCCCCTCAGCTCTGGCCATTCAGCAGCCAGAAGCTCCATGCTGGCTACACCTGGCAGCTGAATGGCCAGAGCTGAGGAGAGGGCAGGGGAGAAATGGAGCCCCCCTCCAGGGAAGCAGCTGGCCTGGACTGGTGCAGGCTGCCTCCAGCCTCTTCCCACCTTTATGTAAAGCGCCACGAGTTAGAGCAGGGCCCTAACATCTGTCTGCACCCTGAGTGACACTGGGAATTAAACTTTACATTTCTGAAGCCAAAATTTCCTCCTGCCATCCAAACATCCTTTCAAAACCCCAAACAAAGTATGTAATATTTTCGAAGGACCGTGCGAAATAATAAAATACTGCCAGACTATAATAATGTCTTTCTTTTAATGATATCCTGATACACTATCCAAAAATCCTCCAAAAAATTGCCATTAGCACCTATCGACACCATAAGTACTATGGGTGGGAGAAAATGTAAATATTTAACCTTTCATTTACATCATGTTTTAACTAAGAAAAAAACTCTGAATTCTGTACACACTTGATAATATAAACAACAGACCAAAGTAAGAAAGAAAACCCTTTTATCTATCAACTGCTCATAACTCCCTTCTTTGGTAAGATGGACTGAGGACAAAAAAGAATCAAGTCAACACTATATCCAGTTGAAACTAACTTAGGAAGATCTCATAGACAGAATGTAATGACCCACATGAGGGTGTACTGAGGGCTTCCAAACTATCTTTTCTTGTGGGTCTTCCATGACTGCAATCTAGGAACAAGACTATTCCCCCAAATTCACTTCACTTGGGCCACCGTCATCATGGTTTGTTTCATAATGACAGATTAAACCAACCAGGTCTTGAATTTTAATAACTGCCAACATGAATTGGATTCAAATTGGTAATATCCCATTAACAGCCCCTGAGAAGCTCACAGGGGATATGTCTGTGACGAACAAAGGTTTAAGAATCATCTTGGTGCCTGCTGCTAAAGATTAGCATTAAAATAGAAATTCAAAGCATAGTCTGGTATTTTATCAATCTCAGGGAAAATATATAACGATGGATACATCTGACACATCCTTTTTATTAATCAAACTATTTTTAGCAAAAGATAAGCTAGTCAGGAAAACAGCAGGAGTTTAATAAAGCATACGTTAGTAGAAACAATTACGAAGTAGATACAGAAGACCGTTCCCTCCAATAGCCTCTGATAGCCACCAGTGGGAAATGTTGGGTTGGAACACAAAGTAATAGTGTGAAATTTTAATGTGAATAATAGATTTCATGGCAAATGAGCCTCCAGTCTATGTGCTGCAGAGCAAGTTTTGAAAGAGCTAGAGAGTTCCTGAAGAATTTTTCTCCTGCCTCTGTATTCATCCACCAAAGAACTGACATGGGCACTTAGCAGTGTTGTATTGGAACACTCCAAAATCATTAACAGATTTTATCCTCACAGGATATCTTCCAGGTAGGAAGCATTATTAAGCCCATTTTACATAGCAGGAAGTGAGATGGAACAGACTGAGTAACTTGCCCAAGTTCACACACAAAGTCTGTGGCTAAATGAGGACCTGAACCCTTCCAAAAGCCTCCTTTACCAACTATCCATCTTTTTGACCCTTTCTCACTGTAGGCATGGACAGATGGGCACATATCCCAGTGTCATTTTCACCGGTTTTGTTCACTATAACAGGAGCCTTCTTGGGGCCAGTCTGCCAACCTGTTCTGGGCCACCCACCTGCTTCCTTGTCTGCCACACCTTGTTGTTTCTTAGTTGGTTTTAATAAGGCAGGACGCTGCCCATTCTTGCCCCAATGCCAGAGGGGCACTATCTGCAGCTCTGTTCTTCCCCTACACTGCAGCCCAAGCCTCACAGATGGCATTCAGATCACACAATGCCCCTGGCCTACAGCCAGACCAAGCTTAGCCCTCGTCAGGCCTCAGATACACACACATTTATACCTCCCTCCTCTCACTAGGGCCTCTCACACTCCACCCCTCTCACATGGTCTCTTCCACACATCAACAACTTGTACCTCTTTGGTCCCTCTCAGAGCAGGCCCCCTCGACCATAGGGTTTATCTAGCTCATACCTTGGGTGGCAGATGTACTGTCTTTTGGGCCTCTCCCACGACCCTCACTGCAAGTAGTGGCTAGCCAATTACCCGACCGGGTCCAAGTTTGCCCTGGCCCCTCCTGTGGCAACTCTATCCACTTGCACACACATACTGGACTTCCAGCCCTCTGGTTTCCCCCTCACTGGGGCCCCTCATTCTCCATCCCCTCACCAGGGTCAACCCCTTACTGGGGCTCCTCATCTCCGCCCCTTCATTAGGGCCTCCCTGGTAGGGGCTCCAATGGCCATAGCTGTGTCTGGTCCCATCTGGGTCTTACACCCTCCTTGGGCTCAGGTGGTTGTAGCTGTGTCTGGCCCCCTTGTACTCACAGTACTGTGGGGGCTAGGATTTAAGGCACCCCAACCCACCTTTGACTGGCCTAGTATTTCCTGGGTGCTCCCACACCACTGGAAGCCCCATCAGGCTACCCATCCCTGGCAGGGTGCAGTTTTAGGTCATGCCCAGGACCAGGAGCCTCCAAACCATCCCCCATAAGTTCCTGCCCTTACCTCCAAGATGTTTTGTACAGCCTTTCAACCAGGTGGTGTTCCTGCCTGGCCTACCATCAGCAAATGGCTCTGTTTATACAGGCAGCCAGAGTTCTAAAATGACCACCATAATCAAGCACCTGCTGGCTCTTTGGCTCAGCCCTTAAAGTAGCAAGCACCAGCAGTGCCCTGCCACATTGACTAATTAAATTATGCCAGAATCAGGAATAGACAAATGTATGACTATCCTGAGATAGCTCACATAGGTGAGGGTCATTACGGTGCCTGGCTGCTAGACAGCGGGCTAACTAGTAAACATCAGCTATGGCTACCCAGGAATAGAGGGGGATAGATAAGACCTAAATTGATTAAACTTACACCCATATAATTTTACCCTTCATGCTTTCAGGGTTAAGTCTGGATTCGGTGAAGTTGCCCCAGTTCAGGGTTTGTGTCCTTTATGTCCATTATATTCCTACACCAGTTTAATGACAATTATACGGGCATAAACTTTAAACATAACCTCTTGCTGTATTTTAAACTCAAGAAATAATGTTATCTTAATACAAGCAGCAGCTAATAAGCAGTTTTTAGAGGGGAAAAAGCCCAGAACCATCCCTAAATAAGCTTCTCCCTTAATGCACCTCACTGTATTGGTAGGTAGATCACAGGACTGAGAGGGAACCTCATGAAGTCACCTTGTTCAGCCCCCAGCTTGGGGTAGGATCATCCCTGACTAAATCATTGTAGTCAAGTATCTGTCTAACCTGCTTCTGAAATTTTCCAGGGGTGGAGAGTAGGTCTGTGCAAAGTGGCTAATATTCACTTTGGATTCAGATTTGGCCAATTCGGGGGACAATGATTCTATTTGGTGATTCAAATCACTGCCCCAAATCGATTTGCCCAAATCTGATTCAGAGATTCAGCCACAGCCAAATCAGCCCCATCCCTGCTCACTCTCAATGGCTGCTCCACCAACTCTTGAAGCTCCCTGCTCTTTAAAAAACAGCCCACACTCACTGGCTGCTGCCAGGCAGGTAGGCAATCCCCGCTGTCCCCCACTGCCCTGCACTGCATGGGGGACTGTCGTGAGCCCCCAGAAACTCCAGGGCCACTGCAGCGGTCAGTGAGTGCATTTCTTTCGGGTTTTTCTTTTTAAAGGGCTGGGATCTGGGGCAGGCGGGACAGCCATGGGGGGGCCTGAAAGAGTGGGTGGGGGATAAGGGGCTCATGCCAGAGCCCCCATGCAGCCTGGGGCAGTGGGAGGCAGCAGGAACTGCCCCCACCCCCACCTGGCAGCAGCCAGTGAGTGAGGCTTTTTTTTTAAAAAGCCAGGAGCTTGGGTGGGCAAAGCAGCCAATGGGGGGGATGGGCGACCTCAGGGGGGCTGGCGTAGCAGGCAGGGGATGTGGCCTGGTGGGAGTCCCTCCATGGTCCCCTCCCCCCTTCTCCAGCCCTACCCCACCCCTTCCACTTACAAGCTCAGAGTCTGGGTCCAGCTCCCTGCTGCAGCGAGTAGGAACTGCTCAAATCTCTGAAGCTTTCCAAACCTTTTCCAAATCAATTCGGAGAGCTTCAGATTGATTCAGACCTTTTAACTGGTCTCCTGATTTGATTAGGATTCGGAAATTCAGCCACCAAATCTCCTCTGAATTGAATCAGTACCTGAAGCTTCGCACTGGAGCGTCCACAACCTTACTAGGTAGCCTGCTCCAATTCTTAACTACTGGATTATCAAATACAGCTCTTTGGAATCCCAACTCTGCATTACACATTGCCGCTATGCCTCTTGAATGCCAACACTAGCTCACAAATAAATCACAAATAAATAACATGAATAAATATCAAAACAAGCACCCCAGAAAAGGTACTATCAATAACAAAAACAGAGAGGTTTCACAAACCCACACACCTCTCCATCTGTCACTGACATGACTTTAATGATACTTAAGCAACAACTTAGGCATTTTGCTGAGTCTTGGGTTAAATCAATACCATGTGAATAAAAGAGACATCTGACTTAATTTGCCATTGGATCACTTTCTAAGAACACAGCTCTCCACAGAGTGAAAGTGGCCTGAGTTGAAATAGTTGTTATAGCACATTACAATGTAAAAGAGCCATCCCTGTTGTGAAATCTCACTTTATTCCCTTTTGCCTGTACACTTTGGTAACTGTTCAATATAATTATTGTAGCTCATAAAAAATAAATGTTATAAGGCAACATGTTGGTTACTGTGCTGTTTTGTTTCAAAATAACTTATGAGCACTATATTTCCCTGTTGTAATATTAGTCCATTGCAGTAATAAAGTTGTCATACAGGCTATGTGATGGACCACTTTGCATTGTTGTAACTGCCTTTTTTGTATTATAACTGTTTGCAACTTTATGTCGTCTTCATAAATGTGATCAATAGCAATAATAAAGTTGCAAGACAGCTTATTTTTTTCCCTCAACCCCAAGAGTTACCTTGTAGTTGGTGGTAACTCGACTACTGTCTTCCTCTACCCATTCTCTCTTTTAGTATCTTGGCATTGAATTTTGTGTAAACAAACACATTCAACACCTTTTACTATAAACAATGCAACTGGAATATCACATTGAATAATATACCCCCTTTTGCTGTTAGTTTAAATTGTTCGTAAAACATGAACTACAACTCAATTCAATTTATGGAAAAATGACACGTAGGCCCAGTTCAGCAAAGTTTTAAGACATGTCCTTACAACTCAGTGGGCTCATCTACACATGCGCTTTCATTGTGCATTTTATTGCACATTAAAGCATCACATAAAAAACTGTGCGATTATGATAATGCACAATAAAATAGCCTACTGCACATTAAGTGTACTTAAAAACTGTGGGCATTCATTACAATGCATTAAAGCAGCCTAAAGCACGCTTGTTTAGTGCCCCACAATAGTGTACTAAATTTAATACACATTAGGAAAAGTGCCTTAATGCATGTGTAGATGCACCCAAGGGGATGTATGTATCAAATCACAAGCTTCGCTGAATCAGGGATACAGAACACTAGTAGCTTTTGGTTATTTATGTTGCTAAATGTCCCACATGTAATGTTAATACAGTCCTCCATGTATATTTGAGCACAGCTCCAGAGATGCCAGGTATCATCCTGAAAGCTATTGTATTATCTAAACCCAACATCTGAGACAAACGTCTCAGGTAGTAAATTCAGGTTCTCAGCTGGTACAAACTGACACAGCTCCACAGAAAGCAAAGGGGCTTAGTCAATTCATATAGAATCATAGAAAATTAGGGTTGGAAGGGAACCTCAGGAGCTCACATTTAATCTAACCCCATGCTCAAAGCAAGACTAATCCCAACTAGATCATCCCAGCCAAAACTTTATCTAGTCAGGTCTTAAAAACCTCCAACAATGGAGAGTCCACAACTTTTCTGGGTAACCTGTTCCAATGTTTTACTACCCTCCTAGTGAGAAAATTCTTCCTAATATCTAACCTAAACTTCCCTTGCTGCAACTTAAGATGGTTGCTCCTTGTTCTGTCATATGCCACCTTTGAGAACAATCTAGACCCATTCTCTTTCAAACCCCGCTTCAGGTAGTTGAAGATGCCATCCCCTCAGTCTTCTCTTCTCTAGACTAAATAATCCCAGTTCCTCAGCCTCTCCTCATAAGTCATGTCCCCCAGCCCCCTCAACATTTTCACTGCCCTTTGCTGGACTCTCTCCAAGGTATCTACATCCTTTCTGCAGTGGGGCATCTAAAACTGAACACAGTACTCCAGATGTGGCCTCACCAGTGCTGAGCAGAGGGGAATAATCACTTCCCTTGGTCTGCTGGCAACACACCTACCAGTGCAGCCCAGTATACTGTTAGCCTTCTTGACAACAGGGGCACATTGCTGCTTCATATTCAGTGTATTGTCCACTGTAGCCCCTGGGGCCTTTTCTGCAGAGCTGCTGCCCAGCCAGTCAGCCCCCAACCTATACCGGTGCATGGGATTGTTCTGTCCTAACTGCAGGTCTTTGCACTTGTCTTGGTTGAATAGCATAAGATTTCTTTTGGCTCAATCGTTCAATTTGTCCAGGTCACTCTAAATCTTAGCCCTACCCTCCAGCATATCTACTACTCCCCCAGCTTGATGTCATCTGCAAACTTGCTGAGGGTGCACCCTATGCCACCTTCCAGGTCGTTTACAAAGACATTGAACAAAACCAGCCCCAGGACTGACCCCCGGGGCATTCCACTTGATACCAGCTGCCAACTAGACATTGAGCCATTGATTACTACCCTCTAAGCCTGATGGTCCAATCAGTTTTCTATCCACCTTAACAGCTCATTCATCCAGCCTGTACATCATTACATGCCTGTGAGAATGTTGTGGGAGACCATATCAAAACCCTTGCTAAAATCACAGTATACCACACAGACTTGTCTCCCCGCATCCACAGAGCCAGTCATCTCATCATAAAAGGCAATCAGGTTGGTCAGACAAGACTTGCCCTTGGTAAATCCATGCTGACTGTTCTTAATCACCTTCTTCTCCTCCAAGTCCTAAGAAATGGATTCCTTGAGGATCTCCAATATTTTTCCAGGGACTGAAGTGAGACTGACCTTCAGAAGTCTGTACTTCTCTGGATCCTCCTTTCTCTCTTTCTTAAATACGGGCACTATGGCTGTGTGTGCACTCCTTTAACGGTGTCAGCGTTTACACATCTCAGCAGAGTATTGCGCTTTAATTCCAACTGCTGTAGCAAATTCGGCAGCATAGTGTGACTTGGGGTGCAGCAAACTAAAACTCCTCCGAGGAATTTTAATTTGCTGTCCTACAGCTGTGAAGTGAAGCACCGGGCTCTGTGCAGCTCAGCAGCTCTGCAGGAAGCCCAGCAGGCAGCCTGGCAGCAACCCAGGAAAGCAGGATCTGCCCAAGGAAAGCAGCAAGCCTGATCTTCCTCCCACCTCCTCCCCCTCAGAGCCTGCCTGTCTGCCTGAGATGCGCAGGGGCCTGGTGTTTCCCTCCACGGCTGTGGTGCTCCTGGAACCACCTAAGCTG
>NW_017728933.1:1174627-1210569 GCF_001723895.1 Crocodylus porosus | reverse complement strand
CCCCCCCCCACCTTCCCATCACCAGAGAGGCAGGTAAGTTGGGCGTGTACACAACATGCGGGTTTAATGGGCCCTAAATTAATTGTCTTTAAAATCCCACCACTTCAATTTAGGGCCCCTGTATCATCTACACTCGCCGTATGTTTGCCCTTTTCCAATCATCTGGGACCCCTCCCAATTCCCATGAGTTTTCAAAGATGATGGCCAGTGGCTCTGAAATCTCATCAGCTCTCTCAGCACCCTTGGGTGCATCCCATCCAGCCCGAGGGACTTGTATATTAGGGCTGTGTGAAGCTTCGGTTGCTTATTCAGTTCAGTGGAGATTTGGCCCGATTCAGTGGACAAATCTCTGAATCCAAATCAAATCAGGAGATCCTTTAATCTCTCTGAATCAAAGTGGAACCCTCCAAATCAATTCAGAATGATTCAATGATTTGGACATAGACACAGGTTTAAATGTTTTTTCTACATACTTCAAGGTACCAGGTGGCTTGTGAATGCCCCCCACACCCAGCTTGACAACTGGTGCCTCCTGGGTCTGGGAGGGCACCCAGGGTTCCCCTGTGGCTGATCGCCCCACTGACAGGGGCGAGTAGGGGAGGAACCAGTGCACTCAGCAGTGGACCCAGAAGTGGACCAGAAGTATTTCCAGTCTACTTCTGGGTTTGCCACAGAGCACATGGGGGGCCCCTGGTGCTCCTGTGGGATGCTCCATCCACCCCACCATCACAGCATTCACAATCCATACCTGGTACCTCAAGGTATGTAGAAAAAAACATTTAAACCTGTGTCTATTGCCGAATTGCTGATTCTCTGAATCAGCATTGAATCAAATAGGGACAGCGATCCAAATCAACAAATCGAATCACGGTCCCCAAATCAGGCTGAATCCAAATCCAAATCAAATACGGCCTGTTTCACACATCCGTATTGTATAAATCCAGCTTTTTTAAGTAGTCCCTAAACTCCTTCCCAAATTGTGCTGCCAGGTAGGGCTGTGTGAAACAGCATCGTTTCGCTTCAACTTCTGTTTCAACGGAACAGTGTTTTGTTTCAAATTTAGTTTCATTTCAAAACCATTGTTCCATTTTGTTTCATCAAAACAGTTTTTCTGTTTCAATGCTCTCCCCTGCCTCCCACCACCTGGCTGTTGCTTCAAAACTCAAAACGTTTTGAAACTTGCAAAACATTTCAACCGGCCTCATTTTGTTTTGAGGCTGTTTTGAAGCCCTTCGTTTCATTTTGATTTTGCTGTTTTGACCGCAAAATGAGTTGAAACAACGTCAACATGAAACAGCCTGTGAAATTTTGCACAGCCCTACTGCCAGGTAGAGTTGTCTGGGCGCTAAGCTTGCTAGTGAAGACTGAATGAGAAAGGCATTGAGTACTTCAGCCTTTTTTCCATCCTCTCATCACAAAGTTGCCTACCCCATCAGTAAGGCACCCACACTTTCTCTGATCTTCCTCTCGGTACTGACATACTTGTGGAAACCCTTCTCATTACTGTATATATCCCTTGCTAGCTGCAATTCTATTTGCACTTTGGCCTTCCTGACTTCATGCCTGTATGCCCAAGCAATACTCTTATATTCCCACTTCTTATAAGCTTCCGTTTTGTGATTTAGTTTACTGAAGAGTTTCCTGCTAAGCCAAGCTGGTCTTCTGCCATACTTGCTAATCTTCCTACTGTCACGGCGTGGGGTCTAGGAGTAGCCGTGATCCCTCTAGCGCCCCCCCCTACCGTGCCAATTAGGCAATCCAGCACCCTCTATCCTTGCCTGCCACGTCTTTGCTGTTAAATGGTTCAATTAGGGAAGCTGCCTTTTATCTCCTAATGCACGGTACTTGCTGGACTATCCCCTGTTCTGTATGGGGTGACTCGATACACCCCAGCCTTAAGGGCTATGCGTGCCTCCTACCTCCCCTTTAGCACACCCCAAGCCTCACAGCACTTCCTGGACGTTATCCGGTCCTTAACCTTCTGCGCCCTACCTGGAGCCCCGGGCTTGGCCCACAACCAGCGCCCTTCTCTGGCGCCCCTCCGCAATCCGTATTAGTTATTTGTATTCATTACCTGTATCAATTGGGCTCAGGCGACCCAAGCCTTACCTGGCCCCTCTAGGCCCACTGGGTCCCATCAATCATGTGAGTCCAGTTAGGCTCAGGCAGTTGGAGCCTTACCTGGCCCCTCTGGTTCCTTGGGATTCCTATTGCTGCGGAAACCCTCTGGAACACCTTTTAGAATGCACCCATCTTGGGGTGACTGTCAATAATACATGTCCCCCCTTGGGGTGGCTTTATACTGTACATGCCCCACCTGGGGCCTCCCTTCAACACGTGCCCGCTCCCACGGCTTCTCAGCACCTTCTCTGGGCCCTAAATAGCCCCTAGCTCGCCCTCACCAGGCTAATCGTCTTTACAGCACCCACCCTAGGCTTCCACTCATGTGGCTCCCACACCTGGAGCCCAACATGAGTCCCTACAGGCTTCACTCTGGTGCTCAGCCCCTTGAGCGGAGTCCTCTGCCCTGCTCGGGCCTCTCACTACCATTCACCCAGGGCTACCTGCTGTGCTGCCTTAGCACTGAAAAGCTGTGCCGCCCCAGGCACCACTCTGTTGCCCACACAGGGCACTGGGAACCCCCATGCAGCTGGGGAGATCCCGTGAGGCCTCCTCACGCCCCTACAGCCTCACCCAGTCCTCCGGTGGAACAATAACTAAACAGAACCGAAAGCCACCCAGCTGTAACATAACAATAAGCCTACCAGCTAGAACGTACACTCCTGTCAGGGTTCTCTCCCCCCGTCTCGTCACGTAGACTCTCAGTCAGTCAGATGGCCGTGCCGTGTTCTTCTCCGCAGCAGAGTTGCTGCTCCTCCAGCTGCCAGGGGGGAACTGCTTTCTAGGCTCTGGCCTGGGCTGTTTATAAAGGCCCGGCCCTGCCCCCTTCCGGTCATGTGACCTGCACGGTTGCCGCAGCAACCGGCACCTGAGCTGCCCTGGAGATTGGCAGCTATCCCTCTCCACTACTTAGGAACAGGGCACCTAAGTGCCCTGTGACACCTACATATCAGCACAGTTTGTTCTTGCGCTCTCAGTAAGGCTTCTTTAAAGTACAGCCAGTTCTCATGGGCACCTCTCCCCCTCAGACTGGCTTCCCAGGCCTATGAGTTTCCTGAGTGAATCAAAGTCTGCTTTTTTGAAGTCCAGAGTCCTTACTCTGGTGTTCTCCATCCATCCTTTACTCAGGATCCTAAACTCAATCATCTCATGGTTGCTGCTGCCCAAGATGCCATCCACTACTACATTCCCCACAAATTCTTCCCTGTTTGTGAGCAGCAGGTCAAGAAGAGCCCTACTTGGCTCTCCAGCATTTGGACTAGGAAGTTGTCCCCAACACTTTACAAAAACTTTCTGGCATGGGCAACTGGTGCCTCCTGACTCTGGAGGGCACCAGCAGCTGATCACCGACCAGGGGGGTTCCTCTAGTGGCCACTCGCTGACCCCAGAAGTACCAGCAGCAAAACCAGAAGTGCCACCATGCTTTTTAGGTGGCCACCAGCTGGCACTCCCCACTCCCCGTTGGCGAGGGCCAATCTCGGGGGGTGGGCGGAGATTCTTCCCGTGCCCCACCCACATCACCTATGCTTCCTAGATTGCCTGGGCACTGCTGTATTGCCCTCCCAGCAGATGTCAGGGTGACTGAAGTCCTCCATGAGAACCAGGGCTTGTGATCAGGAAACTTGCGCTAGCTGTTTGAAGAAAGCCTCATCCACCATTTCCTCCTCGTCTGTGGGTCTATAACAGAACCCCACCATGACATCACCCTTGCTGCTTTACCAGCTGAGATTCTGGCTAAATATCCAGATTAAAAATTTATCACCTAAGCCCAAAACCACACAATGTAAGTGAATACTAATACACCAGATACAGTCCTTCAAAAAAGGCTGTGAAATTTTGAACATTCTGTAATTACAAAGAATAATTTGGCTATTTTTATAGAAATTAAAGAATTACATTTTATAAGAATTAAAAATTAAGAATTAATTCTTAAATTAAGAAAAATGAAATTTAAAAAAATTAAGCATTAAAATTGTTTCTCCCAGTTTCAGAAAAGTTTTCATAATTATTATATTCAACATTTTCCAAATTGCTCTGTTCAGAACCAATTGGATTCTGGATGTCCAGAATGGAAAAACTCACTGCTTTGGCAGATTACCAAATAATAATTTCATAGGATAATACATTCTAT
The DNA here is from genome assembly GCF_001723895.1 of Crocodylus porosus. Lineage (NCBI taxonomy): Eukaryota > Metazoa > Chordata > Crocodylia > Crocodylidae > Crocodylus > Crocodylus porosus. The sequence continues at coordinate 1,206,317 of NW_017728933.1, read as the reverse complement.
CCTATGAAGGGTTATGCACATATGCTTTGTTTTCAGTATTTCCATTGACCTTAGCTGTATGGCTCCCATTCTCCAAGTGAAGAAAGACTTGTAAGTGCTTGCAGAATCAAGAACTTTATAGTGCCCATCTATAGTGTATCCTATGACTAGAAATATATGTTGGCAATGGTTTCATGTAAATTATTCATACAAGGAGTCTCATCTTAGAATGAACTGCTTGCCTGGTAACATACCCTGATGATATGGTGTCACAGACCAAATCCTTAGCTGATGCATTTTAGTTCAGTTCCACTGGTTTTAACAGCACTGTATGGGCATATACTCATTTATTATCTGGTCCTAGATTTAACTGTATGGATCTGTAGCCATTTAACTTCCCAGTCTGTTTCTGCCTCTCCAGTATACAACATGACCCTCTCCAATAAAGGTGCATGTATTTCCATTCTGGTTGGCACTGAAAGCAATTGTAAGAGCTAGTCAGACAAACCTCAGAATGCTCTCTGTGCAGTTTAGCTGAAGTATAACAACCATAAATCAGTCCCATACCTCTAGCTCAACAGTGTTTCATTCATTTGTATCCTTATTGTGACCTCTTTTTCCTTGCTCTGTTTTTCCCTAGGTATTGAAAATGTCTCAGCTGAAGGATTAATCCATTGTTCTTCTCAGTTGCCTCCACTGTTTTTATTTTGGTTGCTGGGGGTTTGTTTTGTTTTTTTTTTGGGGGGTGGGGGGGAGTTCGTTGGGTTTTTTTGCTTTCTCTCTCTTTATACTCTCACTATGAGGCTATCTAGAAACTATACTCATTATACTCACTAAGTTGACCCTTATAAGAGCAAGATCTTATCAGCACTGGTTGCTGCAGGACACTAGTAAACAGAGAACAATAACTACTTCTTGGCAGAGTGGTCACTGTTAAAATGATTTGTTGAATTTTGCATGATAAAACCCCAGGCATTTCATGAATTTACAACCAGAGATGGGTGAAACTCAGCCCTTATGGCTTATCTGAGTTCTGTTCATGTGGGCGGTGACTCTCCCACTCAACCCCACTCCACATTATGCCTAGGAGTTACTGATCTGAGTAAATCTTGAAGTGTCCGCACACCACTTTTTAAGTCAAAAGGTACCACTTCAATGGCTTGTAGGCAGGGCCTAAATTTAGATGTTATTCAAATAATCCAATGACAAGCATGATGTTTAGAATAGAAAGACATAAAGAAAGACTAAAACTCCAGATCCCAGTGCGGCAAAACTTTGGAAGCGTTCTAAACCTAAAAGTCTGCATCACTGGAACAGGCTCTGGCAAACCATGCTCTCTCAAAATTTCAAATTCATGAGTGAACATTCATAGAAAGCAAATTTTCTATGCATCTGCAACTGAAATACCTCCGCGCCAAAACTAATGCTCACTCAATCAAGGATAGAAATAATACCTCGTTTCCTAGTGACAACCAACCAAACACCTCAACTTGCACTTCAAGTACAGAACCTTTTTTTTAATTGATTCTCATTAACAACCTAAGGAAATAACACATTAGGTGGAAGTACAGTATAAGGTGAATATAAAACTGGTTTGACCATCATGCTCAACAACCAGTCATCAATGGCTCAATATCTAGTTGGGAGGAGGTATCAAGTGGGGTACCCCAGTGCCTAAAATGACATCTAAGAGCACTTTCTGAATCAAGCCTGAAGGACCTGACGACCCTGTTCTTAATGAAGTTGGCTGCAGTTTCTGTATTATGCATTGCTTGTCTTAGAGTAGCACTTAGCAGCTCCAATCAAAACCAGGCCCCCCAGTGTACCTAGCACCATAGTTAAAGAAAATAACAGCCAGGAACAGCATACAAGTAACAAGTGGAGGGAAGGGTGGGTTATTGTGTCCGTTTCATAAGCAAAGCAACTGGCACACAAAGGAAATGAAGTGACTTCATTTCTGGAACGTTACTGGAAATTAGAAGGCAGATTGTCTCAAACCTGGTCTAGTTCCTTAACTAGCATCCTTTCTACCAAGGGAATTTCAACAATAGCTTAAAAAAGAAGGCAGCTTAGTCCTTAAATTTCATGGCTAGCTAGTACAATAATACTTAGTACTTTAACAGCACTATCTGTAGTTCTCCACAGATGTAAATTTGCACAGGAGATTAAGTATATGATGATTCTAGTTGATGCTATTATAACTTTTCTAATAAAACTCCTGAATGCCTCTAACCTGAGTTAAGACATGAATATAATTGGTTTAATTTACTGTATAAGGAATTTAATACAAGTAAACCTGACTACTTGACAGAACATATTGCTATAGCCAATGAATCCTATCATCGACTGAGGAATTACTTCTAATTTATGTCAAGGTCAGAACACACATGAGGAAATGTGCTTTTGCATATCATGGAATAAAAAATTTTACCATAATTTACTGCAGTATCCAGAGTTGCACCGTGACATTTGTCCTTAAAATTGGCTTGGGAGTCCATGGTTCACTGCAAAACAAATTAATTTGATTTGAAATTTTCTTTCTGGTTTTACAGGATAACGAGTACTTGAGGTAACAATAAATAACACATCCCAATAATAAATACTATGAAAGGCAACACAGCTGAGGAAGCAATGACCTTCTCTTTCACAGAGACAGAGCCTGATTCAATGCTCACTTGGAGTATTTCAGGAGAGCTTCCCCTTACTGCAAGTCATTAGAGCTACAAAGATGTGAAAGTTATAAGACACCAGAATGAGGACCAGAGAATCCCATGATAGAAAAGAAATAAAGCTGAGGTTTCACCCAGGCTGGGATTTCATCCATACATGGAAATCCTTAATAAACAGTTAGAAGTGTCCTAGGAAGGAAAAGGACAGAAAAATATAAAGCATACTTCCTTTCTCTCCCATTTAATCAGTTTAAAGACAGGGTTCTCAGGGACAGGGCACTTAACCAAGAGCCCAGGGGCTCATATTAAGTTTTCAGCTCCTCTAGCTGCACTGTCTTGGACAGGTCTCTTTATAGTCTTGGAACCTCCATTTCCCCTCCTGCTCTTTGGATTGGTCTGAACACAGTTTTATACCACTATAACTCTTTCCATTTGGAATCCAATATAGCAGAAGCCTTAGCACTTTGCAAGGCATGTACTGTTACCTCAGCAATAAGAGCATTATTACATGATAGATCATTTCTGAAAATTTATAAAAATAACCTGTCTATATGTAAGCACCTTGACAGAGGTACAACTGCATCCTCGCTCAAGAGCAGGAGCCTCTTGGGGTGCAGGGCTAGCAGAAGAACAGTTTTGTTTGCAGTTTTGCCTAAGTTTTATGTTAAGGAATAAAACCATGTCCCCAAAAGCAATTTGGACACAGCAGCCTCTATAGGCAGAGACATGATGACAGCTACTTAATACCTTAGGGTTTGTGTGGATGAAATGGAGGCCCTACATTGAAGCAGTGGGTTTTTAAAAACACCATTTCAATTTAGGGCCCTTTAAACCCCTGTGTCATGCACATACCCACTTACCTGCCTCTCCAGTGGTGGGATAGGAGGGCGAGCTGCCAGCAGGTGGAGCGGTCCCTGGGCTGTGGGGAGCGGGGGGCTGATGCTTCCCTCTCTGGCAGTGGCAGCCTGCCCCCCAGGTAGCACCCGCCCTCCGGAACCTGGATCAGGTGGTCCTGCGGAGCACCGCAGCCATGGAGAGGAGCACAGGGCTCCCGTGCAGCTCAGGCAGGCAGGCTCCAGGAAAAAAAAAAGATTGCCACCTTTTTTTTTCCCTGGGGCGGAGCCTGCCTTCCCAGGCTGCTGCCATAGCCTTCCTGCAGAGCCCCTGAGCTGCACAGGGCCGTGCTTCGCTCCGCGGCTGTAGGGCAGCAAACTAAAACTCCTCCGCAGAGTTTGAGTTTACTGAGCCCTGTGATGAGAGATTGGTCATAAATAAAATACTTACCATGGGAAAAGAGACCGAACGGAACGAAGACGCGAGGAGAGCAGGAGAACAACGCTTCTGAAGCAGCTGCTCCTTTAAGATAGGGAAACCCCAGGTGGGGCAACATGGCATGCAGAGAGACGACTGGGAAGAAAAAAACCTGGAAAGCACTGCTGGGAGAAAGGAATCCTTGGAGCCAGACCCAGGTGGAAGAGAAGACTCAACTGGATACCATTAGGAAGGCACCGGTGAAGTAAGTTTGTCTCAAAAAACCCCAAAAAAACAATTATCCGCAGAAAAAAGGAGCGTCAGCTGAAGCTCCAAGAAGGAAAGAGCAGCAGCTATTCTTCAGGTCCCAGTGAAAGTTGAGCTTTTTGTTGGTGGGTGTGGGTGGGTGGGTGTGTGTCTGTTTAGACACTGAGCTGAGCCAACTGGGCTCTAGGGGGCTTGAGGGGAGAAAGAGCCTGAGTGATGCCTACTCCCTCACCCCTAAAAAACCCAAAAAACCAGGAGTGTCCCAAGGGATGGAGTGAGACCAGATCTCACCTGGAGGCAGAGGAGATTATAAGGAAAAGACATATGAAAAAGAAAAAGTATCCTGGTCACGTTTGAATCATTCAATTACTTTTACTCTTCACGCAAGATGAGACGGGTCCCAGACACCAGCAGCAATCTTCTCCAGTGCTGGGTGTGGGTTGCACCCAGCGCCGGTCCCAGACAGCAGCGGCAGCCTCCTTTCATCTGGCATGCAGATCGGGGGGCTCGTGCCCATGGGAGGAGTCTGGCATAGCCCCACAGCCCTCCCAGGGGTGCGGGCCCCGGATCTGCACGCTACATGTAAGGAGACTGCTGCTGCCAGCATGTGTCAAGAGCTTTGCTTTGAACGGTTTGTGGTAACATTTCCCAGAAACCTCTCCACCTATCTCCTTGAAACGTGGCAGGCTTCATGCCCTCAGAGTAGGCTACCATTCCTGTAATTTTCATTCAAATCAGGCAAGAAACGACAAAGTTTAAGTCATTTTCATGATTCCCCATTATAGCCTATGGGTGAAACATTCAGAACTTGTCAAAACAGGGCAAGAGTTTGGAGGAAACAAAACGGGACAGTGCTTCGAAATGAAATAAAACATGAAATGAAACACTGTCCCTTTGAAATGGTGAAATGGATGTTGAAATGAAATGATAGTGTTTCACACAGGCCTAGTGCTCAGCAGAATGGCACACTAGTCCCACACAGGTCCTCCAGGTGTTAGTGCAATCTAAATAAAGATGAAAACAGGCCATTCCCAGAGGGATCCTAAATAAAACTGAGAGCTGTCCCTATTTTCCATTATCAACAGAGTCAATGAAACAAGCATGATAATAATTTAACTTCCACCATCAACATTTCTAAGTGCAAAAATATTACAATCAGTTCCCCAATACAGTGGGAGCTCTATTAAACAGTGAAAATTCCCATGAAGTCAGGAGAGAAATCCAGAGCTGCTCCATTGACCTCTACGAAGGAGCACATGTTTCCAAGTTATATTACTTCCATTTCAAGAGGTAGTGACTTATGCAGACTAAGTATGGCATGCCTCCTCTTGGCACATTGCTGAGGTAGTGTGGACACGCCTGTGGAGGTTGTACAAGTGGCCCATAAGCAACCTTAGATGAAAAAAGGGAATATTGATTTTAAAAAAACCTCATGGCAAAGAAAACAAAAAAAAAGCCTTGCTGTGATCTGTTATATGATAACCAAACTTGTGAGTGTTGAGAACCAACAGGGAGTGTTGTTAATTTAAGACACAGCACAACCTATTGAATGAGGCTGATGGCAAAGTCTGTAGTGACTGCTCTGCAGACTGTGGCTGTCATTGTTTTGATACAATGAAGTACTGGTGCTGGCAGAGCACCTTGATCTATAGTAGACCTGCAATGTGCTATCTGGTGGAAATTAGACCTTGGTGGGAAGAACTTCCAAGGCTCACCTGGAGAAAGTCATCTGCTGCCATTCGTACAATGCAAGCTTAACAGGGTTCAAGCTGTTCAAACCTGTATCAGTCTGAAATACTTTCCAAAAGATATGCTAGAGACAGCTGAATTTAATCAAGTTTGCCTAGCCAGGCTCACATAACCCCATAAAGCATTCTTTAAAATACATAATAATAGGAGTTTCTTTGCCAGGAGAATTTTTCCCCAACATTTTGTGGATCAATTCAAGATCAAAAGACCAAGAAATAACAGAACAAATTTGCTTAAACCAACCATATCTATCCAATGCAGAACTGCTGGAAAAACATGCATCTTTTTACCTCCATTGATAATTTTGATGAAACCATACAAGTATATTTTTCAGAAAAATTTTCAAACCATTTTGTTTATTTTTGTTTTTCAATGAAAAGCAGATTTCAGCAATAGAAAATAGTGGCATTTTCAGTTCCTCCATAACTCACTCCTTCATATAGTATACACTCACCTTTTGAAGCAGAGAAGTGTCATGCCAGTTTTACAGATGGGAAAATGAGGTAGCTAGAGCTGAAGTGATGTGCCATACAGGAGGTCTGTGGCAGAGCAGCAAACAGACTTCCCTATCATTTGGGAAGACCATCCCTTCAATCCTGTTCAGTTTATGGATCTGATGCTATTCCTAGGTCCCTCCTAATTCCCATGAGCAGATTCATGTTAATTAAGCTTCATTCACAGAGTGAGGATTAAGACTAAAATTCTTACAATACTTGAGTTTAGAAAGCAGTAGATGCCACTACAAACTATTGGTTATAACAAAAGTTATGGGTATGGTGCTGACTGTCACAATGTGCATGACAAGCAGAACAATCTGACCAACATACTTGGGAGTGATTTAAATCCAAGTCCAGCTCCCACAGGGTCCAGAGGCACCTGACTCCCCAATGCCTAGGTGCACATTACAGAACTCTGAATTCCACTAGAGGTCCACCTAGAAGTCAGACATTGCAATAGGGCTGTGCAAAATTTTGCCAGATGTTTCATTTCAAAGCTGTTTTGACGCGTTTTGAGCTTGAAACAACAAAATTGAAAAGAAACAAAAGGCTTTGAAACAACTTTGAAATGACACAACAACACTTGAAATGTTTCAAAAGTTTTGAAACGTTTCAAGTTTTTAAGCTGGCCTTACTTGGCTTCAGTGCCAGTCCTGGGCAGCAGTAGCAGCCTCCTCTCATCCGGTGTGCACATCCAGGAGCCTGCACGCCCCAGGAGGGCTGTGGGGTGTGCCAGACTCCTCCCAAGGGTGTGAGCCCATGGATCTGCACGCCAGATGAGAGGAGGTTGCCGCCGCTGCCTAGGACCAGCAGCAGCAGCAGCAATCTTCCCCATCGCTGGGTGCAGGCTATGCCCAGCACTGGTCCCACGCAGAAGAAGCAGCTTCCTTTCATCCGGCATGCAGATCTGGGGGCTCACACCCCTGGGAGGAGTGTGGCATATCCCCACAGCCCTCCTGGGGCGTGCAGGCTCCTGGATCTGCATGCCGGATGAGAGGAGGCGGCTACTGCCGGTAACTGTCAGGACTTTTTCTTTGAACAGTATGAGGTGCAGTTTCCCAAAAACCTCTAAATCCATCTCCTTGAAATGTGGCAGGCTTCATGTCCTCAGAGGGATCTACCATCCCTGCAATTTTAATCCAAATCACGCAAGGGCTGACAATGTTTTAAGTATTTTCATGATTCCTCATTATAGCCTTAAGAGTGAAACAGTTTTGACAAAATGGAATGGGACAGTGCTTCAAAATGAAATGAAATAACAAAACACCGTCCCTTCGAAATGGCGAAACGGACGTTGAAACAAAATGATGGTGTTTCGCACAGCCCTACATTGCAGTGCTCAGATTGGCTAGGGACAGAAATTACACACAAACCAATATAAGTGATCAGAAACCAGTTCAAATCTGTAACACAACACAGCTAAGAACAGACAGTCAAAAAGCCCAATTGATTCAGTCTTTGCAGGTTAGCCTAAGCTGCAAAAACTGAATCAATAAGCAAATGAACAGACACTCACTTTTGATTCAGGAAATGCAGCCTCATGCCCACATTGGCTCAAGCCATAAGGTGGGGGGTACTAGAGCATGGCTCTCTGGCATGGGTTTTATGTTCACTTCCTCTTCCTGCTGCCCCCAAGGCCTCTGGGATTTGCAGTCAAGATTCACAGTAGCAGGATTCACTCTACACAATTGCTCATCACTTTCTCTTTCTGTTTCTAGGTGCCTCTTGGATTTGTATTCCATAGTCAGAGCCAGCAGTAAGTAAGCAGGCAGGGCAGCTCTGTACTTGGGGTAGGGAACTTTAACCCCGTTCCTGGCCCCGGACATCAGCTGGGGTTCATCTGTGGGGCCCAGTGAGCCAGCCCTCACTACTACAGCTGAGGAGCAGAGGGGCACGGCCAGCCCTCCTCTCTGGAGCAGACAGCACAACCCAGCCCAGGGCTGCAAAATGCTGGGATACTGGAAGACTGTAATTAACTTGAACCAGGAAGGGGGCTGGGACAGTAGTTTCATAAACCAGTTTGACCTAAATCAGTTAAGTCTAATACTACAGTCAACCAAGTTCATCTTAAACCAGTTTCAGCCTTTTAAAACTGGATTATGTGTACTAAATGTCTATTCTGCTACAGATTTAAGCCAGTTTCTGATGATCACTTAAACTGGTTTATATGTAACTTCTGTCCCTAGTCCAGAAGTTCAGTTCACACAAAGCGCTTTCAAAATGGCCAAAACTGGTTTAAGATAAACCTGGATGGGTGTAGCATCAGACTTCACTGATTTACATTAAATCAGTTTACAGAACTTCTGTCCCAAATCCCCTCCAGATTCAAGTTAACTCACAGTCCCCCAGCATCCCAGGATGCTTTGTACCTCCCTGGTAAACCCACCTCCCACCCATCCCCAGGCCAACAGTGGGCAGTGGCCCAAGATGTCTACTCCAGCAGAGCAGAGACGTGCGCTTTGTCACCCCTCAGCTTCTGGCCTGGGCCACTGTAAGCATGTGGCTGCATTTCCAGAATCAAAAGTGAATGTCTGTTCACTTGCTTATTGGTTCCATCTACACAGCTTAGCCTAACCTTCAAAGATTGAATCAATTCAGCTTTGGACTTTCAACTGTCTGTACTTAATCTTTAAGTCCCTTTATGGACCCACTCTGAAGCGACTCACCCAAGGTTATAAAAGGAAGTCAGTGGCAGAACAAGGGGCAAAAAAGGTAGATGAAAAGCAGCTATGCGAAAACCCTCCCCAAGTGGACACTAGCTGGATGCCTGCAACACCTGGCATTATTAATTCCAGGAAGAGAGAGAGAGCACTATATTACAGATTCCAGCCACATGCACTTCTGAAAGCATCTGCTTGTATAAAACCTTCACCCAGCCCTTTGTAACAAACTCACAAGGTGGAGCTTTATCATTCTTGAAAATCTCTTGGCAAAACCTTAATCTTGCTTTTTAAAGATTTATGATCTGTAACACATTAAAGTGGACATCTAGGGACAATTAGCTATTCAGCCCTGAATGAAAGGGCAAATGAGCAGTCTCACACCCTCTCTGGGACCCAAGAAGTATGTCCTTACCACACAGATGCCAAAGAAGGAGAGCACTTTGAGAGCTATATATTCTCAGCTAGGTATTTAAACTGAATTCTCTTAATAAATTCCAAAGCTATATTTTACCATGATAGGCAAAGACGAGACATGAGGAGAATAAAACTGCCCAACTGTCTCATGTTATCTACCATCACAATGGCAGGACACGGTGCTTAATTAAAAAGAATAATTAGCAAAGAAAAAAAATATGCAGGTTGAGTAATGATACGCTGTTGGCAATAGATTAGCTTAAATGAAGCAATGTGGTGATCTCAAAAGGAATTGTGCACTACTATTTATCATCCCATCTCTGAGATAATGCAGTTAGTTAAGCAGTGAGAATCAACATGGGGCAAATCCCCAGGTGGCTTTAACAGCCCACAAGCCTGGTTCTCTGTTGTTTTGCCCCAAGCACAATTATATCCTCATGTGTAGAGGGAGTACGAAGCAGGTATAAAATCAGGATTCTCCAATCACTCACACCGGAGGCAGCGTTTTGCACCATTCAGCACAAATGTAACACCTTAAGGGACAAATCAAGGGGGAATCAGGCCAACTAAAGCCACAGTTATAAAATCCATGGAAGTCAATGAAGCAACATGAATTCACACTAATGTGGTGTCAGTGGAGGACAGTCAGCCTTCAACAAAAAGGATAACCATTTTTAAAATGATTTACCCCTATTAAAGCTACTAGCCCTTGATAACTCCTTGATTCTGTACACAGATATTTCAATGTCAAATTTACTAACATAAGAAGGAACTTCACTTTACATCCATGCTAAATTCTTAACTTTATACAATAAATAAACAGGTGAAGAACCCAAATCATCAAGTTACTTAACAAGTGCTTCCATTAAACATGTGAGTGGACTCATCAACTTCAGAGGGACCAATTTCGAAATCCACATCCACAAGTGAACTGTAGATTTTGTCAGATGGACTTTCCATCCTCACTCATGCACTTGTTTTTTAATGTTGGCTTAGGTATTCTGCCTTCTCACTGCAGCTCAAATGTCAATAATCTAAAGAGAGACAAGGTTCTTTGGGTGAATCTGGTATCTTTCATTAGACCAACTTGAATAGTTGGAAAACAATTATTAAGCAAGCTTTCGGGTTCAAAACCCTTCATCAGGCTAAGGAAGTTTATGCAGTTGGTGTGTACTTTTCCTGGATGGAATGAAAAGTAAAGAAGCCTGAGGCTGGGCTGGGCTAGGCTGCATACAAGACAGACAGTCAGTGAAAATGCAGACTGAGGAGTCAATGGGTAAGAGACAGGCTGGGTGGGTGTGGGGGAGGGAAGAGAGAAGGGGGATGAATAGTGGAGAGGTACCTGGGGAGTCAGATGTCAGGCAGGTTATAAATGTGTCATAAATCCAGTGTCTACATTTAGTCCATGATTTTTCATATCCAGGAGGTTGATGAAGTGGAGTTCACAGGCTCATCTCTGGGAAGTGTGTTGTAAGTTTCCTTTGAGGATCAGGACTGAGAGATTGGAGAGTGAGTGGTTTTCTTGTGAGAAATGTGCCCCCACCAGTAATTGGGAATTCCTGTCTTTGATAGATGTCCGGGGTGCATTCATTCTGGTGCGCAGTTGTTGTTTGGTCTCTCCTACGTATTTTCCATCAGGGCATTTGGTGCATTCGATGAGATGTATCACATTTCTGGAGATGCAGCTGTAAGATCCGGGAATGCTGATGGCTCTGCTGTGGGGTGTAGTCATTGTGGGGGTAGTGGAGTTGTGTTGGAAGGCTTTGCATTTCTTGTCCTGGTGTGGTCTGGATCCATTTGGCGTGTTCTGGGCCTTAGGGAGTTTGCTTCTGGTGATGAGGTTAGCGACGTTTGGTGCTTGTTTGAAGGCTAAGATGGGTGGCTCTGGGAAGATCTCTTTAAGAATAGGGTCTCTTTCTAGTATGGGTTACAACTGTTTGAGGAGTTTCTATATGGGTTCAAGGGAGGGGTGATATGTCATAACCAGTGGTGTGAAATTTGTGGGGGGTTTCTTCTGACTACCTGTCTTGTATGGATACCAGCCCAGCCTCTGGCTTCTTTACTTTTCATTCCATCCAGGAAGAGCACACACCAACTGCTGACACCTCCTTAGCCTGATGAAGGGGTTTTGAACCTGAAAGCTTGCTTAATAATTGTTTTCTAACTATATAAGTTGGTCTAAAAAAAGATATCAGATTCACTCAAAGAACCTTGTCTGCCTGTGTCCCTAGACCAACGCGGCTACAACCTACATGCCAATAATCTAAAGATGCACCAATATTTCACTCCTTATTTCTTATCCTGATCTGTCCTGAATTAAAAATCATGGCAAAAAACTTCCAGTGCAAGACTAATACTTTTGTTTTGGCTATACAGGGTTAATTATCTCCACAAAAGATATTTGTATGGACTTGCACTAAAAAAAGAGCCTACAGTAGCTAAAAAAATCAGATATCAGTCCTATGCATTAATTAACACTAGAAATACTTGCCATAGCCATAAAAAGTAAAAAGCAAATAAAAAGCAAAAAATAAATAAAAGCAAAGTGCAAGTTTCATTACAGAAGAGAGCAATTGTCTCTGTTTACCTGAAAATGAGCCGGCGAACAAACTGTCATAATTAAGGAGCTATATTTGCAGGAACAAAACCTAAAGGATGCCTATAGATGTGCTGCAGGGCTGCTCCAAGGCACTTTAATTAGAGCTGGAGCATGGTAATTACCACACTCCAGCCAGCCTCTGTGTCTCATGTATTACTGTTCCTGTGCTTCAAAATGGTGATGGGAGCATCTGAACTAAAGCTCAACGAATGAGTTTTAGTTCAAGCTCCCCCACTGCCATTTTGAAGCATGGGAACACTAATAAATGAGATGCTGCAGTGCTTTAATTAGAGTGACTCTCAAAGTCACTCTAATAATTAAAGTGCCCTCCCCACCACCCCTGGAGCACATGTAAAAGTACCCAAACTGATCAGCAGTTCAGTTCAATCTTTTTGTGTTCTTGTGAAGAATCACATCTAAATCCTGAAAGTTGCTAATGGAAGATTTCAGGTCATGATCTGATACCATAAGAACCTGATATTAGTCACCATAAAGTCCAGTTGATCAAAAATACCAATGACCCTCGATTCACAATATGTTTGCCTTGTGAAATGGGATTTTGCCTTCAAATGATTAATATAGGTGTCACAACATGCATCATTGGACTTACTATATTTATTCAGATCTAAGACATGGACCCTCCTCCCCCCCCCCCCAATCCCATTCAGCGGGGTGGGGGGGAACTTGATCCTCATCTTAGATTCAAGTACAGGCCAGGGAAGCAGCTGCTGTGGCTTGGGATAGGGACACGGTGGTTAATGGAGCAGGTAGGAAGTATGTAGAGTGGAGAGGGGCAGGGGGATCCTGGTGCAGGGAAAATGAGGGGGAAGAGGGTGCACAGCACATGGAAGAGCACAGAAGAAAGGACAGTGAGGAAAGGGATGCATGGAACATGGGGAGAGACATGGTGAAAGGGGAGCATGAAGCAAGAGAAGCACAGGAAAGTGGTGCAGGAAGGGGGAGGGCAGTGTAGGTGAAAGGGTGCACAGTGCTGTGGAAGCATGGGAGAAAGAGAGGTAGGGGAACACAGGGAAAGGGGCACACAGAGGGACATAGGTATAGGGAAAGAGAAGCACGAAGCACAGGGACAGCGCAGAGTGAAGAAAGCACAGGGAAGGGTGCATGGTGCAGGGGGGGGAAGGGAAGTACAGAGCTGGGGGGAGCATGAGGAAGGGGCATGCAGAGAGCCACAACTGCAGTCCCAACTCCAACCGGAGCTGGAGGCTGGAGCCAGAGCTGTTACTACTGCCTGGCCCAGCAGGGGTGCTCCAGCCCCCAGGAGAGACACAGACACAGAGAACCAGAGCCAGAGCCAAACCAGCTGTAAAGGTGTGCGGGGCAAGCCCCAGAGGGGGACAAGTGTCAGGGACAGGGGAAAGGCACTGGGGCATGGGACAGGCAGCAGGGGGCAGGCATGATGAGAAGCAAGTGGCAGGTAGGGACAAGGGGCTTGGGGCAGGCTGCCTTGCCCTCCAGCCACTGCCTTCCCTGTGGTGGCTGGCAGGGGAGGGGGGTGGTTTTGCCTCCAATAACTAGATTCTAGATTTATAATTTTCCATGTCTATAATCTAATGATAAACAGTCCTCCTAAATTCAGGGTCATCTTGGATTTGGATAAATACAGTACGTCTTTCTTGATCCAGGGAAATGTAAGATAGCAAAGAGGAGGACATTTTATTTGATGCACAAGAGGATTCTAAAGCTCAAGGGAGAAAGGAAAATCATTCTTCTCAAGGACTACTAACAGATGAATAAATTGACAAAATGCTCAGCAACCTGCAATTTGGGAGACAGCTAAATTCCTCACGCTTGTCATCTAGAAGAGAGACAATTATTGAACTAAAGAACCTCTTAGTGCTGGAGGGGATGTTAAATTATTAGGGGTTTACATATACATATATACAAAAAAATTAAAATCTAAGAAACTTTTATAAATCTATGGATGTGATGTGCATTTTGATATCAGGTACAAAAAGAAGCTATTTGCTTCACAATAATAACATTCCAGCACATTTAGCTGCTATCTACTTTTTAGTCTGAAAATGTTCTCTAAGCCTTCAGAGGAAACAAATTACATTTCTTTAAGCTGTCACTGCTGGTGAATAAAGAGGCCCATTTTGCTGAGCAATGGGCATGATCACAAACACTGACAATTAACACAGTTTATTGGAATAATTAAATTCTTGCATTTTCATTTCACAGATTGCCTACGCTGCTCCTGCCAAATCCTCTGGATACAACACAATATTACAGAAATGCCTCCTTAGTCATCTATGGGCTGACCAACAACTTCCCTATTTATTTTGAGATTTACTTAAGAATTTTCTAACCAATGGGCTATTAGTTATTCTGGGCTGTTTGTTTCTTGGGAACTGTTTTAAAAATGCATTAAAAGCAGTCTGATGCAGAGATATTTTGGTTAGGTCAAAATGGCATTTTTCAATGGAAAAAAAAAGTTTGTTTGTTTTTTTCTGCCTGCCACCAGCCACTTGTATCTTTTCTCCTTTTTAGCCCTCAGTTTCTTGCCACTTGTCTTCTTGCACTGTAACCTTTACAGAGCAGGGACTCTAAGGCTCAATTCTCCAGGTTTCATGCAAAGTGAGCATAAAATGCTGTAATTTAGCATGTGTAGGTTGTGCGCTTGATTCAGGGATCACTTAAAGCTCACATTTAAATCCAGCTGTATTCAGGACTGCTTTCAGGTTATGCACATGTGAGACAGGTATCCAAAAAAGGGATGCATTCTTAAATAAGGATAAGGAAATAGGTTTGTTTAGTTCAAGCATTACAGCTTTAGAAAGCAGACTCTGCTCACTGGCTCAATGCATTTATAAAGGGCTGGATTTCAAGTTTCTGTATCCACAACACAGCCCCAAACCCACGCGTTCTTATATCCTCTATCACAGTAAGACACCCACCCAGAAAGACAAAGAAACCCCCATCCGGAGTGGGAGTTCTAGGTAACATTAGCATACACAACAAAGATAAAAATACATTTTGGAAGAAAATGCCTACATCCCTGGAATGAGTAGGGCAAACAGAATGCTATATTCATGGGTTTTATTTCTGGTGTCCAAAGCACACAGAGTGAAAATTAAGATGATCAAAAATTGTTAACATATAACAAACTATATTCCACTTTTGTGCATGAGGAAACAAAAAGATTTGGTTTGCAGATAAACAAATGAATAATATCACATGTCTGAAGAACAAATCAGGTGTCTTGAGAAATCTACCAACCTGGTAATTATATGCATGGTAGTCAAGATAGGGAATAGCTGAGCACTGTTTCCTCTCAAGTGTTCAGTTCAATCTTAAAGTCAGTGACTAAGGAAGCAGTCAGAACACGTTGCAAAAGAGCCAGTGGGTTTGCAAATGATGCTTGATTGTTGACATGCTGAAATCAAACAGTAAATGACAAATTCTCATTGTGCTATGACTTCCTCCTCTGGAGTAATAATTCATTTGCTCAACATTACGCTCACATAAAAAAGGCCTTCTGTTGTTTCACCTTTTCAATTTAAAAATTATAATGAAATTAAATTATATTAGCCTTTGTGGCTGTACTAAACGAAGCTGCCTTTATCCACAAAGGCACCAAGTACAATAGAGTCAATCCTTCACTCTGTTGTCTGAGGAACTTGAAAGAATCTGAAATAAATGCACATCCAGAAAGAATAGCTAAGACAGGATTGCATGAAGAAGATTAACCACCTAAGGCCAGATTGTCAAAGGTGTTCATGCTACAAACAACTGGGACTACATTTTCAAAAGATTTCAGCTTGCATTTAAGCATCTCAAGGAAGAGATCTGGTTTTCAGAAGTACTCAGCACTCAGCAACTCTCACTGCAGGCCTGTTCTTTTTCAATTTAATTCATACAGCCCAATCAACATCAACAGGCCAGATTTAAAACCCTGGCTTTTGTTCCAATGTGCTTTTGCCACTGATGTTAACAGGGACTGAATTTCACTCCCAGACTCTTCCTCCATCAGTGCAGAAAGGAATTATCTTTTTGCTGGACAACCATTTTATGCACAGGTAAAGAATACCTTATGGAGGACAAGAGCGATTTTTGATGGATTTTAAAAGGGGTTTAAGGAGTTAGTTGCCCAGCTCCTACTGAAAACCTGAGCCCTCTGGACTCCCAGGTGGAATTTTCTTCTAGAATAGAAATAATTTTATGTCTGCTATTCAGCCAGCTCGAGAGATGGCCACAGATCAGATCTGACAGCTGCTTGTTGTGCAAGTTTTGGCATATCTCCTTGTCTGCACCCTGAGATGACAATATTTCTTTTCCTCAACCTTTGCATTGTCTACTGAGACTAAACTCCAGAACCAACAGCTGCAGAGGAAGGTACAAAGATACCAGTATTAGTTTTATTAGTTTGCTTTGTGGTAATGCTTTGAGACAACAGCCCTATACCACTAGGTCTTCTACAAAGATAGCTGAGAGCAGACAGTTATGGAAGGACTTCTCAACTAGCTAAATTGCATCTGTCAAACACCCACTATATTATTACTTTTGTTCCATTCACTGAATTCTACTTTCTTATAAACCCCCATAGAACTGGCAAACTTCCTGAATTTGTTAACTGCTTAGATTGCTTTAAAATGTTTGGTTACTGTCTGTTTGAGAGAGATGTTCTGGGAAATGAGATGACAGAAAGCATTGGTACTGGGGAAAATCTATCATTAACAAGTGGCTTAGGAGAAGGAAAAGGGAACATAGTGCCATTTCCAATGACCAGGCATTGAAGTTAGTCACAACCTGCAACATTATGTAATTAAGCTATGCTAACAAGGAGAGCCTGTATTGCACAGGGTACAATAAGTGGCTGGTCTTAATATGTACACCAGGGAGAGTCAATCATAGATTAAGGGTTTATTTTCAAACCTGAATAATGAACTTCTAAGAAGGCAGGATTGCCAGCAGTCATTAATGACTTGTAAAGAAAGCTCAGCCACTTGGAAGAAAAAGGACCACAAGGAATCTCTAAGTTTAAAGCTCCCTCCATGATTTATCAGTACATTTATTTATCAGAATATTTATTTTTCCTGCTGTTGAGAATGATCAACCATTCCCTTATGTACAAGCAGTTGCACTTGTAATTAGTTTCTAGGATGCAAGGTGAGAGAGCTATAAAAGGGGCTGGCATTCCAAGGTCTTCATCTAAAAAGAGACTGTCTGGTATACAGGAATAAAGCTACCTTTCCTATTTCCTTCAAGTTGTGTTTTATGCACAAAGACATCAGCCACTCATACAAAAAGCTAGTGATCACTCCATAAGCCTGCCACTGACCCAGACAGTTACTGCATTGCGTGCTGCTTTATTGTCTTTGTATTTTCATTTCAAAGCAGCTGTAAGTCGAAAAAGGTTTCCATTCTGGAAACAGATATGCAAACACTTGTGTTCTTGTTAAGAAGTCAATGCCCACAAGCTATGATAATAATATTTTGCATTTACAGAGATCATAGAAACAGAAAATTTGCCCTTTTCCAATCATCCAAAACCTCTCCCAATCATCAGGAGATTTCAAAGATGATGGCCAGAGGCTCTGCAATCCCATCAGCCAACTCTCTCAGTACCCTTGGGTGCATCCCATCCAGCCCCATGGATTTGCACACATCCTGCTTTTCTAAAAAGTCCCTAACCTGTTCATTTGCCACTGTTGGCTGCTTGCCTCCACCCCACACTGTACTGCCAGGTGCAGTAGTCTGGGAGCTAACCTTTTTTGTGATTTAGCTTTCTGAAGAGCTCTCTGCTGGGCCAAGCTGGTCATCTGTCATACTTGCTAGTCTTCCTGCACATCAGGATGGTTTGTTCCTGCACCTGCAGTAGGGTTTCATTAAAGTACAGCCAGCTCTCCTGGACTCCTCTCCTGCTCTGCCTGGCTTCCCAGGGGATCCTGCCCATAGGTTCATTGTGTAAATTGAAGTCTGCTTTTCTGAAGTCCAGGGTCCTTACTCTGCTGTTCTCCATCCTTCCTTTCCTCAGGATCCTGAACTCAATCATCTCATGGTTACTGCTGCCCAAGTTGTCATCCATTACTACATCCACCACCAGTTCTTCCCTGTTTGTGAGCAGCAGGTCAAGAAGAGCACAGCCCCTAGTTGACCTCTCCAGCACTTGCACCAGGAAGATGTCCCCAGCACTCTCCAAAAACTTCCTGGATTGCCTGGGCACTGCTGTATTACCCTCCCAGCAGATGTCAGAGTGGCAGACGTCCCCATGAGAACCAGGGCCTCTGTTTTCAACAAGCTGAACCTCATGTAAAACCTGTGAGAAAAGACCATATGAGTGATGGGTCTTGCTTGTTTCACCCGCTGGGTAGTCTTTGACATCATCCCAGCTTGGATCTGGAAGATGACAGTGGGAAGATGCTGAGCTTTTATAGTGCTATCTTGATTGCACAGAGAGAGAGAGAGAGAGAGAGAGAGATGTGGGATCTCTCCAGGTAACCAAAGAAGCTTAACAGAAGCACACAAGCACTAATACCCTAGTCCTGGCTAAGACCAGGACTATGAGAAAATTATCCAGGAGCACATCTGTGAGGGACCAGCAGGGGAGATCATGCTTAGGGGCAACCAACATGGGTTCATTCCAGGCAGGTCCTGTCAGACCAACCTGGTGGCCTTCTATGACCAGGTCACAAAATCCTTGGATGCAAGTGTCACAGTGGACACAGTCTTTCTGGACTTTAGGAAGGCCTTCAACACTGTCTCTCACCCCGTTCTCATTAAAAAAATTAGGTGACCGTGGCGTTGATGCCTACACAGTCAGATGGGTCGCAAATTGGCTGGAGGGCCACACCCAGAGAGTGGGGGTGGACTGGTCTTTTTTGACCTGGAGGGATGTGGGTAGTGGGGTCCCCCAGGGCTCGGTCCTCAGGCCCGCACTGTTCAACATCTTCATCAGCGACTTGGATGAGGGGTTAAAAAGCACCTTGTTCAAATTCACGGATGACATTAAGATGTGGGGAGAAGTGAGCAGGCTGGAGGAGAGGGACAGGCTACAACTAGATCTAGACAGGTTACAGGGGTGGACGGATGAGAATAGAACGGGTTTAAACACTGACAAGTGCAAGGTCCTGCACTTGGGCAGTAAGAACCAGCACCATACCTGCAGGCTGTGGAACTCCCTTCTCATCAGCACAGAAGCAGAAAAGGATCTTGGAGTCATTATTGATTCCTAAATGAACATGGGACACCAATGTGAGGATGCAGTCAGGAAGGTTAACCGCACCTTGTCGTGCATCCACAGATGTATCACGAGCAGGTCCAAGGAGGTGATCCTCCCCCTCTGTGTGACACTGGTCAGGCCGCAGTTGGAGTACTCTGGGCGTGGCACTTCACGAGGGATTTGGCCAGCATCAAGATGGTCCAGAGGAGGGCCACTCGCATGATCAGGGGGAAGCAGGGCAGGCCCTATGAGCAGAGGCTACGGGACCTGAACCTGTTCAGCCTCCAGAAGAGAAGGCTGAAGGAGGATCTGGTGGCCATCTACAAACTGGCCAAGGGGGACCAGCAGGCTATGGGAGAGTCCCTGTTGCCCCAAGCACTACCAGGAGTAAAGAGGAATAATGGCCATAAATTGACTGACAGTAGGTTCAGACTAGACATCAGGAGGCACTACTTCACAGTCAGGGCGGCTAGGAGCTGGAACCAACTTCCAAGGGAAGTGGTGCTCGTTCCTACCCTGGGGGTCTTCAAAAGGAGGCTAGATAATCACCTAGCCGGGGTCGTCTGACCCCAGCATCCTTTCTTGCCCAAGGCAGGTGGGCGGACTTGATGATCTGCTCAGGTCCCTTCCGACCTTACCAGCTATGAAACTATGAAACCAGGCAAACCCAGACAAACAAGTGATAGACAGGACTAAACGTGTCCTAAAGCAGTTCAGCAAATGAGGAGAGAGAATGTTGCAAGACAACTCTAAAAAGAGCAATGCCTGTACCCATGTAACCTGCTAATAAAGTGCTAGCACTTGGCACTTTCCAGTGCACAGCACACTTCCTCAGTTCTGCAGGACTAAAAAAACTTCCCACTGTGCTTTTTAATTGGCACCTTGATGTGCCACTCTTTACAGGTAGATCTTACCAAGCCACAAGTAACCTGCTAGAGTTAATGATCTATATAGAAGCATGACCTCACCACTGAGGAAGGTACAATTACAGTATGGGTTTGCCTCATCTTGCTAGCTTTAATCTAATTACCATGGCTAACAGCAGCAGTGGAGACCTGGTATCACTGGTTTCAACATCATCTGGACAAGGTTTCTAAATATCCTGATTACATATTCAGATTACCCATGCCACTTCATATTTAGTGCTATTGTTACCTATGCTGTTTATAGTCAGGCCAAGGCAGTATAGATATTCCCTATAAATGGATTCAGACTCCTAAGATTCAACACCACCATATACCAAGAAGTGTCTGCACCCACAACTTGCGATGCACACAGAGTAACCTACGAGTGGGCTACAAGAAAAGTCAGTTTGTTAGAAGCACAAGCATACCAGTTCTATGTCTAACAAGAAATCATAGCCCTCACATTTGAGGCTCAGAATATGCTCCAAAATGCAGCAGCCTAGCAGTAATTTCATATGCCTCACCCCAGAAAGTTGGGAACAAGACTAACTAATATTTAAACATGTAGGAGAGCTAAGAAACCGTTTCCACCTCCATTTTATTTCATTTCTAGGTTGTTGCTTTCAGCTTGTTTGCACTCTTTTGAGTGCCCAATAAACACTTGGGCTAACTCTAGACACGTCTGTGTTAGTAATTATTCCAGGTGTCAAACATTCTAGCCAGTCTGCAGATTTCTTTCAGTGATCAGTGGGTTTAAGTTTGCCAAGAGAAGAGGACATTTTGACAGCAACATGTCTTTAAAATCCAACTTTATTGTCAAGGTGATGCTAGTGAAGTTTACTCATAAAAATAAACTTTATAGTTTTAATAAACTACTAGGAATAACACCAAAAAAGCCCTGCAGAAGCTACACTTAAAAACCTATTGACTATAACAAAGGTTGATCATTCTAATTTTTTTCAAAACATTCTACAGAATTGAAGAACAGAATTATGCCCCTGCTGCTGAATTCAAAAAACACCAGCTAATGTAAGGAGCATACCCTAGCCGTTTTGGGTAGAGACAGAAATTGCACATAGACCAGTATAAGTGATCAGAAACCTGTTCAAATTTGTAATACAACAGAAGTTCAGCATACATACACTGCTTTCAAAATGGCCAAAACTAGTTTAAGCTAAACCTGGATGGATGTAGTATCAGCTTTAACTGATTTAGGTTAAATTGGTTTACTGAATTTCTGTCTCAGATCCCCTCCAGATTCAAGTTAGCTCACAGTCCCCCAGCATCCCAGGGTGCTTCGCACCTCCCCTGCTAATCCCCCCTGGCAGGGTTGGCGGGCTAGCCTTGGCTGAAGCTGTCTGCTCCAGCCCAGGAAGGAGGTGTGCTCTAGCACTCCCCGGCTTCTGTCTTGGGCCACTGCAGGCATGCAGATGCATCTCCAGAATCAAAAGTAAACGTGCTTATTGGTTGAATATACACAGTTTAGCCTAACCTGCAAAGACTGAATAAATTCAGCCTCAGGCTTTTTGCCTGTCTGTACTTAGCCTGTATGTATGCTGTAATCTAATTAGCCAGATTGAAATGGCATCATCACATTCTATTTTAAGAGTAGCAACATGTTCTCCTAAACAAAAAATAGGTTCATGATGCTTGAAAAATTAATTTATTTGGAACCTAAAGTAAAAGTGTGTTATGAAAAAGTAAAGGATTGGTTTCATTTCAATGTTTTTTTCTTTTACAGTAGATAAAACAACTACTTGGATAATATCTGATTAAATAAGTTTGTCAGTGAAAGCCTGTACCTTTCACACACACAATATAGATATGATCTACTTTGGTTAGTATATAAGGTGCAAACCTACCCTGACTTCTACTTGACCTCAGACTAGATACAAGAATCAATTAGATTAGATAAAATAGCTAGAAAGACTAGACCAGAGTAGCTATTTTAGCCAGATTAGATAACTAGATACTAGCTAAAATGATAGAATTAAATGCCATTACCTAGACAGATCAATAGATTTATAGGTGGGTAGACAGGCAGAAATGCAACATGTAGCTCTGTATTCATATTCTACAGGCCAGACAAATCTAGAACTAACATACTTTTGATTAAATGAGAGCTGTTCATCCACTTTTGGCTGGTGTCTGCCTTGATAGAATCCTCATAGTAGCTGTCAAACACCGCATCTATTCCGATGAACTTCCTCCTGAAGTTCAGATCTCAAAAAACAGATTATCAAGGTCACCATATACATAGTGGATCCTTGGGGCTTTCCAATTGCTATGACCAGTACTTGGTCATCTATCACCAGACAGGATCTTCTCTGGAGTATAACAGATGGCAGACATAGTATAGTATATCAGTTGTCAGTACATCAGCCTGTAATGACTTTGTTCCTGCTCTCAAACTACCATTAATCTTTACTAAATTACACAGGGGAGAGCATCAACCCTTATTGCCAAAAAATGATGAAGGTCCACATTTTCTACTTTCTTCAGGAACTGTGACTAGGTCCTCTGAGATGGTCTGTCTTCTTTGACCTGTGTACTGGCTGGTCTTGTCCTTATCTCCTAAACATAATAGATCTGGTATTTTAAGAAAACACCTTAGGATCCTCACAGATCTGGATTCTTTTGAGAGTGTGAAGCATTTTTTTTAATGGACAGAGAACACATCTACATGTGCAGTTACTGCACAGTAACTATGGCAACTTACACCAATGTAAATTTGCTACCTGAATGATGCAGATAGCAAATTTATACCCAAGTATAAGGCATGTGTAGACAACTTACTGCACAGTAACCCTGGTGTGTGGACTGACTTGGGACTACCTTTACTCCCAAATCAGTCCATATACAGCGTTATTGCACTGTAATGCCTGCACAGGTAGACGCTGGCATAAAAAATGCTTACTGAGCAGTAAATGCACATGTAGACAACACCCAGAGTGAATCTTCCCAGGGTACTACCTGAACTGCACAAAAAATTCTTCAAGATTACTCATGATAATAAAGAAACGAACCCTTCTTCATTGCTTAGTTTTCTTGTGGTGCTCTGTTACCTGAGACAATATTGTATGGCGGTGGGAGTGGGTTAGCAACATGAATACAGTTAGACAATTTCTAGGTTTCCTTTCTCTGAAGCATCTGTGCTGGGTACAATTAGAAATGGTATACGATATCAGATGGAACTTCAGTCTGATCCAGTAGGGCAGTTCCTAATTCCTGTACTCTTAATTGTTTGGTATACTTAGCTTTTGAACCTTTGTTTTGTTGTTGGTTTGCATATATAGATGGTGGAGAAGGTGAGGCAGTTTATTTTCACTCAGCTGAAATTATTTTGTTTTTGGAATATATTTTTTTAAATCATTCCCATCGCTAAGGGCTCGTAATACATTTCAGTCAGAGTGATTTCATGACTAAGTATGGCAGATTTATAAAGGAGGTACCGACAAGAGCTTAACTATAGCATTGCAAATGTGCCGCTACAGTAACCCTGCAACATTAAGTGATTTTTATTGGAACATATATATTTCTTCAAAATAGTTTGTGACATTTTATCAGTTTTGTTTCTGTATGGGAAGTTTTTATATTATCACTAAACCATTTTACTGTTGCTGTGGTAACTACAGTATAGGTTAAGAAAAGGTAACAACAGAACAAATGCAAAAGGTACAGAAAACTCGTGCACCTTACCTTCATTCCATGCTTTATTGTCTAAATCAAGGATGAGCAATTTCTATCCATGAATTAAAGCACAACAGCAAAAGCATCTGGCAACAAAGAAATAGAAATCAACTGTACAATCTACAATAAGGGAAATCAATAACAAATGGTTTGACAAAGAAACTGAAGACATTTTCAAATGCACAAAAGCCCATTCGGTGCCTAAATGCCATTTTCAATGGGAATCTGATTCCTAACTTGCATTTTCACCTTTAAAACTTTTGCCTAATTTCATGATATTCAGGAAGCCTAACTGATTTCACAATGTCACAACTGAAAACTGGTAAAATGATGATGCATCAGAGTTCAGTGATTTCTCATATTAAACTGTTCCAAGGAAACCTGACTCACTGTAGATTATTTTCCTCTGGATCCTGTTTTTTCTATTTCTTTCTGAAGATGATGGTAAGACTGTGTTGCATTTGTAGTGTTTTTAATTTATGGATCTCCACTTACTTGACAAAGGAGGATAAATAGCATAAGCAAAATTGTAGGTCCACTGAAATCAATTAGAGTTTTGTCATTGACTTAAATGTAGTCAATATACACCCTTTGATTTCCCATTTTTTAAAGGCCAGTAAAGCACAATACGGTTTCATGCCTTGCAACAAGTGAGGTTTGAGACAGACAGGGAGAATTTGACCCATACCCTGGACATCTTATAAAACATCATGGTATTTCAAAGCACTACCTGATGGAGGTGGATAAGACAACAAATCCTGGAGCCCTGGTCAAGCAGAACTTTTATTATTGGCAACAAGAATTTTCCTAAGTAAGACCTGAAGGACTGGAATCAACATTTTATCACCACTACTACTGTTATTGTTTTTGCTGTGGTTATAGTTATTTATTTTTATTGCAATAATACCCCAAAACATTCAGCGAAATCAGAGTCCTTTTGCCTGAAAGACTATACAAATGTTTAAAGGAGACAGTGGCTTAAAAAAATCTGATTAGAAAAGATACGGGTGGTGGGAGGGGAAACCAAGGTGAAATGTTTAGTTCAACATTACACAAGAAATCCGTGGCAGAACCAAGAACAAACTCAGGACCTTGGCCAATCCCTACCCAACTAGATGCAACTGCTTCTTGATGTTCTCCCTGTACGTGTTCTGATATTTTTAGTTAGGCAATTAACTGAACTGTTTCAGAAATCTTAAACCAGGGCTAGTTTGTTAAATATAGAATTATTTTATAATTGAACAGAACGGCATTTATCAGAATTTATACTTTTTAAGTTTAAATTAAAAAGAGAAAATCATTGTATAGCAGCATCATCTACAATAAACTTCAGGCCCTTTAGTCAATGAGAAACAATATTCATAAATCGTTTTATATTTTGAGCTCTTCAGCAGTGATGGTTAAATTCAGTGCATACTGTTCTATGGTCTCCAGTTACTTTCTAACGCAGATACATTTCTTTCAAAGAACAGGACAATGAACATTGCACAAAGGTCTATTATGTTACCCCACTTCTCTTGTGATGCATTTATCTACCCACTTATGGACTAATATCTTAATAAGAATGTTTTCATTGCAGATACTTGGAGTTTCTGTTTATATATATGAAAATTTACATACACACACATAATCCCAGCTACCAACTTGCACAAGCCAACAACTGTGTGGGGGAATTATGATTAGTTTAACAGGAGAATTATTGTATATTTTTTGTAGAGGTGAAGCTGGCCAGTTCCACTTACCCTGGAGATGTAGCAGGGTCACATTGATTTGGAGGTGGATGATCTAAAATCTGTTTTAACCAGGGGATATTTATGCATTTCCTTAATGTGCTTATATGGGTGCTGAGTTCTTTGGAAGGTTGGTCTCCAGTTGTGAGTATGAAACACGGGACAACCCAAGCCCAAGTCCTTTTGATATCATGACAACATGAACATAGGTATTATTTTGTCATGAGACCATAGATAGATAGATAGATAGATAGATAGATAGATAGATATGTATATATAAAAACATCTCATGTTTTAGAGGCATTTTTAGAATATTTACAGGAGGCATAAACTATCCCTTAGAACTCGACAGCAAGGACAGCATTCTCTATCCAAAAACCTTTTGAAAAGTTTCAATTTTCCATTCAGTCCTACAGGACTTTCCCAACAGGGCTAGCACATATGTACAATGATGACACAAGTTAATTGCACAGTTACTGCAAAATAATGCGTGAGCCTTGGGAATGAAACCTAGGAAAGGTCATGGGCTCTCCAATTATCTCTTGTCCTCTTCTAGTTTCTGAGCTTTGCTCTGTTTCATCACAAGGCAATACTGCTGAATTCTAATGAAACGATGCTTAGCATACTCTGAGCTAGTCATGTCAGGGTAATTAATTAGGGTGGTAAATAAACACTAGACTTTATAGGCCAGGTAAGCCAGTTAACACCACCAAAGAAATAGGAGGGGATACAAAGGGGGAGGAAAGGAAATGGAGCCCACTATCAGCACTTAGCAAATGGTAAATCACAACAACAAGGAGCAGTGGTATGAAATGAAAGGAAATTTAGGCTGACAATCGGCAAGATCTATTAAATTGCAGAACCATCTTGCCAGGAAGGTGCTGGAGGCCCGACTGGTAAACATTCAAAGCTAGGCTCTGCCTTTAGGCACAACCTACACATGGAGTGCTACAGAAACTACACCTCTGTGGCAGGATAAGTAGGGAAATGGGGATTTAAGCATTCTGACTCTGGCCTATACCAGCAACAAATTGGCAACTCCCACAACCTGCTCAGTGTAGCACTAAGAGGCAGAACCATGGCTCCATCCATTCACCACTGTGCTTTCTCACCCCTTGCACCCTAGACCCAGGGCTTGGATGCTCAGTTTAGGGACATAAAGAAGGTTCTTGCTCACTTTTCATCCGTCAAACAGGAATTTGATCCAAGACACAGTCTACTGCCTCTAACTGTTGAAAGCAGTTCTGCATTGACCAGGACAGCATAGTGATATTTAAGTGGTATATTTTATCTGTAGCCCCAATAATTCTGTGAAGCTGAGTTTCTGTAACACCCCTGGGATGACATTAAGAGCCAAAAGTATTCTAATATTATAAAAGCTTTAGTCTGCCTGTCTGTTCATAATGCTTTATTCATGCTCCGATTGGCTGTCTCAGCAGCCAATCAGAGTGCTCTAGGGACAGGACAGACGGCGGAGTGCCACCATGACAGTGGAGGAGTTGGGGGTGGGGGAGGGGGCTCCTTGGAGGCAGAGGGAGACGGCAGGGACTGGTGCCCTGCCATAACAGAGGGGATGGAGCCAGGGAATAAGGCAAGCTTGCCCGCCCGATCTGCTCCGTGGAGCCAGGGGCCGGAGCACCCCACCTCACCCCCAAGAAAAGCCAGCAGGGAGGGGAGGCAGGGAAAAAGGAGGGGGTGGTAACCGGTAGCCATGGCCAACACCCCACAGCCACCACCTTGTGCCTGCAGCTGTGGCATTGGGCCTGTGCCTGCAGCCACCACCAAGCCTGAGCCTGCTGCCAGGCCTGGGCCCAACACCGCTGCTGCTGGGCCTGTGCTTGACACTGCTGCTGGACCCGGCCCCGTGGTCACCACCAGGCCTGCAAGTGCAGCCGCAGGGGGGAGCGGGCCTGGACTAAAAGTGGCAGGCAGGGGGGTGGGCAGGATGCAGGCCAAACCCCAAAGCAGGGGGCAGACCAGGGGAAGAGGCCCTAGTCCTAAAGTGGGGGCAGGGCTGCTGCGGTGGTGAGGGGCAACAGGGTTGGGCCCGTAGCAGAGGGGAAGCAGCCCCAGTCCTAAACCCAAACTTCTGTGGGGGACAGAGTTGGGCTTGAAGGGCTGGACTAGCTGGGGCACAAGGCTGAGTGCTGGGCTCTGTCCCTGCCACCCCCCCCAATCATTTTTCACAAGAAATTAGCTAGTTCTAATATTATAAAAGCCTTAGTCTGTCTGTCTGTCTGTCCATAACACTTTATGAAACAGCCAACCAGAGTGCGAATACAGTGTTGGGACAGGTGGCAGCAGCATGGTGGAATGGGGACACAGGGGATCGAGCAGCTGCTCCCTGCAGGTGGCAACGATGGAGTGGGGGAGGGGCGAGGCCACCAACACTAGCCTAGGCTTGCTTCTCCCCACTTCTGTCGTCATCACCACCTGCAGGGCCAACATGTCGGCAGTGGGGGGGAGGAGCAGGCACGATGTGAGGGGAAGAGTGCACCCAGGCTGACACAGAGGCAGCACTGGGGGTGGGGAGAAGTGAGCCCAGGCCCAATATGAGGGAGGAGGAGCAGGCCCAAGGGGAGGGGGGAAACTGGCGCACTGCCTTGGCCGTGGAGGCAAGGGGGAGCAGTGGGCCCAGCTTGACATGGCAGCAGTAGGGGGAGGGGAGGAGCAGGCTTCCTCCCCCCTTCAGGTCTAGGCCCACTACTCCCCATCCCCCGCATCGGCCCCAAGCCTGCTCCTTCCATCCCCCCCACCGCCGCTTTGGACCAGGCCTGCTGCTCCCCCAGCACCACCATCACAGCAGGCCAGTTTCTCCCCACCCTCAGGGCCAGTCCTCCCCCACACCCCCAATACTGGGCCTGGGCCTGCTCCTCCCCTCCTGCCACTGCAGCGGGGAGGGGGGGAGCAAGCCCAGACCCCAAACAGCAGGGGGGAGGGGAGAACAGGCCCAGATAGGGGGAAGGGCATGGGGCTCCATCCCCGCTTGCCCCCCCCCCCCCATCATTCTTGACAGGCAATTGGCTAGTATGGAAATAATACTCTACCAAGTACAACCTTCACCTTAACTCTGATTCTAATCCATTGGTCATCGTTAGGATAGCAATCTTGCTCCTCAGTTAGCACCTAGGACTGTGAGGGTTGTCACAGATTTTTGTTTATTAGCATGGAAATACCACACATTACTGTGCAACAGCAACTACCGTGTCTGAGGCTAAAAATTCCATTCCACCAGGTATTGTTACGTTATGCTATTAAGCTTGCCACCGACTCATTTCTGGCATGGGTAATCTTAACTAGAAGCAGCATGTTCCACAGAACACTCATCCTACTATCTCTCCATTGTTTCAGAGATCAGTATGGGCAGCCATTTAGGTGGCCTAAGGATGATACAGGCTATAAAGGAAACAGCTGCCAGAATTTATGGAGCCTGCTTCTCAATGGCATTGCAGCCTGTCAAGCCATTTACATCTGAGTCCATTTGGTATGCAATGTTCCTAATCCTATTTGGCAGCAATTTACACCCTATTAGCATGGATGTAAGTAACAGCACAAAGTACAAAGCACTTGAGAATGAAGCTCATCGCACAAAGTCTTTCAAGAGAAGACTGGCAAATAATGTCCATATGCCTAATACTTTGGTATGATCACTACACATACTTCTTGTATTCTGTGGTATTGCATTATAAGTAGAAACAAAAAAAATCCTCCAGATACACAAGTGTGTTTTCTTTTATGATTATTATCATCTCCCTTCACGGGGGAAAAAATGAAGAGAAAATGAAGCTGTTTTGATCAATTCAAGGCTTGAAAAGCTTTATTTAGGATGAGCTTTTGAGAAAATAATGCCAGAGTCTTGTGTGTCTGATCAAGTCCAATGCATTTTTTTCCATACAGAGATTGTGAACTAAATAATGACTCCTAGTGTCACAATTTTGTTTCATAGTATTAATGTATTGATTTCTTATATTCCCTGGCACTGACAGCATGATTCAGTTGACTGAGTGGAAAGAGATTCCATTTCCAATTACTTTAAATGACAATATCATCAAAATGTTATCTCCATCAGCAGTCTGGGGAAGAAAATTGTATGACCCAATCTTTTCCTTACTATGCAACAAAAACAGAGGATGTGGAAAATGTGGTTGCAAGACTCAGTGGCTAAAGGAAGACTTGTGAAACATGATAAACATTTATAAGTCAGAGGAATTGGCTTTGGCATTCAACCCTATGGAAAGCAGAGGCAGACTGACTGTAAATCCCTCTGGACAGATTTTGGTTAGATTGCAGTGGAGATACTTTACATTTTTACTGGCAAAAAAGAGCAAAATTAAACTTAAGTAAAGTGTAACAGTAGTATGAAGATACAAAATCTTTGAGCAAAACACTAAGGCCTTGGAGAAAGATAGTTTTGCGATTAAAACACTGGATTATGATTCAAGCCAGGGTTTTATGGCTAATTATTTAGGTGAAACTGTGCAAATCTTTAGCCCTCTCTGAACATAAGTTCTA
The DNA here is from genome assembly GCF_001723895.1 of Crocodylus porosus. Classification (NCBI taxonomy): domain Eukaryota; kingdom Metazoa; phylum Chordata; order Crocodylia; family Crocodylidae; genus Crocodylus; species Crocodylus porosus. The sequence continues at coordinate 1,176,209 of NW_017728933.1, read as the reverse complement.
CATTGAAGAATGCACCCCTCAGAAGTATTATAGGGATGAATTCATAATACCCAATTACTTCCAAATGTTAAAGATGGATGCCACAAACACACGTAGCTTAATAAGTGATAAATGCCCATTTGAAAAGACAACCATATTAATTTAGTAACAGGTAAACACTGCAAAGCTACTGAGAGTTCCCCAGTTGGACATTGTATGAATCCAGCAAGGCAGCAGTAAATTACCTTGACTCAGTGAAAGGGACATCCCACTGCAGCAACAGGGCATATTTCCATTTCCAGTGGTCCTCACTGCCATTCCTAATATTGTTGTTCTGAAGGTCTATATCCACTTTGTCAACAGGATGTGAAAGAACTTCTAGTACCGTTTTTTTTCAGTAAACACACTTTCAGCAGCTCAGGGGGGATTTATGCTTTCTCCTCAAAAAATGTTTTTCAGTTTTAAACAAAAATAGGTTTGTCAACCGGATGGCTCTGATAGTTAGATAAATGTCTTTTATCAACAGAATGGATTAGGCTGTTTGCATTTTGTCACCACAATCTCAATTCATCCTGCCAATAAAACATATTTCATCAAAGCTTTAGACTGCCATGCTAACAGAATGTGTTTTGTCAACAGCCTAAATCCATCCTGTCAACAAAATCCATTCAGAGGGAAAATAACTCAATCTCTTCTGTCAACATCAGGAGGAAAACTTCATTGTTAGTATATTTAAAAAAAAAAATGAATAGCAGCCGTATTTTCAAGACAGAAATGAGAGAAGGAAACAGAAGACTAGCCACCAGACAGCATATTAAGAAAGTTAACATCGGGCATATTTAAAAAGTTAACATTTTTCACAAGTTAGAATTTGTGCAAATGGAGGTGAGTGACCTATACAATAGACAAGGTTCTTTGGGTAAATATGGTACCTTTTATTAGACCAACTAAAATTTGAGTTGGTCTAATAAAAGATATCGGATTTACCCAAAGAACCTGGTCTGCTTATGTCCTTAGACCAACACAGCTACAACCTATACCCCTGAAACTATGCAACAGGCAGAACTCAACCTCCCTTTTATTGGCCCAGACCTGAAGATGCGTTAGACCTGATCTTATTTTATAGCACGGTAGAATCTAAAAGCCACAGCCAAGATCAGACTCCATCCTGCTAGACACTACATATACACATAGTGTAAGATACCAAAAGATTTATATAAATAAGATTGCTATAGACAAAGGGGAAGCTGAGATGCAGAGAAGTGGAGGGACTTGCCCAAGGCTGGTGACACCCTTGCAACCCTTGCAAATCCAGCAGGCCAAGCCACTTAAGGGAGCCCACCCTTGCCCCAGCCCTGGTACAATCTGTGGGCAAGGCAAGAGCCCCCAAGGGGACACTTGTCTGCCTGTACACAAATGCCAGGAGCTTGGGGAATAAGCAGTAGGAGCTCGTCCTCCTGCTCAATGCAAATAATTATGATGTCATAGGGATAACGGAGACCTGGTGGGACTCCATCCATCACTGGACCGTGGGAACAGATGGCTATACCCTGTACAGGAGGGATCATGTAGATAAAAGGGGCGGGGGTGTAGCTCTCTATGT
>NW_017728933.1:1173129-1174487 GCF_001723895.1 Crocodylus porosus | reverse complement strand
GACCTCCCACCCAAAGTCCTGAGCTTGATTAGGAGTTCACCCAGGAACTGGCTGAGGCTGCATGCTCCAGGACCATGGTTGTCATGGATGACTTCAATTACCCAGACATCTCTTGGAGGATCACTCAGCAAAATCCGAGCAGTTGCAAAGCTTCCTCTCGTGCGTGGATGACCTCTACCTGACTCAAGAAGTCTATGGGCCAATGAGAGGTAAAGCGCTGCTCAACCTGGTACTAGCTACTGGGGATGACCTAATCAGCAACCTAGTGATAGACGGGAAGCTGGGTGACAGCGACCACGAGCTGATCGCCTTCACCTAAAAAGAAAGGCCTACAAAGGATGGAGGGTGTGATTCACTGCAAAAGAGGACTATTCTGCACTGCTCCAGTCCTGCAGGGAGCAAACCAAGAAAGTCAAGGCTGCAACTGAACTCCAACTAGCTTCGAGTATCAAGGACAATAAAAAGTGCTTTTTCAGATATGTGAGGAGCCGAAGGAAAAGCAAGGGCACTATTGGACCCCTGCCGAACCAGATGGGGCAACTGAAACGGACGCCCAGGAAAAAGCCAACCTATTAAATGGGTACTTTGAGTCTGTCTTTCATCAGTCCCATAGGACGCCTATGTCCGTTACGGGACAAGGAGGTCAGGGTGAGGGAGATCCCCTGCCCTCCATTAATGCTGACCTTGTGAAGGAACATCTTGAGAGCTAGATACCTTCAAGTCAGCTGGCCCTGACAATCTACACCCCAGGGTACTCAAGGAGAAGGTGAGCATCATAACCCAGCCACTGGCACGGATCTTTGAAAACTCCTGGTGCTCTGGTGTAGTGCCCGAAGACTGGAAGAAGGCCATTGTGGTGCCTACCTTCAAAAAAGGGAGGAAAGTGGATCTGGCTAACCATAGGCCCATCAGCCTGACTTCTATCCCGGGGAAGATCTTAGAAAAGTTTATTAAAGAGGCCATCCTTAATGGACTGGTCGACACCAACATCCTAAGGGATAGCCAGCAAACTTTGGGGCAAAGCATCCACGCCAGAAGACAGCTGGGTGATCCAGGCTGACCTGGACAAGCTCACCAAATGGGCAGACAAGAACCTGATGATGCTTAACACCAAAAAATGCAAGGCTCTCCACCTTGGGAAAAAAAACCTGCATCATCCTTATAGGCTCGGCAGTGCTACGCTGGTTAGCACTACGGAAGAAAGAGATTTGGGGTCATCGTTGACCACAAGATGAACATGAGCCTGCAGTGCAATGCTGCAGCTACTAAAGTGACCAAAACGCTGGCTTACATCCATAGATGCTTCTCGAGCCAACCCCGGGATGTCATTCTCCCCTTGTACTCGGCCTTGGTGAGGC
>NW_017728933.1:1160645-1172772 GCF_001723895.1 Crocodylus porosus | reverse complement strand
GACATAAGGAAGAATTTCTTTACTGTCCGAGCCCCCAAGGTCTGGAACAGCATGCCATCGGAGGTGGCTCAAGCACCTACATTGAACACCTTCAAGAGTAAATTGGATACTTATCTTGCTGGGATCCTATGACCCCAGCTGACTTCCTGCCCTTTGGACGGGGGGGCTGGACTTGATCTTTCAAGGTCCCGTCCAGCCCTAATGTCTATGAAATCTATGACACTGCCCCAGCCAGCCTACCTCACAGCCTGAAGGCTGATCCAAACATCAATTAAGCCTTCCATTGTTCTCAACAGGCTATGCATCAGGCCCTAAAAGTTTTAAATCTGGTCTAGTAGTTTTTTTCTTACAAAAGACGCATATATTTCATTAGGTTTTATTTTATTATTGTATGGTCTGAAAATTAGGGGAAGCAATAAGGCATGGCAGGAACGCTCATCATCTGCGTAGGAAAAAAATGGAAAAGAATTCTGACTGGTCAGAAATCTAGTAAGATGTATAGAGGATAAGCTAGTCCTATAGGAGAAGGAAATTTTAATACAACCATATCTCAGAATATCAAGATAAAATGCCCAAGAATATTTTAATTAAAAGTTTCTCCTCTTTTTAAAGGGTATTGGGCCAAATAACATTTACTAAAAGAAATTTATAATAAAATGAATTGAGGCAAACATGAATTGTATTCTATTTAGCAATATCTCTTCTAACCTTCTGCGGAAATGTCAACGTTATTTAACAGAGATTATATTTAATTTCCTTTGTTATTTTTTTCCTTTCCTGTAGTTCTACAAAAGCAGAGGCTTTCCCCTCTTCTTAATGTCTTAAAACAGTAAGTGCAAGGTCCTACATCTAGGAACAAAGATTTTAGACTATGTTTGCAAATTGGGGGATAATATTCTGGAAAGCAATGAGTATGAAAACTTCTTGTGTGATGCTGTGACTTTAAGAACTAATAGCAAAGAAGGATGGTCTAATGGGTGAAATGTTAGCTGAGGACTTGAAAGACTAAGTAGGGCGCAGTTAACTTTTCTGCCACTTCCTTAAACTTTTCTTAAAAGGTCTTGGTATGTTTCTGCATCTGTAAAAGGAGGCTAACCATTTCCTTACCCCACAATATTCTTATGAGTCTAAATACACTTCAAATTTTGAGATGTGTAAATGCTACAGTTACAGGGCCCAGTAAGCATCTAAGAGATACTTACTAATTCAGTTCCAGGACACAGAGATGATCATTAGGCCTGTGCAAAGTGTCTAGTATTCACTTCGGATTCGGACTCAGCCGATTCGGGGAACGGTAATTCAATTTGGTGATTTGAATCACTGTCCTGAATTGGCTGCTGCCGAATCTCCAAATCACACAGGCCCATCTCTTGGCCACTCGCCCAGCCCCAACAATGGCTGCCCCACCCAACCCAATTCCCAGCACTTTGGGGAAAAATAGCGCCCACTCACCAGCTGCTGCTGGGTGGGGGACAATCCTTGCTGCCCCCTACTGCTCCATTCCATGTAGGGGGGGGCTCCGCTATAATCCCCCCTGACCCCTGCCACTGCTGTCCTAGCTCCCCCCCCATGGCTGCCCCCCCCACCTCAGCTTTGGCCCTTCAAGGAAAAAAACCCCAAACCCCCAGACTCACCAGTATCTGCCTGGCAGGGGGCAATCCCCACTGCCCCACATCATGTGGAGGGTTCTTCCACAAGCCCCCCAAAACCCCGAGGCTGCTGCAGGAGCCAGTGAGTCAGGGGAGGGGGGGTTCATTTTTTTTTTCCTTAAATGGCCAGACCTGGGGTGAGCAGGGCAGCCATGTGGGGGGGCTGGAAGAGCAGGGGGGGTTGGGGGCTCATGCAGAGCTCCCCATGCAGCATGGAGCAGTGAGGATCACCCCTCACCCAGCAGCACCTGGTAAGTGGGGGCTTGTTTTTTAAAGCACCGGGAGCTGGGGCCAGGGAGGGCAGCCATGAAGAGGCTGGGAGAGCAGGAAGGGATGGGGCCTGGAAGGGGTCTCCCTACGGTCCCCTCCCCCTTTCTCCAGCACGCCCTCCTCCTCCCCCGCCCTCTACTTACCAGTTCCAAGGCCAGCTCCAGCTCCCTGCTGCAGCCAGCGGGGACTGCCCGAATCATCAAAGCTCTCTGAATCAATTTGGAGACTTTCGAATTGATTTGGACCTTTTTATTGGCCCCCTGATTTGATTTGGATTTGGAGATTCGGCCACCAAATCAAGCCGAATCTCCTCCAAATCAAATCAGCACCTAAAGCTTCGCACAGCCCTAATGATCATCAAGAAGCAGGGAAGTAATATTAAACTCCGAGTTCAATACTGGAAAATCCAGTTTACTGGAATACTGTGGTTTTGTTTTTGTTGTCACACTTTAAAAAAGGACAATGAATAATGAATGAAAGTTCAGAGAAAGGCTATGTGAATGATTTGAGTACTGAAAAGCATGACTTACATAAATTATAATATGGAAATGAAGGAAGACAACAGAGAGGAAAAACTTCATGGGAGTGGTCATGCTTAATATCTTCAAACTTTGCTTATGTATTTCTAATGCTTGAGAGACAGAACACTACACGAAGCATCTTTTGCGCTTACATAGTAATCATCTCTCTATCTATTATTTATCCAACACTTTTATTTTATCTTTCACTTCAGTGAAGCATTTAGCCTTTTCCCCTGCTACAAATGCAACCATTTTCTCCCCTCAAGTCATACAAAGTGAATTCAATGCCTAACCTTGACATGTCTGCATAGTAAGGCCATCTATCATTTGACTCCCTAAAGTCATCTTTCTGCTATTAACCTTCATCTCCTCCCTTTCGTAATTCTATACCTCCATCCAATATTTGCTATTCGAATGTTGGTTTTATAGAGGAGATGGTTATAATTTTTAAACTTCATTTAGTATAATTTTCTTTGCTGTGGGCACCTTCATTTTGATATGTGCAGCATCACCATGCTTCAAATCCCTGATCTGCATTTTGAAACAGCGCTTTTACTTACAAAAATTGGTGCACAAGTCATTGGTCCAGTAGTAGTACAAGTTTCTTAATTGTGGTAGATGAAGGACTCTTTAAAAACAGGGTTGTTCTGACTTCAGGATTAAGGCTATGCAAATAAATGATTTATTACATTGTTAGCCATTCAAAAACATTATTCCATGTCAATAGAAAACGAATTCTTTAAAAATTTACAGCTAAACTAACAGTCTAAAAACACCCTTCTGGATCTAACAAATCACTTATTTCCATACAGTATAAAATAATTCTTTTTTTGAGCTTTGTTTTGAAAATAAAGCTGAATAAAATTTCCAAATAAAAAGTTTGAACTGAAAACCCAAAATATTTTCTTTTGAAAAAAATAAGCATTTGTACTTCTTTCTTGTTTTGCCTTCTTCAAAAATATACAGTTCACCTAATATTTTGGTGTCACAGAACTTGGAGGTTTTTGCTGAAAGTGTTTCAGCTGGAAATTGTCACCGCATTCTCTTCAAGACATTGCAGTATGCATGTGCTTTCCTACCAAGAGCACGATATCTGGGGGAGCAACTTTCTTCCCACTGCAGTTTTTTTGACAGAAGTTTACCATTTAATTCAACTGAAGGAAATCTGTTTCTGTAGAAGTAACATGAAATACATGCATTCACATTTTCTACTACAAATCTCACCCTAGCTTTCTTAGATTATAACACATATTCCATTATCATGCTATCTGGGAATCTCTCAGTATTTAAGGTATTCATACTTACTGGCCTGTGAGATAGGGCTGTGCTATTATTGCCACATTACAGATGCATGGATGAGGGATAAAGACTAAAGGATTCACTCAAGGACACAGAGGAAGCTTGTGGCAGAACAAGGACCTACACTTGGCTCCTTTATGTCCCAGGCTAATGCTGAGCTACCCTTCCTCTCATCACATTGCAATAAGTCATTGTGCAGACCTTATTGATAGTCTTATGGTGGTTCCATATCAAATTTTCTTGGTGCACAAACACGATGAAGTCCCTATTTGTAATGGCAAGCTTGTACTGTATTCTCCCAGGCTTGCACATCATTACTAGTAATAAAGAATGCACAGCCAGAATCTATACGAGAGAATGTTAAAAGGTACAAATGGCAGGTTAAGCAGGCAATTCCAGAAAAAGTTCAACTTATCTTACATTAATAGCTAAGGTCAATCCTGAGATTTCCTTCAAGTCCATACATGCCAACCACCTGTACCGAGGCCCCTAAACTCCTGGTGGCACTTTAGCTCAGCCCTAAAAGCTCTGCTGGTCAACCTGCTCCCACACACCCACTTACTTCTTTCTGCGATGTGGGTTTTATGTTTATCATGCCTCAAGCACAGAAAGTCTTCTTAGAAGCAATCCCATAATTCCTCACTTCTGGACCTTTTGCACTCTACTGCCCTTAAAGAGAATCATGACTGGAAGGAAAGACAAGTAGCCTGCAGATCAAATCCCTGAAGGGCTCTGTTTTGCACATCAAAACGATGTAGATGGTATTGGTGCAGCTTTGGAGAGAGCAGCTCACACATGTCAGGCCAGGTGAGGATGACATCAACCTTAACCCGAGCGCAGGAATACTGTTAGTGGATGTTAGAAGATTAACTGCCCCCTGCACCATTCATTTGAAACTGTATGAGCTGGAACATGGCTAACTACCCAGGGGAGAGGAGAAGAGTAAAAAGCTGAATTTTTACAAGCTATGGATCCAGTCTTTTGGGGTCACTTGATAATCCTTTGAACTTCACCAATAAACAGCCAGACCTATCAATTACTCTTGATCAAATCTAATACCATAGTGACAGTGTAAGTATAACCAGAACTAATGAATCTCCATATATCGTTCACATTGCAAAAAAACCATAAGATCTACTGAGGATGAAAGTGCTTATGTGCATCGCTTCTCCCAAGTAACCACACTATCAATCCAAAAGGTTATGCAGATTATAAATAGGGAGCCAAATACAGCAACCAACAGCATAGGGATGAGACCAGGCACAGTGGCGACTTCGGGATACAGATGCAATGGCGACTTTGGGTTCCTGCTGCTCCCACAATTGCAGTCACGTGGATGCCAGCAGCAGCTGCTTTTTATTGGCCCCTACCAAGACATCACCAGGGTTGATACAAATATATCCAGTGCTGGTGCACTGCTATCACTGCCCGTACTGGTAGCAACAACTCTGCTTGGTTAACGGAAGGTAGGAAAAAACCCCCAATTATACTTGATAAAATGTACTGCTGGGCACCCACTCCAGAACAAAAGCCTTGAACAAGATGAGATTACCCAAGTGTCTACTCCTAGTCCTGCAGAAGTCCATACCAAGCCTTCTACTTCACTGATGTGCAGAATCAGCCAGCAATGAAGCTAGTACGGTATTTCAGAGCCCACAGAAAACTACGGAAGACAACCGGCCCTAGGGTACTACCACAAGGGAAAGAAGGCATTTGAAGAGAACAAAAAGGAACAGAAACATCAAATGAAAGTGAATGTTACAAATTTTCTGTCCAGATCTAGGGAAACCCATAAAATGCCACAGTAGTAGTGCTGCTGGGACTACACAATGGTTAACGCATGTGTAGAATTGCTAAGTGAGAATAAAAGCAGCACTAGGGAAGTGTTCGCATACAAGTAACCACTTCTTGGCAACACAAAAGCATCTTTTTACCTTTATTATTCAGACTCTGGATCAAGCTAAGTGTAGAGTTTCTACCATAAAATAGTTCTAAAAGTGAGTCTATTTCTGTATTTATGATGAAAAAAATGTTCAAAACAAAGAGCACTTAATGGTTTCTTGGCATCCTTTTGCCAACACTGCAGTTTTTTCATGAAATATTAGACAAGAGAGAAGTAGAAAAGTAATTAAAATTCTTCTTAAGTTCCCTCTAAAGACCTCTCTCGTGCTGCCTGGAAATGGAATGCTCAAATAAATTAAAACAAAAGTTTCAACTATGGTGCACAAGAGTAAACATAATTCTTTTAAGGATTGCATACAAAGGACACCAGAAATTTAATTCAATTCTGAACCATCCACATTAATGACATGGTAAAATTAGCTCGACCAAGGTTTAACAGGATGCAGAATGCATGTTAGATACAGGGCTGAGGTTGCCAAAGTTGGCTCAAAAGCAAATGGTACAAGTTCCATGAATTTAGACTAAGCCTTTATTTTATTTTTTTAAATGCATCTGGTCATGCACATTCTGGCCCTGAATTAACCTGTGTGTCTTGGTTTGTTACAAAACCTAGGCCAAATCCTCAATAAGTATCAACTGACATAACTTCATTCAAGTCAGTGATGACAAGATGATTTATAACTTGTTGAAGATGTGGACCACAACTGTCCCTGAAAAAGCATAAAGACCTCTTTGGCACATTTCAGTACCTTGCTTTCCTTTTAACTCTATTCAACATATTACACCCATCGCACAAAAACACAACTTTACATGTTATAAAGTGGAGGGCAGCCAGAACCTGTTATTTTTGTGGACCCCCCCCCCCCATTATTATTAAGGTAAAGTTCACAGGAAATATTTGAGACTGTATTCTCCTCTGATGTGTATCAGCAAAACTGACTGACCTGAATGGAGCTATTTCAATTCACACGAACGAACATCTAGCCTGTAGTCTCTAAACCTACACACAAACTAACAGACTCACTGAGCAAAGTAATTACGCATGTGCCTAATAACAAGCATGTGAATAATCCCTTCAGTTTAAATGGGATCCCATAAATGCTTAAAATTAAGGGCATGCTTAAGTGCCTTCACAAATCACAGCCATATTTCTGTGCTCTCTGTGATGACATATTTTTTACTGAGTGGCTTATGCCAAATCTTGGTATTCCTGGTTTTAAGAAAAATTCCTATTTGTGTTGCATTTACCTTTGGCTAGAACTATTCCTAAAGATTATAATGTTGTCAAGTCTTTGATTCTATTTTAAACTCAATAGGCACTTGGAAAGTAAGTGGCACAATATGATCACTGTCCTATTGTCAACAACTCTGCCTTTTATAGTCTACATTTTGTATAATTGCTTTAATATTCAGAGTGGATTGTTTCCAGCAAAAGAAAGCCTTTGGTAGAAATCTGCAGTGTGGATGGAGGCCTTTCAAGATGATAGGCATATAATTAGGTAGTGAAAAAGCTTGCCTTGGCTCAAAGGAAGAGGAGAGAGAGAGAGTTTCTACACATCTTCAACATTATTCAGGAGTAATTGTGACAGCTGGTAATCACCCGAACCATTTATTCACCACAAGGACCCAAATCATTCAGCACTGCTATGGAGGGACTCTCTTAAACAGAACACTTCATTCAGAAATGGAAATTATTCAAATATTTTCAAAGCAAGGTGGAAGACATCTTGGGTGCTTTTACTTGCCAGAACAAGGTCCATCTCCATGCCTACAAATTCTGCTGCTAACATAAACAGCTGTTTTTATTTCCAACCCATCATGGACAGGGAAGATTGACTGTTATTACGAAAAGCTTTTTCAAAAATAATTAGCATTGTGGAAATTTCAATATTTGGACACCTAACTTGAGACACTCTGAAGGACTTGTTTTTAAGGAAATACTGAGCAACTACACTCTATAAAATTCAGGTTCCTTTCACGTATCTTGAGCCAAACACTCAAGTCACTAGTTATTTCAAAGAAACCTGTCCCCTCTCCTTTCTATCTGGGTGTTTAGGAATACTGAACATTATCAGACTATAAAATGAAATGCAGTAACACCTATTGTTTGCTTTTTAGGGGCATGGCACATGGGTTGCATCCAGAACCCCTTGGTTAGGTTCCCAGTTCCCTAGGCACCATATATGGGGAAATTTGGACACCTCAGAATGGGACCCAAAGCAGCGAGCATACTGAGCAAGGTATAATTTAAAGTCTTCCATCTTGAGCTTCCTGATAGAGAACATTGAGAATGGGTATGTCTGAAACCTAGTCCCTTATTCTATACTCACCTCTATCCACTCAGAATCCATGACCCAAAATCCCCTCCTGAAAGCAGGCAGCTGCAATCTTGCTGTCAGAAAATGTGAAAACAAGCAAGGAAGACTCTTAAAATACAGCAAGAGAAGGAACTGCCTCCCCTTGTATACAAGAGACAAGTGATTAGAGAACTCACCTAGAATGCGAGACGCCCACATTCAATTTTCTCCTCAGCCTGCACACATCTCCTACTTCCTAACCGAGTGCCTCGTCTACAAGGTTGTAGACTAATCAAATGGCACACTCAAGTCCCCGCTACTGAGGCTGCACCATAATGCAGTAAGGAGCTCTGGGGTCACAACTAATAGCAAATGAAGGATGCAATTCACGGCTCATTCACTACCTTAGCTATTAGGCAAATCAAAACTGGAAGTCCAGACATACTCAAAACGTTGAGCCATTCAAAACCCCAAATCTACCTTTACGTGGAACTAATTGTTCCTAATTTCAAACTGCCAGTGAAAAAGAACACACAAACAAAAAAGGAAAATTAAAAACATAGTGTTTTAAAGCACATTTCTACATAGCCTGTACCCCATTAAAATTTTATCTTTAACAAGGAAATGCCAGAAAGCTCCTGTCTGCTGCTCAGAAAAGGCTGGCATCGTTAAGCTAATTTAATTCCTTAAATCATCTTCCCTTACATTTTCATTTATTTCAGGTGGAATTCCTGCTATTTAAAAATTGGCTTCAGCATGTGTTATTAAAAAGAAGCCATACCTGGCTCCAGATGGCATGTGTTAATCATCCCCTTTTTTGAGTTCTACTATTCTGGCCTGCATTATGGAACCAGGGGATGTATTTCAATCATATGAAAAAGAGAAAGAAAGAAAACAATCTCTCTGGGGAGTCCCACTATATTTTTTTCTCCCACAGAATAGCCTACTCTAGTCAAAAAGTGTTTAATGATTTATTGATATGGTATGACTTTGGCTTTTTGAGTCTTTTAATTTTGTTTGATCTGTGTGCTGTCTTTTAGACCTGTGATTGCAGCATCCTTCTTGAACATTTATACCATTTAGATCAGCTTACCAAGCTCTTCCTTAGCCGATTTCAAATGTACTTGTCAAATACAAAGCAACAGACATTATTTTGCCATTACTTAGCTCTTGCTCCTGCATAGTTTTCCACACAAGCTGTGCCCAGAAAAATTATGAAGCAGGATGGGGGTCTCAAACTGCAAGTTTTGGGGGAACAAGGTTCATCTTTTTAGGATACTGTACAATGAGATCCCAATCCAGAGTAGAAGTTATGTGTCATTACAATAAAAACACAAGATACGTAATAAAGCTGTCACATTAATATTATTTGTGAGGTGTTATTTTGTACTAAGAAATACATATGGATGCAAGATTATTGTTCCCTTCCTTCAAAACCTCTCCAATAGTAAAATTCTCATCTTAGTTGCACCACTGCAAATTCACTGATGGTTTGTTGAATTTTTTCTAAGTTCCACAGATTTTTTCTAAAGGTTCCTCTCAGAAGTCTGATCTGTCCTACAGTCTTGTGTACAAAGGATACCATGCCAGCAAAATTTTCAAGAATCTCAAACCAGAACTGACCATTCTGAGGATAAAAGATTATTCAGGGCAGTTGAAACCATCAGTAACAAAATGAGTCAAAAGGAGAAGTTTGAATGCCGCTGACAGGATCATTGTGAACCCTGTGCCATACAGAATGGATCCTCATATTTAAAAAAACAAAAAAACAAACAAGCTAAAAAAACCTCTATCCTTTTTCTGTCCTTTGGCAATCCCTTGCAGTCGAGGAGAACTGTCTTCCATGATTGTCTCATATGTATGTCCAGCAATGACTGATGAGGCCTATCTGGGATCAACAGACTACTGCAGCTTGGACATGGGACTCCATGCTGGGTGGGTGGCACTGGATTCTTGATTTGGTCCACATCATGCTGTTTCTACCACTCCCACTTTTCCATCTCTTGTTATTGCCATGAGGTTTCAAAGCACTGAGATCCCTGCAGCAGACTCTTCCTCCATTTGAGCCATTCTTGGGCTATAGTCTCGCAAGTTGACATTGACGCTGCAATTTTTTTAAGTTGGCCTTAAGGATTTCCCTGAAGCACTTTCTATGACTTTCTCAAATGTGCGTGTGCCAGCTGTAGGTGCTATATGACCCCTTCCCAGGGACTGCCAACCTACTGATGGTGACAGAGTCAGACCTAGGTTAGGCCATCTGGTCTGCCTTCAGAGTGCTGAATTATTCTCCTGCCACAACTTTGATGTAAATTCTTTAGGAGGAAGTTCCCCACAGACAACCTTCTAGATCCCTGGCCCTGTTCTCTTTGTGAGGATCCAACCTCCCCTTTTCCCAACCCTAACCACGTCCTGTCTCAGACAAGGATGAACATTGTCGAGACTACCAGATGACCCTAAATATATATACTGTCCTAAATAGCCATTGGAGTAAGGGTCTCTTTGACTGACCCTTCTGGTCTCTGAGCAGCCAGTAATCCAGCTCCTTACTTAATTTTCAACTTACAATACAAATCCATGTGTAGTAATGACCCTCCTCCAGCGGGCTTTAAACTAGGTTCATTGGGGAAAGGGGAAGACGAGGGCAGAGGAAACCTTGGACTGCCAAACCAAGCAACACCCACAAGTACGGCCCAGCCTAGACCAATGAGCGGAACACATATGCAGGTAAGCAACAGCAGCCAGGGTAATGCACACATGCTCAGAAGGCCTCAAATGCCTCTGTACAAACGATTGTAGTATGGGAAACAAGCAGGAGGAACTTACCCTCCTGCTAGCTGACACCAACCCAGACATAGTGGGGATCACTGAAACGTAGTGGGACCCAACGCACGACTGGGCAGTGAATGTCAAGGGCTATAGGCTGTACAGGAGGGACAGGACGGGGAGGAAAGGTGGGGGCGTGGCACTCTACATTAAGGAGGAATACACATCCTCATCAATTAGCAAAGAATCAGAGGAGGGGCAATCTGAAGTGCTTTGGGTTAGAATACAAGGCAGTCGAGGGGAAAGAGACTTAACAGTGTGGATCTACTACAGACCACCCAACCAAGGGGAAGAGCAAGACCAGGAATTCTTAAGTCAGCTCACGGAGATAGTTAGGTCAAAGGATGTGGTAGTCATGGGGGACCTGAACTTCCCAGACATCTGCTGGGAAGAGCAGTCCACCAGGTCTGACCGCTCACGTAGGTTCTTAGCCAGATGCGGGACCTCCATCTAACCCAGGAGGTGCACAGCCCCACCAGGGGTGACAGCTTGTTGGACCTGGTGCTGGCCACGGGAGGCGACCTAGTCAGAGGGCTGTGGGTGCTCAACCACCTGGGTGACAGTGATCATCGCCTGCTGGAATTCACCATCCAGCGCAATGTGGCAATTTCAGGAAGGTGGACTTCAATGAGCTAAGGAGAATAGTCAGCACTGAGGTCCCAGAGGGGAGGGGTGCCTGGTGTCCAAGAAGAGTGGTCCCTCCTTCAGGAGACGATCCTCCAAGCCCAAAGGGAGGCAATCCCAACCTGGATCAAAGTGGGCAGGAAGGCGCAAAAGCCCCCATGGCTCACCAAAAGCATCCAGGAATGTCTCCTAGCTAAAAGGGAGGTGCACAGCCAATGGAAGGGAGGGGCCATCACCAGGGAGGATTATACTGCGCTTGCTCAGGGATGCAGGGGGGCAGTCAGGAAGGCCAAGGCAGAGATGGAACTGGGACTAGCTTCCCGGATCAAGGACAACAAGAAGTCCTTATACATAGGGGGCAAAAAGAAGGTCCCGGGTAACTTGGGGCCCCTGCAGGACACGCTAGGATATTTGGTCGTCACACCAGGCAACAAAGCTAACATATTTAACAATTTCTTTGCCTCCATTTTCCTGAGCAGGGACCAGAACAGACATCCTCCCCTCAGGCCCCAGGGGAGGTGCGCACAGGCCAAGGAACTAGTCAGGGAACTTCTGGAGGGACTGGATGTATTTAAATCAGCTGGTCCAGGACCATCTCCACCCTAGGGTACTGAGGGAATTAACTGAGGTCATTGCGGGACCCCTGGCACGGCTGTACGAGCACTCGTGGTGCTCTGGTGGGGTGCCAGAGGACTGGAAGAGGGCCAATGTGGTTCCCATCTTCAAAAAAGGGGAGGAAGGA
>NW_017728933.1:1139944-1160179 GCF_001723895.1 Crocodylus porosus | reverse complement strand
GATGAGAACAGGATGGGATTCAACACCGACAAGTGCAAGGTGCTGCACCTGGGGGGGAACAACCAGCATCATACCTACAGGCTGCGGACTCCTCTTCTCGTCAGTGCACAGGCAGAAAAGGATCTTGGAATCACACTTGATGCCAAAATGAATATGGGCCGAGGAGGTGATCCTCCCCCTCTATGCGGCACTGGTCAGGCCGCAGCTGGAGTACTGCGTCCAGTTCTGGGCGTCACAATTCAAGAGGGATGTGGACAACGTGGAGAGGGTCCATAGGAGGCCACTCGCATGATCAGGGGCAGCAGGGCAGGCCCTACAAGGAGAGGCTACAGGACCTGAACCTGTTCAGCCTCCAGAAGAAAAGGCTGAGGGGGGGATCTAGTGGCCTATTACAAACTAGTCAGGGGGGATCAGCAGGCATTGGGGGAGCCCCTGTTCCCCCGAGCACTACCAGGAGTGACCAGGAATAACGGTCACAAGCTGGCAGAGGGTAGATTCAGGCTAGATATCAGGAGGTGCTACTTCACAGTCAGGGTGGCTAGGATCTAGAACCAACTTCCAAGAGAAGTGGTGCTGGCTCTTACCCCGGGGGTCTTTAAGAGGAGGCTGGATGAATACCTTGCTGGTGTCATTTGACCCCAGTACTCTTTCCTGCCATGGTAGGGGGTCGGACTTGATGATCTGCTCAAGTCCCTTCTGACCCTACAAACTATGAAACTATGAAACTACTTCGGTGCCATGAGGACATGTCCTTCCCCACTAGAGGTCCTTTTAAGCTGTAGACTTAACAAGCCCTACTCCTGGTGCTTGAGGCTTTTAACTCAATCCCACTAAGCCCAGTTGATTTCAGTCCTTGGTTAGGAACCTCAAGCAATTACTCTGGGACTACTGAGAGCCCTTCTTCCATCAGTGTAACACAACCCAGAATGCAAAGATTTAACTCAAGTAGAGCTGTAACCTCTGGGCAGACCTTACCCTCAAGAGGCAGAGAGCACCCTAACTTCAGGTCTCTCTAACTGTTCCATCTCTACCCAGGGTCCCTCTGATCTGAGAGTTGCCACTTCTCCAGTCATCCACCTGCAAACACGGGTCACTGGTCTGGTACCTGCAGGCTGCTGAATTCTGTAGTTGGTGCTCCTCCAAGCTCTGCACCCTTTGGGCTGGGCTAGTTGTTTTGCATCAGTAGTCAACTGCTTCTTGTCTGGGAGCTGCTCAGCCCTCTCCCTCTGCTGCACACCACTGCCACTGTGGCTCTCTCCAGGGCCAGAAGTACCTTCCCTGGCATGCTCTCCACCAATCTGGAGCCTCAGGCTGCTCCAGAAGCACTGGAACGTGTCCTGCATGCCACTTCCAGGTGTTGCCAGTGCTGATGTAAGTCTGGGATCCTAGCTGTACCTCTCTCTCACAGTATGCCTTGGCTAAGCTGGAAGAATAAAACTTGCTTCAGGATTCTGGAGCTGGACATCCAGATGATGTGGCTAGCCCAACAAAGTTGATGTCACATGATTGCCTCAATACTTGTGGTCTCTACTTGCAGGAGGATGCTAATTGGTGCATCTGTTTTCCCACTGGATTTGGAGAATCTTCCCCAGGAAGCATTGATGGTACTTTTCCATCAACTTTAGATGTCTCCTATACATTGTCCACATCTGAGCTCTGTACAGCACGGTGGGGATCAAGACTACTTGATAAACTATGAGCTTGGTTTCAGATCTCATGTCATGATCTTTGAACACCCATTTCTTCAGGTTCCCAAAGGCTGCACTTGCACATATGAGGCGATGTTGGATTTCTTTGTCGATGTCAGGTTTCTGCAACAGATGGCTTCTGAGATATGGGAGATACTCAACATTCTCCTCTCACTGGATCTGGATTACCAGAGCTGGGGCATGTTCATTACGAGCTTGTTGGTGGAAGATCTTAGCCTTCTGAATGTTAAGCATCAGTCCTATTTCTTTATAGGCCTTGGTAAAGACATCGATGATTGCTTGAACGTCTGCTTCTGAGTGTGCACACACTACAGCATCATCAGTGTACTGGAGCTCAGTGATTGAGGTCGAGGCGGTCTTGGTTTTGGCTTGAAGTTGGCTGATGTTTCAACAGCTTACCATTCATGTAGTAGTTTAGCTCCACTCTGGCCAGAAGCCTATTGGTGGTCAGATGTAGCATCATGGCAAGGAAGATTGAGAAGAGAGTTGGAGCAATGACACAGCCCTGTTTAACTCCTGTTTTAACCTCAAAGGGATCTGTGATACATCCATTACTGAGAATCACCTCTTGCATACCACCATGGAGCAGACAGAAAATGGTGACAAGTTTCAGTGGGAATCCATACTTCAGAAGGATCCTCTGCAACACTTCTCAGCTGACAGTTGATAGCTTTTATGACGTCAAAGAAGGCCATGTAGAGAGGCTTATGTTGTTCCTGACGTTGCTCCTGCAGCTGGCAAGCTATGAAGATCATGTCAGTTGTACTGCTTGATGTCCTAAACCCACACTAAGATTGAGAGGAGCTCTTCAGCAAGTGAAAGGAGACAGTTCAAGATGGTTTTCACAATGTTCTTTCCTGTGGTGAACAGCAAGGTGATCCTACTATAGTTTATACATACAGGTATATATAGGAAGTAAAGTTGCTCCATCCCACCCTCCCCACAGAAAAACACTTCTTTTGGATGGAGTTAAGGCTTGGTTACCCAAACAAGTCACAAGGTTATTTTCTGTGCGACTTGCCTGTAAGATACAGCAGTTTACTTTCCTGATTATTTGTAAAAAGTTTGATGAGAGAGGAACCTGAAGTAACTCTGCCTTTGAGCGATTACCAGACCTTAACTGTAGCACTGACTAACCAAACATTTTTATCTCATTTTTGGAAGAAACCCAAACCAAGACCTTAGATCCAACTCTAACTAACATTCAGGGTGGTTTGTACAAATGTTTTGGTCCAAACTCTGCATCACACCTCCATTTCCTAGAGACTGATGCTATTCAACACTAACTTTTGATGCTGCCCTCTCTCTCTGATCCATTAGAAATCAATATGGTGAATTAACATGGAAGTATTCCTTAAGGGTCAGACCTCAAAAGAAAATAAACAGAGACTGGGGGGTAAGACAATAATTCCTTGCCTGTCTGCTTCCTAAGTGAAAAAGTCACCAACATACCTGAAAAACTGTGTTACCAACTAGTGAGCATGCCTCATCCAATCTGTACCTGATCCACTGCAGATATAGGACCGTTTCAGCCCCAGCTAATGATTTGTGACTCCTCAGGTCTAACAGCAGCAGCACCTCATGTTTTTACCTCTGGGAAAGCTTCATTTCAGTCCTCAGTGTATCACCCAAGATGGCAAGCTATTATAATTACACTGCATATTCTGTCCTGCTGTTTCTCCGTGTGCTTGTATTTGTAGCTGGAAAACCTGAGATAAAATACATATAATTCATGGTGGCACAGCAGCTTCTTTCTGTAGAAGAGATCAGGAACTGGGTTCTTTTTTTTATTCATCTGACCTACCAACATTGCTGCATTACTAAAGCCATCCAGTCTGAAGCAAAAGATTAAACAATTCCAGTGGTGCTGCAAAGTGACTAATCTCCATGTGACAGCACGTAAAGCTGTTTGTCACCCAGCCAGACCTTGAGGGACAGAGAACGGCACGGAGGCCTGGTTTGTTCCTAGCTTTATGAATATTAAGAACAAATACCAGTGGGGTGATAAATGCAAAAGGAGAGAATCAAGTTCTACCTGCAAAGCTTTGTCTCAGCAGTACAGACAGCTAGACAGATACAAGCACAAAGCTGCATAACTTCACCCCAAATGTGTGTTTTTCCCTTTCATATAAAAGGGCTTGCTCCATTTGTATTCACCCATCCAGTCTTATCCGAATTCAGCTGAACTCCCAAAGGCTTTGCTGGCATGAAGATCCATGTGAGCTCTGGACCTGTTATTTGTCAGAGGTAGATATGATATGGCAAGGCCGGAATAATGCTACATGGTGGGCGCATATACATGCTTTAGGACATACTAAATGACAGCACAGTAACAACCGTTACTGCGCTGTCCTGGCAGCACACAGTTATTTTTAGCAGCTACGTTACCCATAGCAACATGCTATAGTGAGGTAGCTCATCACTATGGTGATGTAGCATCAGCATCATGGTTTGTGCCCATGGATGCTATGTCACCATACAGTGCATTGCTACGACGATGTGGCGTCACATGTAGATGTGCCCACTATGCCTGGAGTTTGATACCTGAGTCTCTTTAAAACAGGATCCATTCTGTATATGAGAACAGACTGCTGCAAAGAGCAGCAGCATCTCAGTTTTCTCTTTTTCTTTCCTCCTCACTTTCTTCCACATATAGAAAGCCTCCTATGCAGATAGTTTACAGCTAAATTCAGTTATTAAATACAGGCACTTAAAAAAGATCTCATCCCCAAGTTTTCAGGAACAAACCCCACATTCTTTTTTGTACAGCTTAACTAAAAGGAGGCATTCCCTAGTCACAACTCTTATTTAAATATGTATTTACATTTTTGCACATGCTTAAGTTTCTTTGAAGACAACAAATCTGCATGCAGTTAAGCACTTCGAGAGTTTGGCTTTAGATCAAGAAAAATTCTTATTCACAGAGTTCCCAATAGGTCAAATTTCTTATTCCATGCATACAAGAGGCATTTGCTTTCTTTCACAGGTAGGCACATCAGCCTACTGGTGAGTACAAACCTCACTAGCATATGGCAATAAGCTACAAGATTCACACTAATGTATACATACATCAGGTTAGGAGATGATGAATACTTATCAAAGAATTACAACCTCAAGGAACAGGCAAGCTATCTAGCTCACAGTTCGACTGTTATGTTAATTGCAAATAACTCCTATGGTCATGGAAGGTGAGCTTTCAGCTCTGGAGAAATAAGGATTAGTATTTGATCAAGGGAACAAAAGAGAAGAAAATTTCCAAGCTGTACAATCCATTGCGAAAGGCATCTGTAAAGCTTAACAACTTCTCATTAAAACTGGCTTAAGGAAAAAAAAAAGGGTAAGGAGTGAGGTTGGAAGGAGTCTAGAAAAGTTGCACACCCTCTTTTTCACTTTTTTCCAGTATTCTGTTTTTAAAGTTTAAATTCTTGAAATTTCAAAACATTTAAACCATCTTTAGTTTGTCAAAAAGCAAAAGAATGTTTTATAAAGAATCTTTCATAAATATATTTATATAATCAAATTATTCAACACACATAGGTCTATATAAATATTGAATTATATACATCTCTCTATACATCTCTATAAATCTTTTTTAAAACCCCACAAATGAAATTTCATCAGAAGGTCCAAATCTAAAGCATTTGACAAGCTTAGCTTCTGATCTGGTAAAACTTGCCAGATAAAACTGGTAAAAGGCTAAGAGGTTCCAGATTCTGCAGTCAATAAAACAAGTGGCGTCCAGGCAAGTCACGCTATTGAATTCAACAGGACAGCACCTGTAACTCAGGGCACTACAGCTGGCTCATCATGAGAAAAGGCTGATGAGTCACGCCCTAGTTTAATCAAACTGCTTACTAAGTAGCTTAGTTGTGACCCTCATACCCCGCAAAACCTCTCTGTATTTTCTGCTGAACTCAGATATATGTACATAGAATTAGATCAAAAAGATTACATCACATACTGCTTTATAAGCAAGCTTATTATTTTAACACACAGCTTAATGAAACCTAGGGTTGGGTATTTGACAGGTCAAATAAAGTTAGGTCAACTGACTGGTCAAACGTCAGTCAAAAATTGTAAAAAAATTGCCAATAGGTCCAAATAATACACAGAAAAAGCACACATTTTCCATTTAGGAAATGTGCTAAAAAAACAATAAAAATAAGATTTTTTATCAAGAAAACTACAAAAAAACCGTTTGCGGTTTTCTTTTGTAACACCGCTATAATCTTTGACTGGTCAACAAATATGTTTGACAGGTCAATTGACTAGCTTGCCTAATGAAAACAACTAATTGACATAACTGACCTAATTCATTGATCAAGGCCTGAGCTTCATGGGGGCCCGATGCTTCCCTCTGCAGCTGCGGTGCCCCCTGGGAGCTGGGTGCCTGCGGGCAGGTGCCACCGGGGGGGGCATCGCTACGGCTGAGGGAAGCACCAGCCGCCCCTGCAGCCCAGGGACCACTCCGCCCACTGGCAGTTCGCCCTCCCCTCCCCACCGGAGAGGCAGGTAAGTTAGCAGGGTGTGTGCATGACATGGGGGTTTAACGGCCCCAAATTGAAGCGGTGTTTTTTAAAACCCACTGCTTCAATTTAGGGCCCCCATTTAGTCTACGCACACCCCAACTGACTTAATGAAAACAATTAATTTGTCCATTATATTTCAATTTTATGCCATACTGCATACATGGGAGGTGTTAACATAGATGGGATAATTTGTATTTATTTTTAAGCGATTCATAGGATTGATTCTGATAAAAACATTAAGGGTAGGTCTTAGGTGCTCCTGAATGTGCTTTGAAGAAGCATGGCTGCTCTCAAGGACTAACTGTATTTGTAGCACAGTCCAAGTTAGCACAGCATTTGTTTCAAACCTCACTGAAAGCCAGTAAGAACATCCTTGGATTTAAGCAGTGGCTTAAGAACACTCTTCAGTCAGATCTGCACAAGACAACTCGTGTCCGCATGGATGATCCCCGAAGTTATGAGCATCTACCTGGATCAGTAAGGAAGCACTGTTTGGGACAAAGCATGATCAAGTGGATAGGGAACTGGACAATAAACCAGGAGATCTGAGCTCTGCCACTGTCATGTGCCTCTTTCTCCCTCTGTCTTTGCTCTGTTTTTTCCATTTTTTACTCTTCTTTATTTTGACCTCAAGCTCTTCAAGGCCAGATCATCTTACTTTAGCCAGTGCCACTGTCCCTTTGATCTCAAGTGGTGACACAAGTCACTAATGTAATACCACTACAACTAATAAATGTATTGTCTGTACCTGAGCCAACCCTCAAAATACAACTGGAATTCTAAATGACCAATCTTCACAACATTTAAAATGCACAGTCACATAAAAGAGCATGTTAGTATTAACTAAGTCAAGGCCAGAAAAAAAAAAAGCTTATTTTAACAGCTTAATTCTAGTAAGCACTTAACATCTTTGCATTCTAGTGCTGGGTGTCTATATTTGCATTTTTATTAAAACCTTATCAATTCTAATGCCTCCATTTGTCATGGTGCAATTATACAAGACTAGAGATTAGGTAGGGACCTACACATCCAGTCTTGTGGGCGCTTTATCATGCCTCTATATTAACGGTATTTACCAAGCTATTGCCAAATGCCCTTCCCCTCCATGACACATAATATGGCTGCTTTGCTCCAAACAGCTATCGCTCTTATTTCTCTAGTCACGTTCCTTATTGATAAATTACTTCTCCATACCACCAAGGTGTCATCAGAAAGTCAATGGTATTATTTACCCTGGACAACCTGCCCTAAATGATGAGTGAAATAAACTCAGATTAGAGAAGATGAGAAGAGTTCAGATAAAGATTTGTGGGAATGTTCAGCATTACATTTTAGTATGGTATATTTTAAAAGAAGATGTCAGCTACATGATTCACAACCAGATTTGTCTCTGAACTTCCTCCACAAAGGTGAAGGATGCTCTATACAACTGAAAAAGCACTATATATAGAGTGAGTCACAATCTGCCAAGTTCACTAGGGCAAGTAACCATATTCCTGGCAAAAAAATAACATTGCCGTCACAAACAGTCTTTCCCTCTGAACACGCAGCACAATGCCCTTAATACCATACTTGGGTAGGTGTCCAAAAGCAATTACAACTCTTCCCTGTTCACTGGGATCTTGAATCCCATTTTCAGAGTTAGCACTCGTACTATTAAATGTATTCAGCTTTGCATAGAATGCCAAGTTAACAACCTCCCATGTAGCTAGAGCATGGGAAGCATTATATGCAAGCTTCTTTTGTTCATGGGCTTCAATCCAGACCCTGAGACACCCACCTCTAAAATTGAAAAGGCATTTCAGTCTACACAGTCCATAGGTTCTTCAGTCTCTTGGCAGAGTGGGTGCATCTACACAAGACACTTACTGCTCATAGGACTAATTCTACTGCACATTAGCAAAGCTGGCAAAAACCGTGCTAATGCACTAATGAGCAGCAGATTTAGTTCAATGCGTATTAAGTGACACACAGAGCATTCATCTGCACTAATGCACAATAGCACCAATTACTGCACATTAAGTTAGTAACCATTATTACAAAAACTATACTTAATGTGCTATAAGTATGGCACATTAATGAAAGTGTATGCATGCCCACTGATAGTAATGGGATTGATTAGTTCCATTGCTAGTTAAGTAAACCGAAAAACAAATTCACTACTGAAGTACCAAGAGAACACAGGCTTCTATTTTCAATCCAGACTTAATTAGTTTTTTTTGTTCATTTAAACAGTGTATTCTTTATTAATGGGAATATTACCAAAGGACTAACAAACTGAAATAACTAAATTAAATTGTATTATTTAGGGGATGATGAGACCACAGCTTGGCATGTACATGAGTACAAAGTTCCATGGGAAGGCAGCACGGTTTATTCCAATATGGACTGTCATCAACATGAGGATTATTCCACTCAAAATTACCCAACAACATATTATTAAAGGATGGGAGGGCCAACAGGAGCAGGCCTGCACAAGCAGCAATAAGCCTCCCCAGAGCAAGAGACTAAAGGTGGAAGGTTATTAAAGTACACATGGGGAACAGTCCTGGAAAGAGGGAAATAATCACATTTTTCAGTTTGAAGGCAGAATTGCAACAAGACACAAGGAAACGACTTAGCACTGCATACACTTGAGCTCTGGCAGCTGGGTTGTAAGGGATCCTAAAGCACAATTCAACTGGTGGATCAACTGAATGGAGGGTGTGGTGTTCCTCTGATCTCCCCCACCAACCCCCAGGGCTCACTCCACGATTGTTGTCCATATTGTACCGAATTAAAAAAAGATGTGGTTCCTGCCACAAAAACCTTACAGATAAAAGGTGAGACAAAAATAAAACATCATCCACATAAATGTAATTATTCAAAATGTAAGTTATTTCCCAAAAACAGCATCTCTGGCAAAGCTGAGAGCTGATTAACGCATCTCTAGAGTTCTGAACTACCGCCTTCTGAACTAAAGACGTCGTTTCCTCTCATGAGAGCCCAACTGATGCCTAAAAAAGTCCAAGTGGATGCCATGTTCCTAGGTAAGAGTTTTCTGCCCTGTCACTGTCTATTGTTCTCAGGGGCTCAGAGGTAGCTGTGCTCTAATGAGTACAGATCTTGCTGAACTGCTACCACATGAGGCAAATCCTTAATCTGTCCCTGGCTTGCTGGGTTGGGCTTTGGCAGAGCTCCCTTTTCTCCTTGACCGGTACAGTGAGAGCTCTTCCAGTTTTAGTCCCTGCCTAGATTTAAACACTGCTGAAATTTGGGGTGCAAACTGAAGTGGCCATAAACACCTAAACCTTGAGAAGGAAAAAAAACAGGCAAAAATCACTGTAGGCCACAACAGGATTAATGTCCATGTTAGTCAAAGAAGAAGAAAGGATACCTGTGGTGTGAATTCAGTTGCAACTTTGTACCATTTAAATACAAAAAAACCAAAAACAGGTAAGAAATCTCTATAAAGGAGAAAATTGCATGCACAGGGTCCTACTGCCCTCATCTGAACCCTGTCTATCAGCAGCATCACCATCATGCACATGCCAGCAACCAGAAATGAATCAGCCTGCAAAACATGCAAGGCTTATTTATTGATAGATATCTGGAAAAGGAGAGAAAATATTCACTCTGAAGGAGGGACGATTTTACCTGGGACAAGGGCCTAGATTTTACATGAGTTAGTTGAGGACTTGGGAGATAGGCCAAGAGAGAAAGTGAAGCCAGATGCACACAGATCCTTTTGCCTGTCAAAGGAGGAGTCCCTGTGTACCTTGGAAAATCTCGCCTCAGAAGCACATTGTAAACCAGCAGGGTGGTTCGTCTGGTCTAAGGTCCTTTCTTTGCAGCCAACATTCTTGATCCGGAAAGGTTCAAAAACCAAGACTCAAGCCACTCATAACACTCAAGCTTATGGCTCCAAGGATGTGGCAGCTGGGAGCTGAAACAACATAGCTGCCCCTTGGCTAACTCTGAAACTACTTTACTTGTGCTCTTTTAGCTTCCTCTAGATTTCCAGGCTATGAGACAAGGAAGATGGGCTTTCCTTTCCTTTGCACACTAGACCTTTGTATCTCATCACATAAATATGCAAAAAATTAACTGGGTCTTACCAAGTCAATGGAAGCCTTTTGTTGACCTCAGTGAGACTATTCAGGCCATTCTGCATATGCTTATGCTGCTTCCTTGGCATTCTCCAGGCTGCAGCTGAAAAGCATGGCCCCCTGCCCCCCTCCTCCCAAACACATTTGCCAAAACCTGGAAATGATACAGTGAAGACCCTCCATGAACAAGTACCTCACCCCACAGTCACTCTCAAGTACTCTGGACACAGACCTTCAGCATGGTAGCTAGGGGATACTGCCTGAACATCTTGCAAGCATGCCTAAGCTGCTCTCTTCTCAGGTTGTTTTCCAGAACACAGTTCTGTACCACTCCTAGGTGGGGATAGGATATTTGAAGAGTCAGGTATCAACCATCCAATTTAGTGGTTACTTCATTTTGGAGGTACACCCCTGGCATGAACTATTACCCAAGCTTAATTAAATGTGTAGAGAAAGAAAAATCCAAACAGAAAGCTAAGATCATGCACCCCTAGTCTTTTTTAAAAGTGTCATTTTATCTTTCCAGTGAATCTTATCATTATAAGGCATTGGGCAGTAGCTTTGAACATCACCATGGAACGGTGAAAAACCTTCCTCTTTCCCCCTTTATTTCACAGCAGAAAACCCCTATTAGTTCCATAGTTGGACTGGAGATGTAAATCAGCATGAACCGAACAATCACAGCTGGGAAACAGCTTCTGTTTGCATACTGGGTATTAACAATAACATGGTGACAAATCCCTTCCTCCTCCTCATCCCTGTTAAAAATTGACTATTTTTACTGTTATATCATTGTAGTATATTAATCACAGACTATTTCACGCACCCTAGAACTCCAGCTGGGAAGGGTTCTTCCCTCCCTTCAGCACTCCCAACACAATCACTCAGTTCTGCAAAATTATTTTCAAAATAAGCAACAGCTATTGTAAGGCCTTAAGAATGTGCAACAAATCAATGAGGCAAGATGATGGTATTTTGAAGCAAATGTTGGTGAAATCATTGGGGGAACCTTGCTTGGTATAACATGCTATTAACAGCAAAGCTAGTTTCCAGCAATATAGAGGAAAAAGACTTAATAGTCTAAGCATTATGCTTGCAGTATCATAAAATCTGTTTGAATAATGGGAAAACTTACGTGGTTATAAAAAGATCTGATGAATAATGGGGGATAAAAAGCCTGTTGAATAAATTATTTTCTGCAGCACATAATTCCACCTTTCTGTAGTGCTGGACAAGTTAGTCAGAGAGACAGGCAAACAAGAAAAGTTAAGAGCAAGATTTTCAAATGCACAAAGAGAAGTTGGAGGTCTAGGTCTCATTTTTTTCTTTACAAATCTCTGCCTTAAGAGAGAAAATTTCCTAAAACATCTAATGTGATTTAGGTGTTGAAAATTACCTAAGCACCCAGGAATATAAAACCTTGCCAATATTCAAAAAAATTAAATCTGAATTGATTTTTAGAATGGATTAGTTAAACCACATTAAATCACTGTGTAGACACACTTATTCAGCATTCAAGGAACTTTCATTCAGTTTTTTTGTAATTTACTTTTAAATTAATTGAACAAAATTACAATCACTTCAATTCTAAAAGAGGATTAATGAGGGGTTTAATGTGCATTAACTATGCCACTTTAAAATCCCAGTTTTTGTTAATTCAGATTAACTTTCCTAAATCTCTCTGTATGAAAAAACCTCTCCATCTCACTGAAATTACAAATTGGTTCCAAAATTAATCACTTGCCTTAAGAAAATTTTACCTTACGGGTCCCTATTTCTTTGTAACAGCATTAAAATTGTTGTGGCATTTTGGAAGTGGCCGTAGTTAGGTGAGAATGTGTGTGATGCATTTAGATGTATCCAATGTTTCCCTTTTAGGAACCAGAAATATAAAGGAGATGCAATATTAGAGATCCAGAAGAAACCCAATAGCTTTCATATAACTCATTAGCAAGAATGAGCACCCATTCATTTGCACACACAGTGCAACTGGCTCACATTTCTCCAGACATCTGAATTACTTACCTCCAAAGAGATACACAATAGACTCCTGTTCATAACTGATCGTGACTACATTCAACACATTATAAACCACTTTTGTTCCCCCTTTCCCCATATCTATTACAATTACAATGATATTTTGCACTTAAAGCACTCTTCCCCCAAGTCTCACACAGGACTTTATGAGCATGTACTAAACCGTATGACACTCACTGTGAGGCCAACCACATGAGTACTATTATAATTCCTGTTCTTCAGAGAGGTATACTGAGACATTGAGTTATGTTTTACACCAGGGTAGGGTAAAAGGGCCTCAGTATAAATGACAATCAGGCTCATATATATCTTATTCAAGTCCTGTGACTGAAAGTGAATACCAATGACATCACCTTAAAATATTCTTTAAAGACAGCAAAGCCATTCTTCTTGCCTTTGTGTCTACTTTTTCCTTCCAAATAAAATATATTTTAGATATTTAAGTGTATTAAAAGGCAATAAATCCCCACCTGAGAAATGGTAGAAGCAATGCATAGCAAACACTAAACTTTAATAATTTAGAAAAATGACCTGCTGCTATAGTGTGCTCTGAAGTTCAGATATTTATTGGATTCCTTCCCTTCATGCTTTGAGTCTTTCATGAATATCATTACGATAGCAAAGATACCCCGTGCTTATGTAATGGCTCAGTGCCTTGCTCAGTGAACCTTTAACAACTATTCACACTCCTTTCTGATAGCTATGACATCTCAAAAGGAGAACATGATATGGTCCATAAATTGTATAAGGCCTATACAGCAAGGGATGTGACAGGGGGTAGTAATGACACTACAAATACTTTCCTAAAATTCTCTCTCAACATACCAAGAGAAACAAGAAAAGTGAAACCATTCCCTGGCATGAATTCCACTTACAGCGAAAGTTACTCCAGAGGTAAATTTGGTCCCATCTAGGAAACAATAAGAAGCTGTATGTATGAGGGCTAACCACAGACAGCAAAATATTGCAGCTCATTTCTACTAAGGTGAGTTTCAACAGATCATAAAAAAAAACAAAGCATTTATGGTGCTACAAAAGATAACTGGCTTATTATCCTAAGAGAGCAAATGTTAACAGAGATATGGCTTACCATCCTGATAATGTCCTTGCCTGGAAGTCAGTGAAGAGCTGGAGAAAAGCAACAAAATCAAATCAGACTTTGGGGGGGTGCAGGGGGAGACAAGAGAGGGCCTTTTTCTTAAGGTACTTAATGGGGATTGTGGAAAACAGAGTTTGGTTCCTCAATCTGCCACAGATCACCTGTGTGATCCTGGGCAAAATATTTCATCTCTCTCTTGCTTTTCAACACCTTTCAGCACCCCTGGGGAACACCACGACCAATGGATACAAACTCCTGGAAGGCCGCTTCCGGGTCAATTCCAGGAAAAAACTCCTTCACTGTCAGGGTGTCCAGACTGTGGAATAAACTTCTACCAGTGGTGGTGCAGTCAGCTACCTTGGAAATCTTCAAAAGGAGATTGGGCAGTCACTTCGCTGGGGTCATTTGACCCCAGTTGTCTTTTCCTGCCTAGTGCAGGGGGACTGGACCCGATGATCTGCAAGGTCCCTAACCATCTATGAATCTATACTGTTCCCTACTTTGCTTAAGCACAGTTTTCTTCCTTCTCTGGCCTAGTCCTCCTCCTGAGACCAGGACAGTTATCTGTCTTCCAGCTCTTCTTTTTCCTGTCTGTTTATATTGTAAATCCCCAGGGGTAGGGCTTATTCAAAACCTTGGTATAACCTTAGTAAGGTGTTGTATGAAAAACAAAGTTATTTTATAAGTTTCTTCATATTCTCTATGCTTACTTGTTGAATTAAGTCTTATTCCCATCCTATTCCCAGCCTGATTTGGCTTTCTGAAGCCCTGAGAGAGAAATGCACTCAGAGGAAAGAAGCTTAAGAGTCTAAAGCATCAAGTCTAAAGTGCTAAAAAAAGCTGGTCATAGAATGGAAAAAAACATATGAGCAGTTAAAAAACTTCATAATGTATGATTTGTATTCTACTAATATCTGAGCATTGCAACAAAGAAAGGGGCCCCACATTACAGAGGCCCTGTTCTAACACCCTTGATAAATTCTCCTTGCCTTAAAAGAATCTACAACTGAGAAAAAGAATAGGCAAAGAAAAGTTTTGTTAATTCCTCTTTATAGATGGGGACCAGTCCAAGCACAGACCCCTGAGGGACACCACTGGCTGCTTCTCCCCAGGACAACGCAGATCTGGTCATGAGAACTCTCTGGGTCCTACCATGCATCCAGTTTTCCACCCACTGAATTGTTAAGCAGTTAAGCTCACAATCTTCCAATTTTTCCATAAAGATATCGTGGAATACTAGATTAAAAGCCTTTAGGAATTCTAGTATATAACGTCAACCATCTCTCCCATGTCCAGGTGGCGAGAGACCTGTTCATAGAAGGAGATGAATTTGGTAGGACAAGACCTACCCGTGACGAAGCCATGCTGGCTGTTGTTCCAAATCTTACCCTCAACGAGCGCATCCCTCACAGATTCCTTAATAAGTTTTTCCAGGATTTTCCCTGGGATGGAGGTTAGGCTGATTGGCCTATAGTTGCCCAGGTCTTCTCTCTTCCCCTTCTTGAAGATGGGCACAATGTTGGCCCTCTTCCAATCCTCAGGGATCTTGCCTGTGCACCATGATTTCTGAAAGAGTTTTGCCAGGGGCTCCGCAATGACTTCAAGGCTATGCTTAACTTCAAGGCCATCCTTCAGTTTATCCCCATGCAGCAAAAACACTCACACCACATTAAAGTTAATGGAAGCCAAAATGACTCTCCCACATTCATGGTAGGACAAGTCAGCCAGCCTTGTATCCACTTGGTGCTTTAGCTTTTAGACTGGGCTATTTACTGTGTGTTTGTTCAATACCTAGCACCTGGCAGAGGCTGTTAAGAGTTGCTGCCATAAGCACATTATATTTGCCTAACCATGTCTTTGGTAGCCTCTATGCCTATGGTTTTTGCATTCATTTAAGGGGAAGAGAATGACTTGTATCAGAAGGCAATAAATCTGTTCCTAGAACAGGTGTGCTGAACTTGGTTCCGTAGGCTGTATTTCTGTTTCAGAAAGCAACATAACCTGCTTCACAAGCAATTCATTGGGTGCATTATACAATATGCGTGATTTAATAGGCAGTGCCCTCTACTCAAATCAATTGTATGATATATCTAATAGGACAGGTTATCTATTTTTAAGGGGAGGGTAAAAGATACTTCAGCAGATTGTCTTTTTGTCAATGGGAACTGTATCAAATTTTCCATTTATTCAAACACGGAATGAATGAATCCCATTTGATTAGGGCTGTCACTACGTTGCCACACACAAAGGTATCTAGCACAAATAACGGTAACAGCACTCTCTTTGCATATATAGTTTCTTACTGGACTTACAATCACTAAACCACTCCCAATCTTACCAGCTTCTTAAACCATACAGTCACATGGCTTGGGCCTTCTCCCCAGAAGCAACCACATTGGTCCCAGCTTTTCTAGTCTAAGGCAAGTCATTACAATGGATTAGTAACTCACGTGACCCAAGTCTGAGAAGCCCTGTCCCAAGATACAAAGATGCCAACTCCTGTTATTGTATTACTGGTCTTGCCGAATTTTTGTTTTCCTGAAGTTCCAACGCTTGGAGCCAAGTGATTACAAGCAACTTTTACTTTTCACATTTTTAGTAAATTTTTCACAGCCAGAGAAAACTTGAACCTTACAGACTCCAGAAGACTAGACAGGAAAATTTTTAAAAATACAATATTTATTATTTTCAAATTTTAAGAAACACCTGTGATTCGAGGTGGTTGGCTCAAGATTTTTGAACACTTAGGTTGAAATACAGTCACACAATGAAATATAGTCCTCAGACTCAGCCATAAATTAAATGGACCACCCTTGTTCAAGACCCTTGTGCTGCAAAGCACATGGATACCTTTTTCACTTAAGTCAGCTACCCAAAGTCCCCATGAAGTTGTGGGTCTTAAGCATTTCCAAAAATGCATGGCAGAGTAAATACACTAGGGCTTAAAAACATTGAATGCGCTGATAAAAAAATATTCAAGCAGCAATTTCAGCTAAAATACAATGCAGGAAAATGTTTAGAAACATAGAAAGATGATACTGTGCATATTTTTACATATTAAAGCACCCACATGCGGAGTAAAACAAACAGGATGACTATTTCACACCCATTTTGTAATGAATATTCACTGACAAGTTTTGAGCCCTCACTGTCAAATAATTTAATCAGCACTCAAGTTTCCAACTGTCTGTGTGGCAAATTTTATTTGGCGCTTAATGGAATTGCAAAGCACAAATAGCTTTTAAGACACCAGTAGGTATTTTAAGTCATCTAATAAACCCACCACTACTGTCCAATTACAAATCAATTAAAAGACTAAACATCTTTAATGCATTAACAAGGAGGTCAGTTAGGTATAAAATTTAGATTAATTAAAATGGCAATGCAGTTTTAACTCTTACATTTTTTACATCTTTCCTGCTCCTTTTAGTCATTAAAAGGACCTTTTACCAACATATAATATCTGCCTCATAAAAATTAAATTGCAGGTGAAATTAAAACATGCCCTTTCAAATATTGCTACACTGTGATTGACTCAAGGGTCAGTGCTGGGTACAATAGCTAGTGGTGGCTTGGCAGTGAAGGAGTGAATGAATAATGAGAGGGAGCCATTCTGAAGGATCCAGTGTCACTAGACATGGTTTTGGGCTACTCATGTACTATTGTTTTTATTTATATCATAGTAACAATGCTCAGGGGCTTCCAACATGTATCAGGATTCTGCTTTGCTACGTGCTGTGTATCTATGTGAAATGAGAAGGTAGTCTTTGCCCAAAGAGCTTCCAATCCAGTGCCCCAGTCCTATATAGATGTATGCACAAGTTTGATTTGGAAACTAAATTTGCAAGACTCAGTTCTCATTTGCGTGGAAACCCTTAATACCATTCCAACACTGAAAAGGGCATGGAAGGCAAAGTACATTTGATTATTATAGTAAATGATACACTGATGCTTCCCTAAAGTTCAGAGCGCCAAGAAATCAACCAGAGGTCAATATGAAACTAGAGGCGAGTAGAAAAACCAACATGGATTATTACATAATCATGAAACCAATGCAGTGGTCACAGCATTTGCCACCCACCCATATTCCCAGTTTGGAGCAGTGGTACATGCATATATACAGTTCAAAGAGAACCAAGTTCCCTGGCTTCCTTTGATCCATCCCGTGACTATGTACTACTGAGTCCATAGCACTGCATCTTGCCTTTAGCCCAAACCCACGCTGAAACCATAGTCGCTCCTGGAATTGCTTCTCCCTGGATGATGGCCACCATACCTACTAGGGCTGTGCAAAGCTTCAGGTGGTGATTCAATTCAGAGGAGATTTGGCACAGTTTGGTGGCCGAATCTCCAAATAAAATCAGGGGACCAATTTAAAGGTCTAAATCAATTCAAAGCTCCCCAAATCTTTGGAAAAGAGACCTGCAGCCGACTCCAAGCTGGTAAGTACTAGGGGCAGCAGACGGGGCTGAGGGAGGGGACCATGGGGAGACCCCTGCCAGCCCCTCGACCCCTCCACTCCCACAGCCCCCCCAACCCCCACCCACGGCTGCCCTGCCTGCCCCAGCTCCTGGCCTTTTAAAGAAAAACCCCAGTGCTCACTGGGTGCTGCTAGGCAGGGGGCGATCCTTGCTGCCCCCCACTGCATGGGGGGCTCTGCTATAAGCCCTCTGACTCCCTGCTGTTCCCCCAGTCCCCCCCATGCAAGCCCACCTCCGGCCCTTTAAGGAAAACAAACAAACAAACAAGCAAACAAGAAAAGCCCCGGGACTCACTGCTCCTGCAGC
Source organism: Crocodylus porosus (assembly GCF_001723895.1). Taxonomy (NCBI): domain Eukaryota; kingdom Metazoa; phylum Chordata; order Crocodylia; family Crocodylidae; genus Crocodylus; species Crocodylus porosus. The sequence continues at coordinate 1,141,930 of NW_017728933.1, read as the reverse complement.
AGCCTTGGGGCTCTGGGGGCTTGTGCAGAGCCCCCCACATGGTGCAGGGCAGCAGGGATTGCCCCTTGCCAGCAGGAGCAGTAAGTCTGGGGTTTTCTCATTTTTGTTTTTTCTTAAAGGGCCAGAGCTGGCCCAGATGGGGCACCCCTGGGGGGCCTGGGGGAGTGAGGGACAGAGCCCCCTACACAGTGTGGAGCAGTAGAGGGCAGTGACAATTGCCCCCACCCAGCAGCACCTGGTGAGCTGGGGCTTTTTTTTTCAAAAGAGCCCAGAGCTGGGCCAGGCAGGGCAGCCATTGCCAGGCTGCAGGGGGCGGGCCTGGCTGATTCAGAGATTTGGAGATTTGGCTGCAACCAAATCTCTGAATCAGATTCAGTCGGATCGAATTAGGAGCAATTCAAATCACCAAATCAAATCACTGTCCCTCAAATCGGACAAATCCAAATCTGAAGCGAATACTAGCTGCTTTGCACAGGCCTATTACCTACCTTAAAGAGTTGTTTCACCTTCCTCATTGCAGCCCCTGCCAGTTGTGAGAACCAGCCATGGGCAGGCCAACTTAGAAGGGCAACAGTGACCAGGGGTAGGGAGTTTCTTCCATACAGCTGACAAGGATCTGTACTGAGTAGGAAGACTGCAGGTAAGCAAAGAGAAAGAAGTGGGAACCTAACAACCACATAACTCCGCAGATAGAGAAGTAACAGCAAGGAAAATGGGAGTCCCATTTAGGAGTCAGAAGGCACAGAATCAGGAAGAAACCTAAGCTAAGAAGAGGGGAGAAATGGAAATGAAGGTTTCAGGTGTCTAGGCAAAACACCTAAGCCTGATCATAATATTGTCAATGTGAGCCAGACAGCATGTGCTACAGTTTATACATTTCAAACCAGAATCTACTAGTGTCTGAGGTCTCTTGGAAAGCTCCTGTTGAAGTCAATGGATCCCATCTTTCTCCTACCCATTCAGAGCAAGGGCCAGGTTTTCAAACAGGCACAATTAGAATGAAGTTCTCCACTGAGCTCAGCAGGCTATGCCCAGGTTGGGTCCTGAGCAGATTTGAAAAAGCAGGCTGTAAATATATTACAGGTAACATCTGAATCTAACTGTGAGAAGCTGAATGTAGCTGCTGAGACTGACATGGAAAAAAATCTCATCCTCAGTTCTTCAAAATCTGGCTGCAAATGGCAAAAAAAAAAAATACTGTAAAGCACACTGGTCTGGGGTGAAACTTCCCATGAATAGGGGTTTCTCAGGAAGCAAGAATAACCTTGCAAGAGCCAGTCTTTTGTATTCAGAAGTCAAAAGTACAGCTGTTTGAGTGGTTAATAAATTTTCTGATTCCTTTGCCACTTTTAAATGATTTCATAGCACGAGATTCACTCTGTTCTTCAGAATATTAGAAGGTAGCTAAATGAACTGTAAGAGATGTCTAGTGGTTTAAAATTCACTGAATGGTCCTATTCAAAAGAAAATCAGATTTACTTACGTGCCAAGAACCTGAAATATGCTTACCTATGGCTATATGGAACAGGGCAGACAGGCAGCAAATAATAGTATTACCAGACATTGCATTTCTGTAGCACTTTTAACTTAAGGATCTCAAGAGCACTTCACGGACACTGATAACTGAAGCCTCACAACAACTGTGCAAGGTCTATAGATACTGATTTCTTCATTTTATACGTGGATAAATATCTATGGTCAACCCCCAGGATGCTTCCCTACATGCAGGGGCATGCATTTGCTACAGCAAAAATAGCAGCAGCACAAATTTGTGCCACTGCTTTTTGCCCCTATGCACACTCCTGCATGTGGGTTTTGGTGCAGGGCAAAATGCTCCACTTTGGAGAAATGGATGTTTCCCTGCTCCTTTCAGCTCCCAACAAGCTGGAGAAGCCAGGGAACGCAGGGGTTGCTGTGGATGTAGTCTTTCTGGACTTCCGGAAGGCTTTCGACACTGTCTCTCACCCTGTCCTCATCAAAAAGCTG
>NW_017728933.1:1109080-1139084 GCF_001723895.1 Crocodylus porosus | reverse complement strand
CCAAGGCAGGGGGTCGGACTAGATGATCTTCCTAGGTCCCTTCCGACTCTAGCTACTATGAAACTATGAAACACTTAAAGCAGTGGAGACACTCTGGCAGGCAGCCAGAACATCTTCCTGGAGGGCCTTGCCTCCTATTGCTCCAGCACGTGCTCTTGGAGTGTGCACTGCACCACTTTTTTTGCAGCAGTTTTTTTTATACCAGGAGTTCCTGGTATCAAATTTGCAGTGCAGCAAACAGTTGCATGTACAGTTTGTGGCACCTCCAGTAGGCTGGAGCCGCCACAAACCGCGCATGTGCATTTGTCTGAATGTGTCCCAAGGCCGTGCCCAGAGCACAGCCATGTGGTATGTGGTACTGCAGACCCATCTGCAGTACCACACACCACACATTCAGGTGTGCCACTGCTTCTTGCCCCCAGGAGAACAAACATCCATGTTCGTATGGATGAAGCCCAAGAGTTCAAATATCAAGACCTGCAAAATAATGACGTGCCTTAAAATCATAGTTTTGTTTTGTTTTTTAAGTAATAATACATTTTAGATCATTTTCAAAGGGGCTTGCATCCTTGCAAAGCTTGCTCCTTAAATTTGAAAGAATGCTAGACCAGGAGTGCAAAGTCTGAGGCACTCCAAGTCAAAGTTGCTTTTTGAGCATCTAGACCTGAATGGCTAAAGCAATGCCTCACAATGAGTTGAGGACGAAGTTGAGAGTAGAACCTGGGAGTAGTCCAGGCTCAGTCTTTTCTTAGCACTAGACCAAGACTATACAGTTCTCATCTGACTATACCTTAAAATTCTTATTTGCTAAGATATATGAAAAGAGAGTGGGTAGTTAATTTATGACCTCACATATAGAACTAGATCACACTGTTTGCATTTGGGTTGTATAATACCAGGTGCATGCATCTCATGATACTTCTTCCAGAAAAGGAAATACTGGAGTCATGTGTAATTAATGGCATGTGTTAAAGTTTTAAATATTTGAGAAATTTATTACAGGAACAAGCCAAACTCCTGGTGTTCCTGCACCAGGAACAAGAAGTCAAACTCATCTTTGGCATAACCACTTAAGCCAGTGGAGTTGTATATGGGATGAATCTGGTCCATTAAGATATTTGTACATTTTGTTGATGGTTTCATACTTTGGAAAGCTGGCATATTTGCATGGTGGCTGGAACCAACGTGACATGTTTATGAGAGATCCAAACCAGTATTTTCCTCAAGGAGCTTTTCCTGCACCACATCATCAAAAGAGACATATTTACAGCAGGTCTTTTGTGTTTTATTGTGGGAAACCTTAGTACAGCGCACTTAAAGACCTGGACCAAGTGTCAAAAACCAGACTGTACTTTAGGGTTAGTGAATTAGGCTCTCAAATTTAATACCTTTTCCCCCATGCTCATTATCTGGGATGGCCAGAACAATCAATTTCACATTGTCAGACTAATGCCAGTGTCTATTCTCTCTTTCCCCCAGTAGACCTCTGCCTTGACCTTTGACTTAAAGAGCAACAACCGTGTTGCATTAGAAGAGAAGCACTTGGAAGCCAAATGACACAGAGAGAGCTTTATCCCTGCTAAGAAAGAAGTTCAGCTTCTTAGCTAATTGGATGAGATGGATCAAACCTATATTAATAAATTCCAGCAACAGAAAGGATTGATAGTCACAAAGGGTAAATCTGTAAACAGGAACCTTACGAATATGACTTGCTAGCATCTGCTCTGATGTGTTGGCAGCAAGTAGGGAGGAGTCCGAAACGCCATTGCATCACTGTATAGGCTGCATGGACTTTGGTTCTGGATACAAGAGGCTGCATGCCTCTTGACTGCCTCTAACAGGGTGTGAGACAATGAGCAAGGCTGTGAGCTCCTTCCCACAAGTGAACCAGCCAACACACCCAGTCCAGAGCAAGGACAGTATCATTTCCAGATGGTACAGGCTACCTTCTGTCAGTGATCAAAAGCAGGGGAAATGGCTGTCACTCAAAGGGCATTTCCCTGAGCCACGTGCCACCAGGTGTTTCTTGGGATGCCATAGAATCATAGAAAATCAGGGTTGAAAGGGACTTCAGAAGGTCATCTAGTCCAACCCTTTGCTCAAAGCAGGACCATCCCCAACTAGATCTTTCCAGCCAGAGCTTTGTCTGCCCAGGTCTTAAAAACCTCCAAGGATGGAGATTCCACCACCTCTCTAGGTAACCTGTTCTAGTGTTTTACTCCCCTCGTAGTGAGAAAATACTTCATAATACCTAATCTAAACTTCCCTTGCTGCAACTTGAGACCATTGTTTAAGTACACACCTACCAATGCAGCCCAGTATACCGTTATGCTTCTTGTCAACAAGGTGCACCCTTATGGTTCATTTTCAGCTTACTGTCCACTGGAGAGCTGCAGCCAATCAGCCCCCAGCCTGTACTGGTGAATAGGACTGTTCTGTCCTAAGTGCAGGACTTCGCACTTGTCCTTGTTGAACCTCATGAAATTCCTTTTGTCCCAATCTTCCAATTTGTGTAGGTCACTCTGAATCCCAGTCCTACCCTCCAGCATATCTACTACTCCCCACATCCTGCTGTCATCTGCAGACTTGCTGTGGGTGCACTCTATGCCATCTTCCAGGTCACTGATGAAGACATTGAACAAAACCGGCCCCAGGTCCAACCCCTGGTAGACTGTACTTAATACTGGCTGCCAACTAGACCTTGAGCCATTGATTTTTACTTTGAGTCCAATGCTCCAGCTAGTTTTCTATCTGGTTTAGAGTCCTTTCAATCCAGCCCATAAATCAAAGTCCCCTCCATAATTTGAGGTTCTTTGGGTTTGTTTTTTTTCTGTTTTTTTATTTTTAAACAAGCCCTAATGCTACAGCTACTATACCACAACATCTCTTTGCCTTTGAGATCAACTTTCCCTTTGAACAGCATTCATGTCATGATTGGCTTTTACTTTGCTGCTTCTCTCAGTGGCTACCATGGTTGGGGGCCTATCAGTCAAAGCATTGGGTGTGTAATCAAATTCAGTTAGATGATGATGGATATTTTTGCATAACCCATGATTATTATATTAAGGTTTTGGCATGCTGTTGGATGTGAAATGATGTGCAATCACTGGAAACAGAGTGCAATTCATTTCTCATTTTGGACCAGGGAGGGGAAGTCAAATAATAGGTGATGGAAGATACCAGTCATTTTTTTGGCAGCCTTTGTGGGTGCACTTTACTTGTGCACGCATCTTTGGGATATTCATCATAATGGCAGTCTGCCTTGCTGCTCATTAATCCTGAAGCTTGCCTGCACCTAACCAAAAGTATTTGGGTATTATTCCCTACTGGCATACCAACACATAGAAATGCGTCACGCTGCAGCAAATCCATGGGGCTTCATAATGACATTAGGAAAAGAACCTCCACAAACCCTTCACAAACTGTTTAACAATGTACCCTGACTATCAAGTGATCAAAAACGTGCTTCACCTGCTTAAATCGTTTCTGGAAAGTAGTGGCATTTTGTGCATTTTGTAGATAGATAATCAAAGACGAGCTATGTTAAGACTTCATGTAGAAGGTAAGTGGTGGACCTAACAGTAGAGTCAAGGAATCCACTGATGAAAACAGAATTCACAGATAATCTTTGTAAAAGGAGAGAGGGCAACTGCTTAGCTGAATTGGGAAGAGAAAAGCACTGCCATTTATATTTGCTTAGCCCTGAAAGCTTTAAAAATTAGGCTCTTCTAATCAGCCAGAAGAGCCCACCAGCTGCCATTGCACTAAGAAGACCTTGCAACCAAATACATTTCGATTTATTTGCATTGTCATCTGAGAGGCATCCACTACAAAAAGCCCCGAGAGCACAATAAATAACACATTGCTAGACTGAATCTCTATAAAAAATTCCTCAGCAGAGGGAAAAATTGTGATGACTCTAAGATACAGAAATTACACAGAAGAAATTACGCAGAAGTGGGGAGAAAACTTTAAAAGAAACATTTTCAAGGAGGAAACAACAATCGATTTTTGGATGATTTACTCCTTCTATTTAAATTAAATGTGCGGCTGTAGAAGGGGACATTTTCCAATGTTTTTAAAATTTGTTTGTAGTGACAGGGGAAGTTGCAGGACTGACAACCTTATGGGAAAGTCTTACAGACAATTAGGACACTGAATATGGGAGTGAATAAACCAGGCTTAATTTCTGATTATGTCTTGCTGGACTTTGGGCAAGGCACTGCTGGTGAGATTTTCCAAACCCTTCTGTGCAAGTTAGCTACCTAATTACCACTGACATTTGATGCGACTTAGGCCCCTGAATGACACACTTTTGAAAAGTGCTCTGCTTTTCCATATGTGCCTCATTTGCCTTGTGTTAAACTGGGACAACAGTACTTCCCTACCTTGCAGGGATGATACAAAGGTTATTTAAGAAGCATTCAGATTCTGTGGTAGTGGAGGCATGTATACATAGACAAAGAATTGGTAAGGAAGGACATTTTAAAGCATTTTACAGAAATTAAAAAACTAGAGAAGGACTTTTATGAACTATTCCACAGAGTTCTACAGTTGAAATGAAATTCCTTGTTCTGTTTGGCAAGGTAACATTGGAAAGATAAAGTAACTGCTTTCCACAAAGTTCAACAGGACTTTTCGACCTGCTTACCACTCTGTTGTGGGTGTTTGCAAGTCAGATCCACCTCCAAGTTAATGTTTTATTTAATTCTACAGGACTTTTCTCTATGGTGGCATAAGGATCTCGATCCAGAACCTACCATGTCAAAAAAGTCTCTATAGATTTCAATTCATAAGAATTATGAATCAAGGGCAGATTTTGACCTGAGTCACACAAATGCAAAATTAAACTAACTCTGCTGACTTCAATGTTTTTTTGCTCCAGATGCATGTTGGGGTACTAGGGTCACAACCTAACTTCTGATCCACAGAATATTCTGCAAAACCTTGATTCTACAGTATGTCTATCCTGTTTCAGAGAGAGACACTACTGGTGTTTGGAAAATTTGTCCCCCTCCAAGCCCATTCATCCCTCTACCATGCTTCAAGAGATCAAAATCTGGCCATTAAAATAAGCCCACACCTGTAAATGCTGCATTCAAGTCCAGCTTCCTGGCTCACTAAAATTACAAGGTGGTTGAAGCCATATGCGCCAACTTTGTTTTTTGCCAGTGGGTATTGTTTTGTTTCGTTTTTTACATTCCTACACCAAGCCCTGCGCATGCCCAAAAGAGGCAATGCATTACTTCAACCTAATGTGGCTCATGGGTGCAAAGCACCCACTAATTTTATTAAAATGGGTGCTTGAGCCCTGGAGCATCCAAGGAGTTGGCACCTATGGTTGGAGCAGAAATCTTAAATAGAGCCAGCCTGAAATGATTTGTATAACATTTTTCATATCCTTCCAAAATACTAAGACATTTGGGCCCAGGGTTTTCATCCAGGCCTAGCTCTGATTTCAATAGTCTATGCAGCTGAGCACAGTTTTAATTATAAAGGCTAAGCTTGAGGAAATATGTGAGAGTTGCAGAGACAACTATGTACACTTGGGTAGAGTCATGGGCAAATCCAAGACCATGCTGAAGGCAGCAAAAGTTAGGTTGAATTTCACTTTAAGATTTCCAAACTCCATTAGCATTAACTCACAGCCAATCCCAGCAGAGCTGCATAAAGCAAAAATGAAAGGTTTGCACAAACACTTGCAAAATCCAAAGCCACTGAGATTGGCACTGCTTTGGCACCAAGTCATTTTGTACTACGCAAGATTAACTGGAACCTCAAAACTTCCCAGGGCCACTTGCATTAAACCAGAAGCAGCTTCAAGTTCATGTTTGTTTATGGCCTTCCCCAAATATTTTGCAGAAGGTATGCTGCTGTCTGTTCTAAATGCATGCAATGCTTTGATTGTATATCATTTATGAACTAAAGGCTGGTGCTTTTGGGCTGCTCAGAGCACTCCAGTGACACATAACTTTTCTGTAGCTGAAAGAATTATCTCCATTGTAGCTGCTTGAACAGCTCCTTGATGATGCCTTGAATTGAAAGAAAATACCATAAAAACTGACAAAAAGTGGTGACTCCAGAGCACTTGACAGTCTGGTCTTTTATCTCCACAGACAACAGGGTGCGTCATGGGATAGCCTGGGGGAGGGGGGAGATGAATAAACAAGAGTCAAGTAGACTTGTGCTTGTGCTGCAGATGCACAGTAGGACCACTTGACAGTGCCTTTTTTGCATCACCTTGAATTAGTTTTAGAAACAAGTGAGTGCACTTTCTGGTATGCTGCTCGCTAATTAATGACTAAGGACAACTGCTTCAGGACAACAAAATAGCTCCATGTGCAATCCCAGTTCTTTTACATAACATATGTTCCAACTGTTTCTCTTAAAATCAGACCGCATGGAAGCAGACTCTCATTTTAGGTCCTCACACATATGCCTGTGTTACAGGCTGTGCATAGTCCCTTTGACATCAGTCATTGGGGCTGCTCAGTACTTTTGTAAAATCAAGCCATGTGATCACTGTTGCCAGAACTTGTCTTTTTTCAACAGTCTTACAATACCCGGTGCTTTCTTAAAACCCCAACTTTGGGAATCAAGACAGCCTGAGATTCTAAGCCTTCATTCAAAAAAAAAAAAAGAGATTTTTTAGCTCTTGAAGCTACATGTAGAACTGTGAAAATAAGTGCACCCCTTTGGCTCAGAAACAAATAACCAAAAAAAAAGACAGCAACATACATTTAAAAGTACCTCATGATTTTAGAGCAACGAACTCTCAGTTTTTGAACAACTGAGGCCGACAGTAATGCATATATAAGGGCCTAGATATTGATTTAGGAGCCTAAACTTGAGTCTCATATTTTTTGAGATCTCAGCCTTATGTAAAGCATCCATCTGGTTGCTGTAATTTACGGTGGTCAGAACATACAGCAGAGAACAACCAGACTGAATCCATAAACTTATTTACATTTGTGGGGTATTTCTGGTTTTCCTGTGAGAGGTCACTTGATCTGGAAAAAACTTTTTTCTTACTGCGGAGAATAACATGGCCTTTGCATGGTTGACTAGCTGTGATCACAATACCTTTCACAAAAGCATCACCTTGCATGGGTGATATTTCTGGGAACTCTGCCACCGTACAGCTGTTTGTCATGCATATGAGCATGCAGGCATTTCAGGGTGCCTGCATGCGTTGTCAGCCAGATGGACTCACATTTGTGGCCCAGCAGTACTGTTTGCCCTGGAATAAATTGGAACAACCTCAGTGGTTTGATCCTGCAAGATACTGAGCTCTGCTCTTGTAAAGCAGTTAAGCAGCTGAAGAGTTCAATGAGACTACTCACATTGAGCACGAGCTGAAGTACCTTGGGGAGTCATGGCCAAAACACTCTGCACTTCACAGAATTGTTTTAAGATCTATTATGCCCTTTCAGATATTGTGTAGGCCCAATAGTCTTACACTTCTTTTCAGAGACTCTACAATTGAGCTCTAGCCATAAATGTCTGTGAAACACATGGTCTTGAAGTCTCCTAGACCTCAGTCTACAGCACAAAGGGATCTCTATGTGCTGTCATAACCTACTTTATAAGAAGAAACTAATGTCAAAAATGGCACTTTTTACATGAACAACATTGTTGTTAATGATCTTAATAATGTCACCACAATGAGCATCTGTGTTGCCATCTGGTCCAAGTGGTGAAATCCCTCCCTGCAGATAACATATCCATGTACCATATTCCATAACAAAGAGTTTGGAGCTAGACTGTTCTCAGTGGCAGCAGATGACAGAACAAGGAAAAATGGTTTCAAGTTGCAGCAAGAGAAGTTTAGGCCAGATATTAGGAAAAACTCTCCCACTAGGAAGGTAGTCAAACAATGGAACAAGTTACCCAGGGAAGTTGTGCTGTCTCCATCCTTGGAGGTGCTTAAGACCTGGCTAGACAAAGCCTTGACTGGGATGATCGACCCAAGAATGGTTCTGCTTTGACGAGGAGGGTGAACTAGAAAGAATCATAAAAATATAGAAAATTAGGGTTGGAAGGGACCTCAGGAGGTCATCTAGTCCAAGTCCCCACCCAAAGCAGTGTTGGCTTAGAAACAGTATTTAAAGGGCCTGTGTTTTGGGAACTGGCTTATAAGTATTATAAGGGTTCAAAATGGGCAGCAGGGGTTAACTGATTTGTAAGAGCCTGGGTTTTACACACACACTGCTTCTCATGGCCCTGAAAGCAAACTGGCTGTCTAGCACAACAAGGCCAACAGACAGACACAGCCTGAGAATTGAGCGGGGTATGCCACAAACACAAGATCACAGCCTTCAAGGACAGACAGCCTGGGAAACAAATAAGTATGTACCATGCTGTCCCATAACACAAGATAAGTGACACCAGCTACAAGGCCCCAGAGCAGCAGGGGGGCTGAGTCCCGCTTTTGGGGAAATGGTCCAAATTAGGAGAAGACCCAGAAGGCTACGTGGACGTGTGACCACAAAGAGACAACCAACCAGAGATGGCCATGGATGAAAAGTCATCAAAGGGGAAGGAGAACACAAAAGCAGAGACTTGAGATTAACAAAGTGTCCCTGTCCCTCCTTGCTGTCCATCCCTGTTCCTTCTTGTCCATCCTACTGTTCCTTGAGAAGGGTCCCCATCCCCCAGAAAGGGTCCTTGAGGCCACCATGGATCGAGGGCACAGCAGCAGCAGCCCATCTTATGCACCCCACTGGAGGGGGGCTGCGGGCCTCAGCATCCCACCTCCAGACTGCTGACACCTAAGAGAGGGAACCTCAGAGTGGAGCCTGCATCCTGACCAGATGTACTTTGATTGTGATGACAGGCCTAAGATTGGTAGATATACAATTGCTTGATTGTTTGTATTTTTGGTTTTTTGTTATCACTCTGTATTAATAAATTCACCTATTATCAACTGGCAGGTGTTGTGGTTGGTCTGAGGGTTGTGCTCGCCTAGAACAAAGGTATAGGGGCTGGGTCCAAATCCAGTATCGACAAGCAGGACCATCCACAACTAGATCATTCCAGCCAAGGTCTTGTCAGGCCTTAAAGCCTCCTGAGGTTTTTAAAGTTTAAATGACCTCCTGAGCTCCCTTCCAACCCTAATTTTGTATGATTCTGTGATGCTCAACCGATACTAAACAAGGCGATGCCAAAACTGGGAACAGAACCTGAACTCGCAGTCCTCTGCTTTCACTACAAGATCATCCTTCTTTTCTTTCAGGAAAACAACTGCTAGTTCCAAAAGGAAATGTTAAAAAAAAGTTTACTGTTATGAATATTGCTTGTGCAGAATGTGTAGCACCTTGTAGCTCAATTAAAAATTAAATAGGTCAGTTGGCTTGAAACAAAACTCTCTAATTAGTTAAGGTATTTTTTTCTTTATTTTGCATGTAAGGGTTGAAGACACTACTAGTATTTTTATTGGAGCAATGTGATTTATACAACACTGGATTAATTAATTTTGAATGAGTATTTGATCTTTTATGATACTGCTTTACTTCTTTTTCCCCCTTGCAAAGAATGATTAGGCTGTGTCAGTAATGAGAAACATTAATTTAATACAGCTTTTAAATACATCATTAAACCCATTTCTTGAATACATTATTAATTCTAAATCATTTTGAATTCAAATACCAATTCTTCCACATGCACTTAGATTAACAACAGAAGCTTCGTTCCTGGTTTGGACTGTGCATAGTTGATGGCCTAAAAACAAAACCGTCTTTTAACCAGAATGCATACTTTTTGTAAGAAAATAGGAATTGCCAAACTGGATCAGATCCCTGAGCCCACCTGATTTAGCATTCCACTTCTGTTATAGAGATCATCACTATCAGAGGAAGGTAAAAGAAACGCCCTCTCCCCGGTGTGTCCTGCCCCCAGGGCAGTCTCCTCATTACCCTTCAGGAGTTTAGAGATTGGTTTAGGCCCAAAAGCAAAAGAGGAAATTTGGCAAGTGAAGAGGGAAAGCTAAAGAAACAGAAATTTTCAAGGACAAGAAATGAGTTATCAAAATAGCTCAGCATAAGTGAACTTCATATCCATTTACCTACCTGGCTGCCTGCCTGTCATTGTACCCGAGTGCCTTGCAATAATTAAGTGTCCTTGCCCTCACTACGAGTTTGGGAATTATTTGCCCCATTTAACAGACATGGAACTGAAGCACAAGGAAGTTAAAATGAGGTCACATTGCAGAGTTAGTGGCAGAGGCAAGAACAAGACCCTGACTCCATCCCTTTCTTTAGCCATTAGGCCAGATTCCCTGTTTCAACAATGCTGCAGCTCCTTTGTGTGTCATGCCACAGGGACCCACACACACTCTTGGGCCCAGACAACCCTTTAATATAGATCAGCATACCATACACCATTCACTTCACTGGGATAAAACCAGCTCACCAGTTTACATGAGTCAACAACACAGCCCAGGATTTCTGATGTTCTCAGGAGAAAAGTACTTGCCTGTTTCAGGTCTGTGAAGAAAGTATGATGCTTGACAAGAGCTATTATGTTCTACATTAATTTACAGAGCTATAAACATAACAATATCTCTTCCCCACAACAAGATAGTCATTATTGCAAAGTGACCATGGTATTGTGCATCTGATTCTGTTTCAAAAAACAGAAATGTCATTTTATTTTATTTTTTATGTTTTTAAGGAAAAAAAATGTTACGTGTTGTTACAAAAAAATGGAATGCAATTTGAAGATAATACCAGGAAAATCTTTGTATGGATCCCTAGGTTTGGGATTTGGTTTTTCTTCCCTTCAGTTTGATATGCTAAAATGGTATTGAGAAACATAACTGGAACTCCATCAGCACTTGAAACAATTATGGAAGGCTTCAAAAAAGAGAGTGTATTTTTCTCTCTTTTTCCCTGAGCCTGTTGTTTAGATTACAGCGATGAATAATTCAAAAGAAAAGCCCAAACTGCTACCAATGGGAACACACCTGATTTCACAACAGGCAAAAATAAGAAAATAAAAACAAAACCAAACACCACCCCCCCACGAAAACGAAATTATTTCAACTGTTGAGCAAAACAGGATGTCAGCTCCTGGACAGCCAGGAGACAATGCTGAGCACCACCATTTCTATCATTTTCTTTTCAAGTGTCATATCACAAGCCTACTTTGTAAGGCGTTTTTTTTGGATGTGCATTGTATCAGTTGTTTTGCACAGTTCATTGCTTTCAGATGTGCTCGCTTTAGATTTTGTTTGACTGCATCTGGGGTTTATATGGTGATGGATTGTGTTGAGAAATGTAAGGAGGCATTTAATAGCAATCGCATTAGGCGCTTTAGCTTGTGCAGTCAGATGAAAGCATATTGCTATAACAGGGTAATGCAATAATGGATTTAGGCAACAGGGCATAGATACATGTGTGTATTTGTGACAGCAACCAATATCTCTTAACTAGCTCCTTTTTTCCTTTTTCTTCTCTTAAAAAAGGAGAGAGAGAAATCCAGTCACACTGAACAGTAGCTCAAAACAAGGTGATTACAGAAATGGGAAAAATGCATGAGCTGGTTAGGCAAGACTGACTGCAGAAAGAATTAGATGCCAATGCCTGAGATGTTGCAAGAGGCTCTTGTTACATTGGGCAGTGCAAAGCGAGTGCTGACCTAGAACAAGGATGGGTAAATCTGTTCAGAAAAGATAACTGGCTTGATCATGATTTGATTTATCTGATTTTATGTGGATGTTCCTCTGCCTTTGGGAGAGTCACTGTTGGCTTGTACTGACAAGGCCCCATTCAAGCAAGCACTTAAGCACTCGCTGAAGTCCCAACGACATCAATGACACACAAGCACATTTTTCTAGGTTAGCACATGTTTAAGTACTTTGGTGAATAGGGACGGACTATCGCACAAGTTATAAATGAAAAGCTACCCATCAGTCTCTCTGGGGATCAACTCTCTGCACAGAAAGTAAGGATACTAATACATCCTTTCCCTGACTTTTTATCCATCTTGTCCATTAACTAGATTTCAAGTCCTTTGTCATCATATGCATGTACAGAACCTAGCACAATCCTGCCCAAGCTTGCTACTGAAACACAGCTAATAGAGAGCCAGCAAAACTCCCACTGTATTCAGCACCAGCTGTATACAGCCCAAAACATTTTTTAAAACCAAGGCCTGATTTACTGTTCAGCTGTAAGAGGCTATAAAACCAACAATTTCAAGGTTAACATGCTACTTAGAAATATTCAACAGTCACACTGAGTGAATAATCCATAACTAATTACTTATTTAATTTCAAATTCAACATACACGAGACGATTGAGGAAAAATAAATTCAAGAATGTTACAAAGTTATTTATAAACATTCCATAACTGATCTTCACAATTTACATGTTGTTGGTTAGTTGCATCCGTTGCATGAAATTATTTATGTTCCCTGATTGGATTATTTTTTAAGCTATTATTTAACAGTGGCAACAATGAGGACTGGTTAAGAGATGAATGTGTCTCTCTGTGAAAATTTCAGTAAAAACATTTGATATTTTAATTTACCATTTTTCTTTTCAAACACAAAAACAGAAAAGAAAACTGTCAAGAGTTTTTTCATCTGAAAGCTGATAATTTCTTGGTTAAATCTTTCCAGTTGGAGGGGTCGCTTTTCTATAAAAACATATTTTTTCATGGAAATCTCCTAGTTGAATGAACACCCTGGCACAAAATGTTCACCCACTTGCAGAAGCAATTGCTTTTTATCATCATGTACAGCATCTTTCATAGGTGGACTCTGTTCTCCAAAGGGCACCTACTTTCCATTGTAATAGAGAGGGTTGGGATTTCAAAGAAGAACAATCAGTCACTATCCAAATCTAATAGATATTCAGTCCTCTGTGCCTTTGAAAATCCCACCCCACGAAACCAAGAGAATACACAGGGGCTAAGATACCAAGGAGATGGATGATTGCAGATAACTTGAGGTTTGGTCTATTTGTTTGCTGGCCACAGTAATAAACAGTTTTCCCACTCTTTCACACTTGAAAGAGACCTGGTCACGTGACTCATCTCCTTATAAACATCCCTATTCAGCAACAAAATTTAAAACCCTTGATTTCAGCCAACTGTCCCCAGCCTGGCTATGTGGCTCCAGCTGGCTTGTCAACGAATACAGAATAAATCCTGGAAAGAACCACCACCACTCGCCCTCCTTGGTAAATCTCTGAAATCACATCTAGATAATTAAGGGTTGTTTTCATTTACTGTATGGAGTTAGAACAGAGCATAAGGTACGTTAGGACTGCATGCTGCCATATGAAGTAGTGGGGTTTTCTAATTAGACCAGGAAACTGAGACTCAGACTTGTGATTTTTAGGAAACCATTCCTATGCAACTTGTTTTTTTCTCCACACATCAGCTAAGAGAGGGCGAGTATTTCCTTTCCCAAGACAACTTCCTAAACAATTAAGCAACCATCCCAATCCTGCTCGAGTCTTTACAGGATCAGACCTGGGAGATATAGGTCCCACAAAATGACGGTGGGCACATGATGGGATACACAGGCACTTAAGCAGTGTAGACACCTAACTCTTACTCAAAGTTACTGGGTATTAGCCCCTTCTGTTCGTCCACTAAACACCTATCTTTAGGCAATCAACCAGTCCACTTGTTTTTAAACTTTTAATATCTCCATTTGAAGTTGCTATATAAGTGAAAAGCAGTGTGGTCTAGCCAAGTGGGTGCACGGCTACAACTGAAAATAATATCTATTTCTATTTTCTGAGGGAGATATATTTTTTAACCACTGCTGTTCATAATACAAGGGGTTTTTTTCCCTTATCAGAATATATCAGCTATGTATAGCAGACCCTAAGCCTAACACATATACTGGCATCCTTCAAATATAACATTTGTATGAAAATTTAATTTAAACTTTACTAACTTAGTGTAACTTCCCTGAACTTTGATGCAATCATCCTAAATTAAACTGGTCGCAACAAAGATAGCCTGGTGTCGCATTTCAATTTATGCAGTTCTGATTACCATTCAGCAGCAAGTGACTAGCATTTTAAATTGCAAATCCCTCATGTAGCTCATAGCATCATGGAGAAAATGTCAGAAATAATTAAGATGGAAACCCAATTTGGCAAGCTCTACCCCCCAGAAATCTTGAAAAAAAGCAAGGAACAAAGGCAACTTTGTCTATAATCATACTTCAGAATTTCTGCTCCCTTAAAAACAGAATCCTTGATTAATAAAGCTGCACATTTACTGAATTTGTTCTGAGAAGCTGGAATCTTGTTTTAAGGAAAGTTAAATTAGGTTGATGACCTTTCATTAGCTTTATCTGTATATGTTTTGGGGCAAAGGATGAAGTATAACATCAGAGAGCTATTTTGCATAGAACAACAGGCAGCAGCATGGCACCCCCTAATGTTTAAAAGGAGAGAATTAAATCTTACCAGCAGATTAGTTGCAGCTATTCTGTCTCTTAGAAACCCATTCACTATAAGGAAAGCATCCATCCAATTGTATGATACTATGTTGGCTGGGTTCCTGCATATGGCATGTCCAGAATAGGCCTCAAAAGGGTGCGGACTTCTGAGATGCGTATCACAACTCAGAGGAAGTTGGGGAGAGAGGGTTTACTCCTTTGAAAACCAAGGGAAGTTCCTTGTACCGCACCTGCAGGGGAGATGCCTCTCTGGCTCCCTTCAGAGGCACCTCTGTTCTGAAAATGTCCTATGTGAAGTGGCATGTAGAGGCTTACCACAGAAGCTACTATTTGCATTTTATCTGATTATAACATTATGGGCAGTAGAGGTACTGCAGAAAAGAAGTATTGATTGGCAGAATCATTTAGAGAAAGGTGCCCTAAAAATAAATTGCAGGAAAAGAGAAGCAACAGTGAGTTGCAGAGATCGATGATAGGTCATAGTAAGAAGGGAGAGGAAAAGAAATACCCTGAACAAGGTCCTGATATCCAAGGACTTTGGGAACTATAATAAATGATGAAGGTAACAGTGAAGCAGAAGGGAAAGGGAAAGGGGTAATATGGAATGGAAGGAAAAGAAAGAAGTTTGAGGCATTGAATGTGATAAAAAAAAGATACTGTGAAAGCTGAAGACAGAAATATACCTGGCAGGATAAGGCCAGTGTCACAATATGGAGTGGAAGCATGAGCTATGAGGAATGAGGATGAAAGAACAAAGATGAAGATGCAAAGGTTAGATGATTAATCTAAATTGGGAATTTTACTAGGAGATGGACATAGGAAACATAATATCAGGAACCCCTTTGCAAAAACCAGGGAAGCCAGATTGAGCTGACTGAGCCATGTTCTGTACAATGAAGAAGGAAATATAGGAAGAAGGGTAGTGGACAAGAGGAAAGCCAAGACTGAAATGGAAGGATGTAGTCAGCCAAGAGGTGAATGAATAGGAACAGAAACTAGCAGTGACTGGAGCAAATGGGGGAAAGGAAGCATCCAAGAGCTGACCTTAGAGGCAACTGGGGCTCAAGACCATAATGGTTGAGAGAAAAAAGGAGGGAGGACAGTCAGAGGAAGGGAGAGGGAGAGAGAAATGAAATGGAGGGCGAGTTCTTTACTTAAAATGAACTCATGTCATTCTCCAGGGACAATGCACAGCTGTGTTAATCCACCAAAAAGGAAATTACAAGGTCAGGTAACAATGTGTAGCCAGCAACACAGTATAAAGCAAATGAGTCAATTTAGGACGTAATCAATATGTCTGTGAAGTGAATTTCCATTTAGTACACCCATGGACCCAAACTCCACTGCTTTGCACTTTTCCCAGCCATTACAGACAAGCAAAAACATCACAGAAGCACTCGCTTTGGTAGCATTTTTACCCTCACATTTCACTGGTATAAATAACTCCACAAGGGGCAGGAAAACAAAACAAATTATTTATTACTAGAGAAATCAAAAGCAGCACTGTTTTGTACTTTTTTCTTTTCTAATTCAGATCCAGTTGAAATGGGACCCAAACAAAAAATGTTGAAAGGTTCCCCTGAATGGGAAATTGCAAGTTCAACACAGGTTGCATCATTTGGTGAGTGCTAGTTTCACTGAGCAGCTGCTTGCAAGCTCTGCGTCTCCAATCAGAGATTCAAGGTTTCTACCTCCAGGGAACCTGTGGGACTCCTCTGGACTCACCGAACAGTTACACGACCCAGCAGAGAATCACAAAAACTGCATTTTTTAACATGAATCACAGAAAGAATCAACAAGTAAAACCTTTTGGGTATGTTGCCTTGTAATATTTCTGACCACTCATAATTCTTATATTTATATGCCCACATTAACATGGCATGTCAGCACCTCACGGTCTTTATTACCTTTACTCTCACAATACCCATGTGAGGAGGGAAAATTCCATTGTTCCCATTTTACAGCTGGGAAACTGAGGCACAAACACTACCTATCTTGGCCAAAGTCAAACAGGGAGCCTGTGGCAGAACAAGGAATTGAACTCCAAGTTGTCTGAATCCTCAGATAATGTCATAACCAGTAGACTATTCTCCTCTTCCCTGTTTTTATGTTCTTTGACCTTCTCGCGTGAAATAGGTCACTGGCTGCACTCACCTCTCCCTCTCGGTCACACACGTAGTCATCTTGCTATGCAATGCAGCAGCTGTAAATTATTTAATCCATATTGAATTCTGTGCCAGACACCTCAAAGTGAATCTTTCCCACTCCCCAGCGTTTCTTAGGCAAAGATCCTCACAAACCCTGAGGGAAGTGATAACTTTTCCTGGTCTGCACATTCAATTTAGATTCATCATTTCCAGCATCTCTTTGTCTCTTTTAATCTGCTCGCTTAAAAGTACTGCATTGCCTGGAAAGTTAACTCAGTGAACTTCTTCTAAACCTTTCTCCTCAACCTGCTCCTGAAGATTCATAGGTCTGCAGTGATACTTGAGTAATGGGATGTATTTATTCTGCTGGCAAAAGATGTGGGCTTGAGGTGAGGAGGGGAGTTACAATACAATAATTGTTGCACAGTTACCATAACACTTCCATGGTTACTGCAAAGTACAGGGCTATTTCATATCACCTCTGGAAGTTGCTTCTTGTCAGCACACAATACCTATCCTGACAAAGGAAGGCTGCATGTGGGCACAGGAGATGCATCAACTGAAAAGGCATGGTATTGAGAAGGTAATCTGAGAGTTTTAATGCTTTTGGACTAACAGCCTTGGACAAGAAGGTCCTTTAATCTACATCACCAGGAGTACTTCCCCACCTATGCTTTCTCAGCCATGCTTGAGAAGCAAAGTGATACCTTCCCTCACCTCTAGGTAAAGTGCTCCATTCTCTTTGAATCCAGCATCTCTGTGCTGTGATCGCCCCAGACAGTCTAATTAGCAGGAGGGTTTTCGGAGAATGTCTTCTAGGAACTGGCCTGAAGCTATGAAATGCTTTTCACAAAGAAAACAAAACACCAAACTGCATTCAGTGAGGATCATCTAGAATAGGTGGGAAGAATTACCTAAGGGCTTTCTGTTGCAAAACCACCACCCAAAATGGTAAAATCTTGTTTTCTGGTTTTTTATAGCATAGAAACCTGGGACACTTAGTGGAAAAGGAACACAGCTGTAACCTAGGGTACCCCCAAGGGTCTGCCCTATTCTCAGTTGGACGGGATGGGTAGGCAGGAGGGGGGTCCTGTGAGAGGGATGCCAGAATTTCGAGCGGATCCCTCTTTCTAAAGGTTAGGCCAAGCCCACAGTTCTTAACTATATACAATGTATTGAGTTATAATATGCATAAACATAAAACTAAATATCATATACATATATTTACACAGTGAACATTAACCAATAACCAAGGTCAAATCCTAAATAACACTATTTACCCATCACAATAAAACAATTTCAGCAGCATCAACACAGTATATCACAATACAACATTTCAATTACAAAATATAAGGTGTAAACATAAACAATCTTTATATCATCTATTCCTCAATATAGTCCCTGACCCATGGCAAGAGACAGTCCTCCTTCCAATGGGGTCGGGGGGGCAGTTTCCAGGAAGCACCAGGGGCCCCTCCCCTTAGGGCCTTGACTAGGCGGGGGGCTGCTCACCCACCCCCTTCTCTGGATTTGCTGGCCCCAAATGTCTTTCCCCGTGGGACCCAAGGGCCCAATGACTCATGCTCCCTCAGGTGGCAATGTTCAGGGCGCAGCTCGATGGGGTCTCCTCTGCTGGAGCACCTCTCTAGGCCTCTCCTACGCCACTGGGCTCCTCCTCACCCTGTGCCCCGCTCTGGGCACCAAGGGCTCAGCTCCTCTCCGCTGCTGCACCACCACTCATGCTGCAGCACTACTATTTCCCCATGCCCTGGCTTCGGCACTGAGGGCTCCTTTAGCACAGGTCAGGCCCTTCAGGCTCCATCCATCCTCACGCTGCGTGGCTAACCCAAGCAGCCTCCGCCTCCACCCTGCCAGGGTTGCATACTCGAGCTGCCGCTTGCAGCTCCCAAAGCCTGGGCTCCGTGCACCAAACCACGCACCGTGATGGGCCCAAGCGGTCTCACACCGCTCCCGGGGCCAGGTCCCCCACACCATCCCTGGGCACCGTCAACAGCCCGAGCAGTCTTGCACCGCTCGCAAGGCTGCTCCTCCAGTGGCGGCTCCAGGGGTCTTGGGCCTATTGCCCACTGGGGGACAGCTCCCCAGCTTTCCCAGGCTGCACTCTTCTTGAGTCGCTCACTGCATCTGCCCAGCCTGCTGAGCACGCTCCCCTTTTCTACCCTTCAGGGGCTTCACCCCAACTTTCTGGACCTGGTTGATGCATTTCCAGTTCAGGTCCAGCTCCACATTGCCCTCTCCCTTTGGAAAAGGGCGGAGCATTGCTTCCGTTATGCTGCCTCTGGATTGGTGGGCAGGCTCCACCAATCAAACAGCAGACCCTCGATCCTGGGACTCAACCCAAGCTCTGTAAAGGTAAGCCTGCTACACAAGGAAAAGGGGGAAAAGCTAGTTCGTGCAAACCGTATTTCTACAACGTGCATCTGGTCCCACTCAAGTTAACAGTCAATAGCAAGAGGGCAGAGAGTCAGCTACAGCGTCCAGCTACCACATGTCTCCTTCAGTAGGGTCACTGAAGGCTTATGTTTTTAGCATGAAAGGTCCCAAAGTTCAGTCACAGCTGATGATGCATGATGGGCAATTATTGCATTACGAAGGCAAGTGCAGCAAAGAGGAAAAACAATGACAAAGCTACTGTATATGACGATTGTCTCTTCAGTTCACTCACACAGCCCTGCCATGTTTTCTGTTTTTAAAAAATACAGATCCTAACAAACATACTTGACCTGAAGCATCTTCTCTCACACATACAGCCTTGAATAGTATCAACCTTCAATCATCTTCGCACTTAGGCTTCCCAAGTCATACCTCATTCTTGTACCTTTCAACACTGCAGCATAGAAAGTTCACTCGAGATGAAAGGACAAATTAAAATCAATTTCAAAAGGCAGCCAGAGCCCAGTAAGTGTAGCAGTATACTTAATGCTGAACCTCCTTTTATCTTGTGTATGTATGTTCCTCTTCTCTTGAACAACAGCTTGATGCAACTGCAGAGCATCACAGTCACAGCACCAGAAACATCAAAACAAGTCTATATAATAATATAAATGGGTATGCATAACTACTGCAAAAGAAAGAGGTCTAGAGGTTAAGTGTAGAAGATGGGGGAAGCAGGATGCCTGGATGCTAATTTTGGGCACTTAAAAAGGAGCATGATTTACTGATTAGAGCAGGAAGAGAAAAACTCAGCCCCAAGAATGGGGCATTCCCCTGGCAGCTGGTGGGGCATGGCTGTGCTGGTGGCGGTAAGTACAGAACTCCTGAAGATGCCACCGGTACTGTCAGCGGCAGGGGCAGGGGGCAACTGCCAACCAGGGGTTGGCAACCACTCGCAGGCACCACCGGCAGCGGCTGGGGTGATAGTGGACTGCCCACAGGCACCGCCAACAGTGTCAGCAGCACCTTTTTGCAGGGGGTGCACCACCACACGCAGGGGGTGCACATGTACCCATGCACATCCCCTACGCGTCGCCCCTGCTGAGACCCCAGCTCCTTCCCTCTAGCGTCACCCGACTTGAATTATGACTAGAGCTGCAAAATTTCCATTTTGCAGAACACAATTTTAATTTTTGCTCTTTTCTCAAATGATAAGAAAACAAAGAATTTCAGAATTGCCTACTCAGTGAAATTTCCCCCCAAAATTATTTTGGATATGTTGAATTCAATATTTTAAATGTTATAGCATCTAAAAGGTCCCCCAAAATTGTTTGCAAATGTAAAACAAAATCAAACCCTTTCTCTTCCAAAAATATCAAGTGAAACATTTAGACCTTATCAAAATACCTTCTAAATATTTTTCCCCCTCCATCTGAAAGGTCACAAAAATCACCCTGCTACTTCTCGAAGTTCTAGTTTTGTCAAATTGGCATTTTCCAGTGTGGAGATGGGGTGGGGTGGGGCAAAATCAAAATATCCGATTGGAAATATTTCAGTAAGCTTTCATTGTAATCACTTGGCTTTCCCTATATTGTAAACTGGTGTGTGGGTAGATCCTGATATTTGATCTTTGAAAGCAAGGCATCACAGAATGGCTGAGAACCACTGTGTAGACAATTTTAATATAATTTTTGGAGGCGCTGATACCTGACAATAAATTTGAAACCAACAGCAGCCGAGAATGCTTAGCGCCTGTCCAAAAACAAAAAAAGAAAATCAACCTACCAAACATCGTATATGCTACTTACTTGCACCAGTAGATAAAATTAGACTTGCCTGTTGAACAGGAGAGCAGCCTCCCTCATTAATTAATGTTTATAAACTGTTCTCAGATCTCTGAATGAGCAGCACTATTACAGCACAGCATTTCACCACCTCAGCGTCTCAGAGGTTCCATGCAGTCAAAAGGCTTTTGAAAAAATTATTAGGGTATCCTGGGAACACTGGAGATACGGGTGCCTTTCTACTTGATGCTACAGACAAATATATTAGGAGATGGTCCCAAAGCTCCCTAGCTGAACAAACAAGGGGTAGAAATGGAAACAAAGGCAGAACGAGAGAAAGAGATAGAAAGAGAGACTGACTTGGTCACACACCAACAGTTCAGTGGCGGAGCCAGGAAAAGAACCTTGGCCTCATATACTTTGTACATACATATCATATTTTTTTTAATTATTTTTTTTTAAATGAACCCCATGTAGAAATACAGGTATTGCCTAAATGTACAATCAGCCTACTCTAAGTTGTTACATTTGGGATTCCCCCTTGGATACTGGAAATGGAGAAGAGAGAATGCCTGCCTTAATAGGCTTACTAGCAGTCCCCCAGATACTTGAAAGGATCTTACTGATGACTAGAAGCCGACCATACTAAGAGAAGAGCATGCCTTCTGCATCTGTTAAAACAACCGGGGCAGAAGAGTACAATGCAGAGATGATGCAACCAAACCAGAGCTCAAGTCACAAGAACGTAGATTCAAACTCCTAAATGTAAATATGCCTAATTCCCCCCGTAGCCTATGTCACTGCAACTCTAACATCTTTCCTGTTGCCTGTAGTATGGGGTTTTGGTTGTAGCTGTGTTCACCTAAGGGCATAGGCAGAAAAGGTTCTTTGGGTAGACGTGATATCTTTTATTAAAGTAACTGAGCAGTAGGAAAAAAAGTTCTATGCAAGCTTTTGGGCTGAAGAAAGTTGCCTGAAGAAGGGTGCTTGTGCCCGAAAACTTGCAAAGAACTTTTTTCCAACTACTCAACTGGTCTAATAAAAGATATCACATCGACCCAAAGAACCTTGCCTGACTGTTCCCTGTAATGCCTTCTCTCCAGGCCCAAAGGCTCCAGTGCACATCACTGCTGCAATGACCTCTTCCCTGCCATGGGTGTGGCCTGGCATGCAGTGTTTTGTGCCATGCTGTCAGGAATTCCCAATTTCAAGTGTCACTACAAAAAGGCCATTATGGTTAGTACCAGGGGTGTGCCCTATTCAATTTTAATTCAGATTCGGCCCGAACTGGGGACAGTGATTTGATTCGTTGATTCGGATCACTGTCCCCGATTCAATTTGGCCAAATCCAAAGATTTGATGCCGATTCAGAGAATCAGCAATTCAGACACAGCACAGCTTTAAATGTTTTTTTTTTTTTACATACCTCGAGGTACCAGGTGCGGCTTGTGACCGCTGCGATGCTGGGGCAGAAGGAGCATCCCACAAGAGTGCAGGGGGGTCCTCCACATGCTCAGCGACAAACCTGCAAGTGGACCACCAGTACTTCTGGTCCACTTCCAGGTGTGCTGGGGAGCACGCGAAGGGACCACCCCCCTCCCCCCCAATGTCTCCTCCTCCCTGCTCAGCGATTGGCCCAGACCCAGGAGGCACCAAGTTGTCAAGTCAGAGGATGCAGGGGGGGCGGGGCAGCAGACCTGGAAGTGGACCAGAAGTGCTGATGGTCCACTTCCAGGTCTGCTGCCGAGCACGTTGGGAAGACCCCCACACTCCTGTGGGATGCTCCATGCACCCCAGCATCACAGTGGTCATGAGCCACATGCTACCTAGAAAGTATGTAGAAAAAACATTTGAAGTTGTATCTATGTCCATATCACCAAATCTTTCCAAATCTCTCCAAATCGATTTGGGGAGTTCCAACTGATTCAGAGAAATTAAAGGGTCCTCTGATTAAATTCAGAAATTCGGCCATAGAATCAGGCCAAATCAAATCAGCGACCAAAGCTTCACACAGCTGTAGTTAGTACCTTGATCTTCATGGGCAATGCTAAGGTATTTTAATGACCTTGAGAGGTATTCAGACACCAGAGACACACAATAGTATAAACTGGTCCAATTCAGGAAAGCATGTCCTATAACCGTTTTCTTATAGATTTCATCCATTCAACTTCAGTGAGACTCTGAACATTTGCTTAGCTGAATCAGAGCTTTTATGCCTAGTCTCTACATAGTTCTTGTACCAATGTGGTTACACCCATCAGGGATGTGATTTTATTTTACTTAGTATAATTATAGAGATATAACCCCTGATGTCCCTGTAACCATATGTCACGGGGTGGGGTCTAGGAGTGGCCGTGATCTCTCTAGCACCCCTTCACCATGCCAAGTAGGCGGTCCAGCACCCTCTTACTCGCCCGCCACGTCTTGTTGTTATATGGTTCTATAAGGGAGGCTGCCTCTTATCGCCCTGGACACTGTGCTATGCTTGTACTGTCCCCCGTTCTGTAGGGAGTGACCTGGCGCACCCCAGCTTTATGGGCTATGCGTGCCTCCAACCTCCCCTTTAGCAAGCCCCAAGCCTCGCAGATGTGCTGGACGTTCTCGTGTCTGTATGCTCGCCCCTTCCTGGGGTCTCTCAATACGCGCACCCCCTCTCTCTGGGGTCCCTCAGTATGCGCGCCCAATATACTCACTCCTCCCAGGCTTCTGTTCACACTCTCGCCCTTTTCCGGGCTTCTCTCCTGTAAACGCCCTCTCCGGGGTCTTTCCAATATAAGCGCCCCTCTTCCGGGGCCTCTCCAGTATACGCGCCCTTCATGCCCTTACTGTATACGCGCCCTCTCCGGGCCTGTCAAATGTACACGCAGCCTTGTCCGGGCTCTTACTCTCACGCTCGGCCCTGTCCGGACTCCTGCCCGTGCACTCAGCCCTCTCCGGCTTCTATTCTGTACACGCCTCGTCTCCGTCGGGTCCCTATCTGCACATCCGCCCCTCTCCAGGCTTGTTCTCGCGCGCCTGCCCCTCTCCGGGACTTTAATCGCGTGCTCGCCCTTCTCCGGGACTTTGTGCTGGTAGGGTGCCAATCGCTCACCCTAGAGCCTCCTATTCTAATCTGCCCTCCCTGGGGCTTCCTATTCCCATGTGCCTGCCCACTCTGGGCCTTGTCTCACACTTCTCGCGCCCCTCGCCCTCTCTGGGGCCTACGCTGCGCTGGGCAGAATACCGCCCCCCCCCACGGGGCCAGGGTCACAACAACCCACAATGTCGTGCCTCTCTCCGGTGCTCACCGGCAGTGCCAGCTCCGGCACCAATCGCTGTGCCCTCCCAGGGCACCCTGGAACCCCCCCACTCCACTGGGGAGCTCCTAATGAGGCCTCCTCTGGCCCCTACAGCCTCTCCCGGTCCTCCGGTTTTTACACAAATAACACCACAGAACCATAAGCCAATCGGCTGCAACAGAACAATAAGCCTACCAGCTATAACGTAGGATCTAGGCCCACCTGGCTCTCTTGCAAAGGCCTCCCAGGGAGGGTTCTCTCCACCCTGCAACGTGATGCAGCTACTCGTTCTGTCAGTCTGCTCAACTCAGCCCGACTCCACTGCAGAGCTCTTGCTCCTCCGGCTGCCAGAAGGGAACTGCCAGCTAGGCTTCGGCCTGGGCTGCTTATAAATGCCAGCCCCCACCCCCTTCTGGCCAGGTGACCTGCTGCGGTTGCCCGAGCAACCGACACCTGGGCTGCCCTAAAGAGTGGCAGCTGCCCTTATTTCTTCCTAGGAACGGGGCACCCGAGTGCCCCCGTGACACCGTACTAGGATAAAGGGGCTTTGTACCAGTATAAGTTACTCCTTTTCCCATATGGATATAATCTTTACTGCTTAATAAAGATGTGTTTGTTAAAGCAGCCTTGAAGGTAGATATAATCATAGATGGAAGCAATCAGGGGCTGAGTTTTAAGGTACATCTCAAATAATATGCTTCAAGCCAGTATGGTGCCCCTTGACACCATGCTCATGATTCATTACCAGTTCAAAGGGAGGAGGCACCCAACAGAGTCACTAGCTGTGCTTCCCCCCTCAATGGGCATCCCCCATCCTTTTACCAGCCCTGCTTTGTTAGCAAAGTCATATGACCGCACCACCCACAGCACCACCTTATTCCTGCCATTCACCTTGTTGACAGAAAAGCTGCCTTCACCTTTCCATTCTGTTCTAGAGATCTATGAATAATGCTGAAATTATTTATAAACAGCCTCATAAAACTTCATGTAGCTTTAAGGGTTTATGCTTTTTATATTTGCGCTTAGAAACACAGCCCTAGTAGACCTTAATACATTTCAACTTCATTCGCTCACCAAGATCTTTTTCTTATGGGGCTGTAATCTCTCTCTCAAGAGCTTTTTATGTCTGTATTGCACATTCTGAGCAAATAATTTCAGTAAATTTCATTAGCTACATGAGCAAGAGTTTGTCAAATCTACCATATCTACATTACTCTTTCATTATTCTCATTAACTGCAGTGGGACCTCTCCTAGGGGTGAGGGTGACAGAATCCAGCCTTGTTCTGGGATTTTCTGGGAGTGATTTGGCAAGGAAGCTTCATCCACAAAAGAGAACGTTGCAAATGTATTAGCCCACTTAAAATTCATTTCGTTTAATTTTCCTGTGCATCCCTGTACAAACACACCTATGGTCAAAGACCCCTATCAAAACCATGTATTCACATTCTTCCATTAAAAATGCATTGAGCACAAGGACCTTTTCCAAGAAGGTTTCCAAATGATGACCAGTGAAGATGCAAAATGATGGAATCAATTGACACAAAATGTAAATTGCACTGAAATTGCCCCTGCTATCCTTCAAAGATCTGTCATATGCACACCACAAACTTTTCCTTTTAATTTTTTTTTAAACACAACTGAGATGACCTGCCCTTGGAATAGCTGGCTATTTCTAAAACATTTGTCCTCATCACATTTGCCAAATTTTCCTATTGAATTTCTGCCATTCAAATGGATTATTATTCAGAAAGGAACACTTTTGGCCTAGCTATGTGTGACATCCACAGTTAGGAATTGCAATATTACAGGAGTGCCATCTCCAATTAAACTGGCAGGAATCCATACTTTGACCTTGGGTTTTATATTAGCATTTTCGTATTATATTATTTCCAAACGCACTGGCACTCAGCCTCTCTCTCTCATTAATGACACTGCTTTACAGTCTGTCGAGAATAAATAACTGACATACACATCAACCCCGTTGGTTTAAAGCTTAAGGTAAGATCTTACCAATACATCTGTAAGAAAAATGTAGAAAATCTAACAAACAAAAAACGTAGCAAACTTAAAAAGAGGACAAGAGCACCAACATGCCAGTACAACCTCATCTTTACTACTACTCTACTACTTTTTTTTAAACACATTATAGCTGGCTGGGTCCAACTACTTGATTACCCCATCCACACACAAAACCCTTCCCACTTACATGCTGTAATGCAAGTAATCCAAATTTTAAGGCACAAATGGCAGTATAGGGCAAATGATGAGTGGCACAGATGCTACATCAGCGGTCACCATGACATCTCTACAGCATGGATGCATGCTAGTTCTGTCACACAATACTTGAAGGCTGCTAACTGTGTCTTGCCACAATTCTCTGAGGGTCCATTGCCCATTTTTATTTTTCTTCTGACTCACCCAGCTCATGATTCTGGACTAGAAGTCACCTACCAATTAGCATTAGCAGGTGCCGTCAGCCATTTCTGATGCAGAATCCCACTGATGAAAGTCAACAAGGAAGCACCGTCTTAGTGCTCTGCCAGCTGGCCAGAATCTAACACCAAAGTACAGGTAGTAACTCTGGCAAGAGGCAAACAAGAACAAAGATTTCAGAAGGAAAAACCTGAATGTCAAATCTGTTCTGAAAAGTTGGGGAAAAAGATCTAAAATGGAGTCCACAAAGCACTACTAGGAGAAGCTCAAAAGGACTGAAATGCTGTACTGAACATAAAGGACCCTGTCTCTTAGACAGTAATTCCCTGAGAGATTAATTCCCTGTTCAACAATGAGATAAAATAAGTCATTAGCAGCACTTGAGTCACAGAGCCCTATTCACAAAGTACATTATTATAAGCCCCAGGGGACCAGGGAAAAGTTCAATAAGAGAGGGTGTTGGCTATAATAGGGTTAAGATAATTTACAGCATCATAATTAGAAAGAAGAATCAGTTCCCACTGCTGGGACTGTTACAAGTGGGAAGTTGTTATAATGAGGTTGCATTGTACTTCAAAATACGCCTAGTTTAAGCCCATGTGTAATATCATTGACTTCTCTGGACAAACCTAAAAAAGGAAACCTAACTTTGTCCCCACTTACCACATTTTAACTGTTATATTCCACGAACCACATCTCTGGTGGTAGCTATTTATGTCGCTCAGTTTGTTTCATTACATTCTTCAGTAACATGATGAATACCAGAGCCATTTGGTATGGACATCAATGGGTCAGGAGCATATGCTAAACGGATTTTAGAACCTGGATCCATATTGCATGAAGGTTGCCGGCTGCTGAATACTTCACCAAATTATAATTCTCAATGTTTCTGTCTATCTCTGGGGAAGGTCACCACTTCCCAGACCGAGTCAAAAGATCTATGCTTAAAAGTTTTGCCACGATTAACTATTTCTGTTGGTGATAGGGGTTTCTTGTTGGTTTGTTTCTGTGGGAAGGGTTGCGGGGGGATGTCTGATTTTTTCTCTTTTTCTTTCAACTGATTGTTCCAGTACAGGCCACAGTTTGGACTACTGCAATATAAAGGTAATTTATACCAGTACAGTTATTCCCTTTCCCAGATGGGAATAGTTGACATGGTAAAGTACAGGCTTTACCTCAGCCTGTTCCCTACACTAGGGATGCTTTGACTATCAGCAGAGTAACATGATACAGCTTTCTAGTGTAGACAACCCTGTACCAACTTTTCTAGCTAACTTGATGTCCTTTAGTCTCCTTCTCCCACTCCTGTCTCAGTACCCTTTTTCTGCACCTCAATGGTACTCTGCTACACAGGATATCTCCCCCCACAGGGATTTAGATCAAGCGCACAGTTCTTATAATAGAGCAATGACATTTTGCAGTTAACCATCCTGTGTATTTTGTTGCTTAGTATCAGCAACGGGTGGAGAGGGGATATAAATATTCTAATTATATTTGTACTGACATTTAATATAGACTGCTAGAGGTATAGAAAAACTTCTTTTAAATCCATGCTCACAAATACTTATCTGAGCAAATGAGAGAAAAGTTTGAAACCTTTTCAAGGGATTTGCAAAACAAAATCAATCTCATAAACAGAATCAGTAGCAAGATTTTAAACAATGAAAAGGAATATTTAAGAAGCTGCCACTTGAACTTGTTGGGAGGACTAAGTGATAATTCCCCATTAATGCCTAGTCTTTGGAAAGGGGTTTTTAATTAAAATTGAAAAGACCATCATTAGGGGACATCAAATCAGTCAAAGAGGAATTGGCCAATTCTACTTAACTAAGGCTTTCAGAGAAGCTTATTAGCGCAGGAGACCATCTACTACTCTCAGAAGCTGCCAGTTTTTGCACAAAAGGGGCTCACAGATACAAGCAAAAGAAGCATTCCTGCTAACAAAAGGGGGGGGAATTATTGCATTTGGATTTTCACAGTTCAGAAGCTATGACCAGAAATTAATTTCCTTGTCTAACCAAGTTGCTCAGCTACTCAACATATTCAGCTCATTGTAGAGCATGACGGCTTCACCCTAATAAAGAACGATTTCCAAGTTCTAAAAGCTTCAATGCAGCAAGGACTGCAGGATGGCAAACAGTCTTGCTATGATATAGCAAATTTTAAGGTATCAGTTGACTGTCCCGCATTGGGATAAACTTAAGACTTTTTGAAATTTTCCCATGAAAATGAGAGCAGTACCCACCCTAGAATAAGCAGTAGATCAGAGGTTGAAACACTCTTCCGGAATGTAGGAGAGCCAGGCTCAAATGCAGGCTTGGGTCTCCAATGTTTCCCACTACTGGACTATTTTGAGAATAGTCTCGATGGCATCCTTGATCTTCAATGTCTTTCCCCAAAAAAGCTGCATTAAAACTGGAATGTTTTTTATGTAGAATTTCAGTTTCAACAAATTGACATTTTCCAATGGAGCAAGATCTTATGTTGAAAAATTCCCAACCATCTCTTGCTGCAAGAAAATATTTGGGGCAAAATTCTCATTTCTAGAGCTGTAACTGTTCAGTGTGGGTACACTCCTAACTACACTTCAGTGGATGCTTTAATCCACCCCTATGTAGAATTGCATTTAAGGACATACTTTATGTTAAGCATATGCTTTAAGTCCCAGTGAAAGGAGTGGGACTACCCAAGTGCTTTAAATCAAGAGGCGCTCAAGTGCATTGGGCCTCTTGCTCTCCTACATTATACACACCACTTAAAATATGAAAACACACTTGAAGAATTGATGGGGGTGGCTGCTACCCTCATCAGTGGCCTTGTAAATGTAGATAGGATAGTGTAAGCTAAACAAAAGCAGATGAGAAGCAGATTATGTCAAGAGCTCTGGATGGCATTTCTTTTTTTCTCTTACATTGCTCAATCAGGAATGAAGTTACATGGTTAGCTAGGCTAAGGCAATGCCTGTTACCATGGTTATGGTAGAAGAAACATAAGAGTAGGGTAAGTTTCAAAATTTCCAATAAGTCAGGTTGTTTTGATTTTTTTAACCCGCTGTGACTTCCCTGTGAATGTGAAGCTGTTTCTTATTAGTATTTCAGTAGCACACAGAGGGAAAGCTGTGCAAATAGGTGATCTGTCAGCTCTCTGGCTGAACCAAAAAAAAAGTCCCCTCCAAAAATTGTTTTCAGGTCAAACAAAAAGTAGCTACATATTTTCTTTCATTTTTGGTATGTATGGAGTTTACCTTTCAAAAAATAATACTCAAACAAACACTCCATTGGTACCATGAAAAAAATTCAAGCCTTAGATTTCAAAAATGTCTAAATGAAAGGTTTTGACTTTTTAAACCAAAGCTGACAAACATATTCTAGAGTGGAAAAAGAGATCTTCCCAAAAAGTCTGCCCCCATTTAGAGACTACAGCCAAGATCAGGATACAACTCTGCAGGTTCTGTTGCACATGTGTCTAGACCCTGGTGAGCAGGGTTACCATATTTCCAGTTCCAAAAAAGAGGACACCTATCACGTGGGGGCAGGGATATG
>NW_017728933.1:1105647-1108980 GCF_001723895.1 Crocodylus porosus | reverse complement strand
CCCTGTCCCCCCTGGACTGTGCTGGTGCCCCTCACTCCCAATCTACAGCCCCCCCCCCCATCCCTGCTGGTGGCCCTTACTCCAGGCCAGTGCCCCTTACTCCCCACTCAAAGTCTCCCTCCCTGCTGATGCCCCTCACTCCTGAGCCACAGCCCCTCCAGCGCCCCTCACTCCTGACCTGCAGGGCAGGCTGGAGGGAAGAGGAGGGGAGGATTGTGGCACCTCCTGTGCCTGGTCACAGCCCCCCTCCATCTCCCCCTCCCCTGAGAGCATAAGCACCAGTCCCTGTGCTGCTGGCCTAGCCACAGAGTTCCCTGCTGCCCTCAAAGGGCCCTCCTGCCCCTTTCCCCTGCTGGAGCAGCAGGCAACCCCCCACCTCTATCCCCCTGCCACAGCCCCAGCCCCAGCCTCCCAACCCCTGCCACAGACTTACCTGCCTGCAGCTGCCAAGGCACACGCAGACACATGCGGTGCTCCCTGCTGCCTCCGATCGCTGGCCCCCTGCTCCCACCAGCGTAGCAAAGCAAAATCCCAGGCATTTCGTCAGATTTGAAAAACCTGCCTGGACAGAAACCAGAGAACTCAGAAAGAGGACATGTCCAGGAAAACCCAGACATGTGGTAACCCTACTGGTGAAGGATTTCTCATTGTCAATAGGCAAGGCATACAGAAGAATGGAGTCAAAAGTGGGGCCCTAAAGATGTCAATGCATTCATTGAAAATCATCCAGAAGGACAATAACCAAGTCACAAAGGGAGCACATGTCTCCTGGCTTACAGTCTGCAATGTGACCTACTAGACTCTGCTGGCCCTCCTTAGGACAAATTAGATTTATCACCCTTACAACACAGCATCTATTTAAGAATAATATGATCAAGAGCAACACCTTCCATTCAAATTTACTTTGCTAAGATTGTTTTAACACTGGTCATTAGTTAAGAATTAAAGACTGGCTATCTATTTCTTTTCCCAAATAAGAATGCCAAGTTCAGTACACTGCCAGTCCCATTTTCATATCATTTTCTATTCATGAGTGCCTGAATGGTTGTCTTGTATTTGTGAAAAACATTCTTTATGCCAATATTTTTCATCTGAAAATCCCCAATCAGATCCACATTTCCCTGAAATTCAGGTGCATCTGGAATTCAAGCCTAGTTTGAAGATGGTAAAATCTGGGCCCCAGTTAATTCTGCAGATATTAAATAATTGTCTTCCAAGGGATTCTGCTTTCATCCGAAATCTGTTAATCAATATTATAGCCCTGTTCATGACCAGACTCAGCTTGTGATCAGCTATAACACATCCACATAACAGATGCATTCTGCTGCACAGATTCACAATCAAGTGCACACGTTTGGACTGAATCCATCTGTAAGAGTAATTCAACTGTCAGCGAAACATTAGTGGTAAAGAAATATCATTCCAACACCGTAGCTATAGCTACATACCTTATATCTCTTGGAGAACCCAATTCACGGGGCCATTACCCCATTCCCTTTTGCATGCTGCAAGTGATATAGTTTCATAACAAAACCAAAAAGCAGCAGTTTGAATTCTGAGATAAAATTAAGATATTCATTTAAAAATTGAAACAAACTGATTTTTTTAACCCTCAGAAATGAAGATGTAATAAGTCACTAATTGCCACACATCTCTAACAGCAATTTACATGCCAATGAATTATGTGGAGTTTTAATAGGTAATTGTTTTGTAATTCAGAAGGCACTGTTGCCATAGCAATCCCTATAATCTGCACCATTATTGGAGTGGCTCCTTGAAGAGAAGCCTACACACGTTCATTGTCATTTTAAGAGATGGGCCCCCAAACTGAAATGTAGGCCTAAACTTCTGCACACTCCTGAGCATTCAACACCTGGATTCAAGCACTGTGGTCTTGAGTGCACCTCTATTCTACAGTACTAGAAGAAATGAGACAATATGGTAACAGATCCAGAGTTTGTGGCTTTTGAATTTAAAAAGCTTACTGTGGGATTAGCACTTCCTCCGTGAGCAGCTCGGAGTCATCAAAATGTGTCTTGCAGCAGGGTTAAAGGCCAATGTGCAGCTTTGACTACAAGACCTGGTCTTGTAGTCAAAGCTGCACTAAGAAATTATGCCAAGTTAAACTATGACCTAGAGGACTGAGCTTATTGGAAAATGGCATTCTCTTTGATTTAAAGAAAATCATTTATTTGGAACAAATTTCATCCTAAATTAGAGCAAAAAAGGACAAACAATTGATTTGATTTATTTATTTTTAATGAAGGAAACTTTCTGAACAGATTTGCAGCTTGTTCCAAGTCACCAAGTTCCTCAGGGAGAAACCTGCCTGAGGGCTGGAAAGCTCCAGAAAACAGAGGTCCAGGGGGTCAGGGAACCGACTCTCTGAACAGCTGCCTCATTTCCCAGGGAGCTGGCTGCCTGGGGAGTAGGACAGCCACAAGAGGCAGCTTATCTGTGCGCAACTCCCCATTGCACATACATAAGCAAAACAAGCATCCAGCCTTGTGCCCAACCTACCTAAATAATTTCCATCATACCTTTTGATGGGATTGCTACAGGGTTTTCTGACAGAAAAGCAATTTGTTGGCAATTGTTCAACCAGCTTTACTTGAGGAATCGCATTAACTGAATTTATCTGGACCATGACTCCTTAGCATTCAAGAGAAGAAAGATGGTCCAGGAGTTTAGGACACTAGTTTGGGAGTTGGAAGACTCAGATTAATTCCCTGCTGTGAGACAAATTTCCCGTGCAGTCAGTATTTGAACGATGAGAACTAGCTGGGCTTTTTGTTTTATTTATGCTTCATGGGGAAGACTAATTATGTTTCCCAAGACCATCAAGTGAACCAAGACATAAGACAGTTCTTGAGCTAGTTACACCATATAAAGTTACATGCTGAGAACCATCGAAAAAGGCTTTGCCAAAAATAATATTGCTTTGCACCTTGACAGCACCTTTCTGCCAGGATTTCAACATACTTTACAGACACTAATAAAGTCAACATCCATGTCACCCTGTGAGTTAGTGAATTAACATTATACCCATTTCATAGATAGTTATAAGCTAAGGTTACGGGACTGGCTACGTACAGCAACACAGCAAGCACATGGAAGAGTAGCCATTGGTCTTATTTTCATGCACACAACCAGCCAAAACACTACTACCAAGCAGGGGGAATGAATCAATTCTGTGAAGAGTGAAGTGGTTGGATGCACAAACCAAAATGCCCACTCTGCACTTGTTATGCATGCAAGCCCCTGTGTTTGCATGGATATTTACTACGTGCCCAAAGTAAATAGCGCATGCATAATCAGCTATCTGCTTCTGCA
>NW_017728933.1:1103877-1105240 GCF_001723895.1 Crocodylus porosus | reverse complement strand
ACTTCCCTGACAATTCATTTAAGATTTACTTTGAGACACATAGGCTGCGATAGGTACATGAAAACTGCATTATTTAAAATGCATGTGGTGCCCATGTTCCTTCTTTTAGTCTTCCATCTACAGTGACTTTTGCATCGTTCCTACAAAGCAGGGATTCTCAGCAATACATAGTTAAAACCCTCCTGTTAAATGTGCACTCTGCTAAAACACAATTGCGTTCTTTCATAGCTTCTTTCTCCCAATATGCTGTAAATGTCAAATTGCCCTTCCAACTACTTCACTTCCAAACATTTTAAACACCTTAATGGTTTGCTCACTGAACCATAAAAATTATTTATAAATTCATTTTTCAAAGCATTTACACAAGAGGAAATTTGTAACATGATGTGAAACACGAATTATGATTACTGGAGCATAAAAATTTCTTTGGGTCTGTGTGTCTATAATGAGGGAAAAGCCAACTGCTACTCAGAAGTGGACTCTTATTTTAGGCAATCATTAAACACAAGGCAAGGAGGTAATGAATTATTCTCTCCCAAGTAATTTTTTGAATACACAGCTTGACAGGATAAAGCAATAACTTCTGAGTGGTAATTTGTGTTACATAGTTTTGGTGCAGTTGTAAAAATGATAATCATAGTATTTCATCCAATACTTTTCACTCCCAGTGACAGTAGCTTACACTTTCCGCCCATGTTAACACTAATACCATAGTCTGCTAATCTTGATTACATCCATCCCTGCAACCAATTCTGATCAAGTGGAATTGCCCAACCATGTATATTTCTGGGGAAATTTCTTTGATCAAAGGCTACAAAAGCAAAGACCCAATTAAAAAAGTAAGCAAGTTTAGCAACCTATGGTAACTGGTTAACTATGTATCATTCACATATGGGTACTAGTCTTGGGCCTCACATTCTCCATAGGTCACAGCAGCTAACATTTAGGTATTGAAAAGGCATATTTTGGATAGGTTTGTTGCATGAGGCATTAAGCCATTACAGGAAGATTGTCTCCCCTAACATGCACATGTGTAACCCAGCAGTCACTGTATGATACACATGACGCACAGTGCTTGATCATAGCTCTCAGCTGAGCTCAAATTAGTTCCTGCTTGCTTGCTTGCATCTGGAAGTCTCAGATTCAGTTCCTGAGGCTCAGCAAGATGCTGGCTGTCATACATGAAAATACAACAAACATGGGCCAACGTGGTTCCCATTTTCAAAAAAGGCAGGGAGGAGGACCCGGGAAACTATAGGCCAGTTAGTCTTACCTCCATCCTAGGCAAGCTGTTCGAGAAAATTATGCTGGCACAGATCCAGGAGGGGCCAGCAGGGGACTGCATGCTTAGGGGCAACCAACA
>NW_017728933.1:1095739-1103281 GCF_001723895.1 Crocodylus porosus | reverse complement strand
GAGGGGGGATCTTGTGGCCTGTTATAAACTAGTCAGGGGGGATCAGCAGGCCTTGGGGGAGTCCCTGTTCCCCTGAGCACCACCAGGAGTGACCAGGAATAATGGACACAAGCTGGCAGAGGGGAGATTCAGACTAGACATCAGGAGGCGCGACTTCACGGTCAGG
Source organism: Crocodylus porosus (assembly GCF_001723895.1). Lineage (NCBI taxonomy): Eukaryota > Metazoa > Chordata > Crocodylia > Crocodylidae > Crocodylus > Crocodylus porosus. Next base: position 1,103,115 of record NW_017728933.1, on the reverse strand, counting down.
GTGGCTAGGGTCTGGAACCAACTCCCAAGAGAAGTGGTGCAGGCTCCTACCCTGGGGGTTTTTAAGAGGAGGTTAGTTGAACATCTTGCTGGGGTTGTTTGACCCCAGTATTATTTTCTGCCATGGCAGGGGGTCGGACTAGATGATATGCTCAGGTCCCTTCCGACCCTAGAAACTATGAAACTATCTCTTCGCATCTTTTCCATACAACACAGACAAATGGTGATATAACTGATCACTGAAGGAATAGATAAATGAAACCCCCAACAGAATATCAGTACATGGATAAGACATTTCTACTTGGAAGGTGCTTATTTCTCAGCCCTCAAAACTCCCCAGTACTTTTTGGGGCTTGAATTTTAACTCACTCAGACACTAATCAACTCATCTCCGTCCCCTACTTCTGATTTCAGCCCTTGACTTTCGTAAGATCAGTGGGTGCATCTACATGTGCACTTTACTGTGGAGCTGACTAATTAGCTCCGCAATAAAGTATCACCATCTACACATGCACTGGTATTAGGGCACAGCAAATTAATTAGCTATGCCATAAGATAGTACTGGTGAGGACATTACTATCTTACAGTGGAGTACTTAACATGTAGATGTTGACAGGGGCTGGCTGGGGCACAAGGGTGCTAAAGTGCAAGGGCTGCCTGCCACCTAGCCCCCCACTTTAGCACTTTCATGTTGTTGGGGAAAATCGTGTCTTTTTTAACCAAATCTTGAATCTGGCCTAAACAACCGCTTCTCCTCAGGTTTATCCCCAAAAGGTAAGGTGGATCTTGGCCCTGTCCATATTTGTCACTGTTTTAATTAAAAATCACTAAGAGGAAGTCTTGTGGTACACAAATGAAACGGTTTAATTAAAGAACCACAAAACAGCCACTACTTCGTTAGTAATAAACATATAAAGAACACCAGTAACACCAGTAACAATTAACACTAAGTATAAACTCTATAAATCCTATAACCAGGACAAAGGGACAGCAATCACAAGAGATATTCATTGGACCACCGCTGTCGTTGGCTCTGTCTGCCTCTTCAGACCCAGTGCCAGGGCTTACCTTACCCTATTACCAGTCACTGGTCTTATACAAGAGTATATGACAGAAAGATAGCCTACAAAAGTATCCCTTCCCAAGGTATAGGGGAATACTCATCAAGTACTCACTAAGGCCGCTACCAAAACCCTATGCACCTGACAGGAAAAATGTCAGGGAGCCAACCTCTGACTGAATATAGTGGTGTGCTGAGGAGTGGTCTCTGACTGTTCCAGGGTTCCTTGCTTCTCGCAGACCACCCAGATTCTGCAGAGGATCTATACCTGCTCACACAAGCCATCACTCTCTCTTGGTCTCCTCAATCACTGTCTTTCTAGCAATCCTTACAGGCCCCCTCACAAGTGTACCCTTGCCAACACATAGAGCACCAGACACACACACACACCAAGCCCCACTCACTCTCCAAGCCTCACTTGTGACAGCTGAAAATTATGTCTGTGTGATAAAGGTTCTTGCTGAAGGATCTATGAAGATTAGACTAAGTGTTTTTCTGTCATTTGTTTAAATATTAAGCTATATGTTGCTGCTAAGAGCCTAATTAAAGTTTAAGGCCCTGTTGCATAGTTAAAATTACCCTTATCAAAGGAATGCAAGGTTTGCACTGTTATTGGTCAGTCTAAGGACAGTTAAAGTAAAAAGAACCTGAATGGCTGTAAGTTATCAGCACAGCTCAGAAATTATAAATGGGCTGGCACATCCAGAAATCATTCAGAAGGAAGATACAGCTCTTTGAAAGGGATTAATTAGCTGTTAACCTGGATCAGTCGCCCCGTGGATCTCAAGGAGCACAAGGATTGAATACCAAGGTCCTTCCCGGTACCTTTCAGACAATGCTGATCGGGGATGCCTAACTTCACTGAGCTTTGTAGAAAGAGAAACTTGTCATACATCAGGCATCAGAGGGGACTGCCAATAAGTTGCCAACGTGAATTGTTCTTGTCTGTCATTGTTTGTCTTGTTACTACATGTAGTTGTGTTTTTGTTAAGTCAATAAACCTTTCTTACCTTTCTACCCCCTGACCACACTCTCAATCAATCCCAAACCCTCCACTGGCAGCTGTGACACTCACTCACTCAGTTTGTGTCAATCAAAGCCTTTTATAGGGGTAGAGCACCCGGCATGCCAGGGCTCTGCATACGGCATGTGGGGGTGTGCACAGCACTCTATTCATTATATTTAGGGGTATCATATGGAAAATTACCAAATTTAGGACCAGCATGATGTCATTCATCCTACTTACAGTCTCACCTGTGAATGATCTTACTAACTTGAACTGTCCTGGTCCCATAGCCTAACATGAGCCAGCCATGAGCATTGTAATTTGCTCTCAACAATGTCCAGCCAGCTCCTCTGCTGCCCAATGATGCCACCCAGATCCCAGGGCTGAATCCCAACCCCCAGCCTCCTTCCAGACCAGGGCTGCTCCGCCCCGGCTCAAACTGGTGCAGTCCCAGGTGCACATGCAGCAGTTACGTCCAGGAACATCTGGCTGGAACACACTCCACTGGAGTTTATCATGTTGCCTTAATGGTACATTTAGATACACCCAGTCATTACTAATAGTTTGGGAAGAGAAACGCCATGAAACCACACTGGTTCTTGCCTGAAGACACAGTGTAACTTTACAACTCTAGTCTTGTTCCAACCTCATGGTTCACAAACTCCAATTTATCTTTTGGCAAGGCTTTCCAAAGGCTCGGGTTTGTGAAGAAACCCCAAATTAGATCTCTTGTTTGGGGTATAAAGAAGTTGTGTGCAAAGGCAAGTCATTTTTAGAGGCAACACTGGTTAACTGTCTCCCTCCAGTGGCTACTCTACAGAGAGCTTCCTATAAACCTGAGCAGTTACAGCTCTTCACTGAAGTGGTAAAACTTGTGTTTTTAGCGTTGATGGACTGGGATTCTATTCCCTGATGACCAGCACCGAGTGCATCATATTTATTTTACAATTCATACCAACTCACAGTCCCTAGGTAAGCCATTATCTGCCAGATTCATAACACAGACTTCAATAATAGCCTTTGCGTAAGGAAAAGCCACATCAAGCAGCTGCCTGCAAACTCGGATGGAAACACTGATGACCTAAATCACCCATGCCTGGTATATAAATGAAAAGCAACAAACAGACCAGGAATTGATCCCTAGAGAACGCTGGTTGTGATTCGCTGTTGAAGATGAAAAGCTGTCTATGTAAGCAAATTGTTTATGGTCTGTTAACTGAAAGCAGAACCAATGGAGTGCAGAAGATATAATTCCAGCCAAGGGCTCGGTCTTACAAAGCAATGTGTTTGGCATCAGTACTATAACCCTTACTCTCTGGAGCAGTGCCCCCCAAGTTGCACGAACACTGGAGGACTGCAGGGCTTGGCATTTTTTGGCCCAATCCAGTACCAGCTGAAGTTACAGCGGGTAGGATGAGAAATGCACTTTGTCATCTTTGCAGTCTAAAGTAGCAGAGGAGTTCCAGTGTCTGAATCAAGCCTGACTTGTATCCAACTGTTTTTCTACACTCTATACCTGCTACTTTTACAATGACCTAGATGTAGCTCAGTCAGGCCTTGCTCATTCAGGACCCAACCAAAGCCTGGTTTGGTTCCCATTGATTCTAGCATTGATTGGACTAGGGTCTCGGGGAGGCTGCAAGCAGGCTGAGGTTCATCCTGGTGACCTGCAGCACTGCCTAAAGCAGGGAAACACAGCCACCAACTCCACATCTGAGGGCAGACCTCCACTTTTTCAAAGCTGAGGGGCATCATCCCTTGGTCCACATCTTTGGCTCTCTCCCACCCCTGCTAGGCTTGAACACACCCTGGAGGGAACCGGGGCACTTGGAAACGCAGGCGTTTAGGTGCTCCGATTCTGTGGCAATAGGCATAGACACCTACCATTATCCTAAGGGTTTTTTAATCTTTAATCAGCTCTTTGGCTCACCAGCCAGCCTTTCCCAGTTTATTTTCAGACAGCCTCGTTAGGTTCAACCTTGCATTCCTTTGCTAATATAAGAAGCTAGTATTTTCAGTGCTGAAATGACAGCTGCACGACACTGAGCACTAGAGAAATAAAACATCTGTCTGCTTGATACATTCGTATGGGCAGATGGGAGTCATGGGGATCTCACTAATAACCCCTGATATGTTTTCATGCTCACCTGGCCCCTTTACAGCTTCTTTTATTGCACCACCCTGTCCTACTTTGAAATTTCAGGTTTAAAACCAACAATCCTGTGGCATTTGTACACAGGTTCAAAATAATTGGTTACATTATCAGATACTGGGAAAGGACAAAATAGACCAGCAAGAGCTTCAATCTGTCTCTGGCTTTTGGGAGGGGATTTAAATGATGCTATAAAATGAAATGATCAGTGAAATAAAATAAATGTTTCAAGTCCATTCTCCTACTGATCGTTTAACTAAATTTCAGAGTTTGCACACCCCTCCATGGGGCCTAATTAAACTGGTCTCTGCAGATTTTATACAATAAATAAATAAATAAATCAGATCTCACTTCATAATTGAAGATGTATTAATAAGGATTTAGCGTTATGAAGCATTCCAACAAAAATCTTATAAAGGATGAAAAATAGGACACTTGAGTTTTAGTAATATCCGTAACTGGCATTAAGTAATTAAGTAAATACAAATAAATAAATAAAACAACGCAAGTAATGGGCACAATGATAAGCCAGGAAGAAGTTTTGCTTCATCTAGATAGCTTTCTGAAGAAAGAATGACAAAGATATGAAAAAAAACTAAGGATTTCATGCCTTGCCTAGGACACACATATATAAAAAAAGCCAGCTGTTCTAATTACTTTTGAAGTTGATGACATTTATCTTATTACTAAATTAATGCCGATGGCAGATAGGAAAGAAATGATTGCCAAGCCAGCTTTAAGCAAGTCTCAAATATATCTTTAAGGACATTGTCTAAATGTCTGCATCTACAAAAGAGGGAAATTCACAGGCTGAATCTGATCTTAATAAGCAGGCAATCATAGCTGCCTTTTTTCCCCATGTTTTCTTCTTATTAGTTTTGCAGTGGTGTCACATCTGATGTCACGCCACTCTGCACTGACCTTCAGCAACTTTATGGCCCCCAAAAACAAGAGATGCTTCTGGAAATTATTAATTCTTGAAGAGATGCATTTCCATTCACAGGATGTTGATAAATACCTTTCTGAAAATACTAGTTTTCCTGGTTGGGAACCTCTCTGAAAACACTAGTTTCTGGGTTGGAAACACCTTATAATGTCCCGTTCTTCAGTGGTAGTGCACACTCGCTTCTCTGCAAATAAAGCCACCAACTCGATAATCCCCCAGAACACTTGTTTTTGAACATCTTGGCCATCATTATTTATCACAGAACTATCTGACACAGTCTATTCATTTCAGCCACTGGTGCAGCTGAATTACTGTAAACAGCTCCCAGAAACTATGTTTACAGGATTAGAACTGATGCAGCTAATACCAATGAGGCTGCACTGGGGTAAGCCAAGCTGACATTAGGGGGTTGCTTTGCAGCACTGGCATGAACAAAGGTATTCAGGTCTCAGTCCCGCATCTCTCAGGCTAGAAGCCAAACCTTCACTGATGTCAACAGTGCTTAATCGGAGAGGTTTTCTCAGGACTAAATTAGCATCGAGGAGAGTCAGGACTAGATATGCCAAACGTGCTTTTGAAACACTTCTCCCCATTAACTGAAAGTCTATTTCAAATGTTAGTTAATTATTCCTCATAAGCCTAGTGAGAGACTGAGCATGTTTTATCTGAATTGTACATTTCGTAGCTCAGGAAATCACTATATATTCAGAAGGCCAAAGACTGCTTCCAGGTTTTCAAATCTTTAACAGAGTTATTATTTTTATTGTTGTTGTTATAAATAACAAAGAAACTGGAAGCCTCAAACCACATGAACTCCAGGGCTGCAATGCAAGTAAAACTAAAAGGATTTGGGTTCTTTCTTTTTTTTATTTAAACTCAAATTCTATGCTAACAAATGCCTAAGCCTTATTGCAAGTTGACAGGAGTTCGGCTCCTAAGCAACTTAGGCCATTTTGAGAATTTTGCTCTGTGCAGCCAGTCCCCTTTTGAAAACCCCAGCCCCAGCCTGAGGGCTTAGAAAAGTTCATGTCACTGACAAGGCATTCAGAAGAGCCACAAATCCACTGCTCTGAGGTGTGATCAGAGGATTACAGCTGTTCTACTCTTTATGGATCATATCACACTGGTATCTAAGCACCACCTAAGTATGGCTTGTGATAAATTGTTACCATCCACATGATATAGACAGTCTTGACCCTGCATCGCTGAAGTCAATAGAAGTTTTGCCATTAACTTCAACAGGAGCCAGACGGGGCCATACAGAATAAATAACAGAGCTATGTGTCACTGTAATTCTATCAAAGGGTTTCTGGCAACATCACAAACTGAGAAAGTAAAGCTCATGTCGCTGATAACCTAAGAATGGAGTTTTGGACCCCATGTAATTCAGAATCCTGCAAATACATGTACTTTCCTCTTTATATGTCACCACTGAATTTGACTTCCTGACCCAGGCCCTGTTCAGTGATCCTCTTAATTTTGCACCCTCCCTCGTCCTCCATTCTCTCTTTCCTCCTATTATTTGTGCATGAGTGTCTGTCTCATTATGCCTATATGCAACTTTCCTTCAGTGTCTTTCTGGCTATCTCAGTTTGTGCATATTTTTCTGTCTCTGTGTGCAGCCCAACCCTCTGGAAAGATTCTGCTGACCCACCCCAGGCTCCTGCTGTCATCTCTAGTCCACTCCAGTAACACTGTGACTAAAGTGTTTCAGCTTTTCCACAGCTGGAGCACAATGGTAGTGGCACCTGTGGTAATTATCTGAATTTCCTAATCTCACACATGACAGCACACCTGTGAAATGGGGGGGGGGGGGTTGTGTGTTAATTTTTATTTACAACTGTATTTTGTTTTGGGCGCCTAAAGAAAATGGGAAGTATTTCTGCCAATGCAATTAGCATTTTAAGTTCATTGCTTCTCATGTTTTCCAGTGAACTCCTTCCTTGTTGAGAACTTCTGGGAGCTGGATCAGCTACAACAGAATCGCTCCTGCTGCCTTTCTAAGTACATGGGAGTAGGCCTGTGCGAAGCAGCTAGTATTCGCTTCGGATTTGGTGGATTCGGAGATTTGGCTGCTGCCAAACCGGCCGAATCTCCAGATTGGCCCCATTCCCAGTCTGCTCTCAATGGCTGCCCTGCCCACTCTCCCAGCTCCTGGCTCTTAAAATAAATAAGCTCTGACTCACTGGCTGCTGCCAGGTGTGTGGGGGGGT
>NW_017728933.1:1085889-1095187 GCF_001723895.1 Crocodylus porosus | reverse complement strand
TCCTCCAAATCGAATCAGCACCCAAAGCTTTGCACAGTCCTACATGCCCTGTGCAACTTGTACCATGAACAGTAACGAACAGGATCTTCCTTTTGTCATTGTGTGCAATAAGTGCAAGTGAAATAACCAGTATTTATGTTTTAATTAGCGCCAAACAAATTGCTTCACACATTCCAAAGTATCTTGTTTTGTGACCTAACCCCTATCAGACTTGCTTAGTTTTTCACTTTTATGCTACATTCCATTCATGGGTAAAAGAGAATACTGAAGGAAAAAAGGAATGAAAATGAAAAGTAACCCATACCCCGCACACATGTTTAATCGTCATATCACCAAGAGAGCAGAAACCATTCTGAGAGCTAGTAACATGCAAAAACACAACATTTCAGCAACTTTGACCACCACAATTAAAAAATTCAGATCTAAGCACAGATTTCACTGTTAACCCTTAAGAGAGGACTGGCAAACCATTAATGCATGTCAGGCAACATGACACCTGGTTTCACCAGCATCCTCTTACTTCAAAATATTATTTCCTCCCTCTCCTCAAGCCTTCAGTCGCAATCTAGGATCCCCAAGCAGGTACAAAAAAAGTAAAACGCTTAAGGTCCAAGACTTATAAATAGCTCTGGTCCCTAATAATTAAGAAACTTACCTTAAAAATGTAATTTTGCATTTTGAATGGACCACCAGGGAAAATAAAAACTTCAAAACTCAGTAGAAACAAATATGTGACTACTGAGGCAGCCGACATATCTGAGTAGAGCTGCTGTGTGATGAATATTACTACTGACTTGCTATGGATGGGGAGCTATCTCATTTCTATAATGTGTTCTTAATATGTTATAACTGTAATAGCTGAGCAGTCCCCCATGCCTTGTCCTCTTTCAGAGATATTCAGAGACCGCAGCAGGCAAAAACAGCTGATAAGGGCTTTTTCAGAAGAACTCATCAGCCACATCAGCACCTAAAAAAAGGCCAGATTTTTTAAAAACTTCTCAATACCCAATAGCTGAGCAATTTTGTAAACTCTGGGCAGATACCATGACGCCAAAAAAATGGGAAAATGCACGAGGTGTTCTTTTGAAAACAAGGTCCCAATCACAGGACATTTTTAACGTATAGGCCCTAGCCCATTTGCAGACCTAAGCTAAAGTTCTCTCTCAAACTAGTATTGCTAAGAAGCACAGGTGAGGTGCAAGCCATGTCAGTGGGCCCTTTGTATTGGAGGAGGAATCCAATTACAAAAGACATTTCTGCAACACCCCTCCAAGACCAACACAAGCAAAGCGAAGGGAACTTTGCTAGGGTGCCCTGTTCACCTGGCTGTTAAGATGGTCCTTGAAAAAGGGCGGTCAAGCAGCAGAAATTAGTGCAGCCTTACGGTTGTGCCACCCCTTGGAAACCACTTCAGTATCTGGGCCTTCGTTCGCAAAGGCTCTCCATTCTATGAAAACTGGTTTTAAATTCACACTTTAGCCTCCGATCCCAGGCTGGCATGCAGAAAGACAAAACACTGCTTTCTCTCATCTTTTTTTCACAATATAATCCTCAGCACAAGCTGTGCATCTCTCACCTGGGAGAAAACGAAGCCCCTGGCCATAGGGGAGACGAGACTGCACACTGCAATTTGTCAGCCCAAAGTGACATAGCTTGACATGTGCAGCTTGTGATATTTCCTGAGTTGCCAAGGTGGAAATAGGCATGGTGTCACCAGGCATAATCCCTTACCCTTTCTGTTACCACACATGTTAGCTGATTAACATGAACAGATGTCTACAGTGAGGCAGCATCCATCACCCAAGGAACTCAAAGTGCTTTGAATACTTTTGGGTATGACATGTCTCAGCGTCTCACACCTGTACCTGCCCCAAGTGCAAGACAGATTGGGAAACTGAGACATTTCACCATTACTGCCCTCACAAAGGGTTTTATTTGCAGAAGCTCACTTTAGAGCTCCACAAGAGATGGCAGCCTTTGCTGATCTAGCTCAAGGCCCTCTTACGGGCCAGTCCTGCCACAGACTTGATTCTTTGGCCCCTTTCTGCCACTGCATGAAGACCTTGAGGATTCCTGTTGTCTGACATAACTTGGGAGTTGGCCTGTCTCAAAAGTCCAAGTGAATCATCCAAGGTCACGCACTGAGTTTGAAAGTCAGTGACAGAGCTGGGAACAGAACTGGTCTTCTGGCAGGTAGCTCCATGTTCGCATCTTATTAAGTTAGTACCACCAAACGTCACTCAGGAACACTGGAGATGTGCAACGTGCCAACTCCAGTTATTTTACTGTAACTTCTAAAAACCAACATATTTTTATCTGATTGCCTATACAGATGACTGGCAGTGTCATGCTCTGCTTTGAAAAATACTTGCTGTGCTTTAGGTTTTTTAAATGTTATGAAAGATCAGGTAAACTACTTCCACTGATGGCTACTTAGCATTTATTTTTCTTGCAAGTCCTAAACCTGGGATTCTCATTGTTAAGTCAGTCTCCTCACTGGCAGTATAAAGACAGACCTTTTGGTTTTTGTCTTCAGCTATCAGCAGTAAAGATAAATTTACTAAAATACATAGAAATTGTTCTGGAATATTCCCTGCACAACCTGAATTTCCTGAAGTAGAAACACTCATGCACACCCACATATTACATGTCTAAATATGACATTATGTTATATTATAGTCCCTTAAACGTGCATATAATTATTCACAAGCACATCATCCTTTCTGTTGTCTTGTTTGCTCCAGTTTATATTGGAGTTTTAAATGGCTATACAAATATTCAATTTATAGAAATATTCACTTTCTGTCTTCTACAATTGCTGTATGCTGTTAACCAGCTGCTGTGTTTCTCAGAAGAGGTGCTGAAGTGAACTATAACCACACACACACACACACACACACACACACACACACACACACACTGATCACTTTACCATGACAAGTTCTGTAATGCAACACAAGTCCAGGTCTCACTACAAAAAGATAATGATCTGACATTCACTCTTTTGTACATCTGAACTGGAATTAATTAGAGATGGATTCCAAAGCTGTACAGTTTTTACAGAAAGCTATTCTCTGCCCTTTTATGAAGTGCAGCTATTGTGGTCCACCCAAAAACTGGCCATGGCAAATAATCAATTTATCTCATTCACTTCTCTACCATTTTTTGAAGGGAGCACAACAGCTATTTAACAGCACACAACAGTCATTTCAGACAGAAACTGAAGATTTCTGCAGCCAGTTTTGAACTCCAATACAACCTGAGGCAAACAGGACAAGAGAAAGGATGATGTGCATGTGGATAATGATGCAGATAGAGGCTCAAGAGACTGAAGACAATTTCCCTGCTCTCCCACAAACTCCCTGTGTGACCTTGGGCAATTCAAACACTTCAATGAAGCGATGACAATTTTCACTGGTCCAGGAGCTGACCCTATGAATCTGTGTTCATCCATACAAGGAACAGTAAAATCTCCCCCAACATTTGTCTGCTGCATCTAGTTTGATTCTAAGCTCCTTGAGGAAAAGTCTCTTGTACTGTGTCCTGATCTGTTCTTGCCTGAATGGGGCTCTGACCAGAGTTTGGGTTAATAAGCACAGCTAATACATAACTATGACAAAACTGGAATTTGCCACAGATGTCAGGTATCCTCTAAATTTACCAAAAAGGGATATCTTTAATGACAGAATTAAAACTGTAGTTCTCTGTCTAAACATTAGAAAAATACACCTCTTCCATATTTTGCCCTCTAACACAGCCTGGTATGAATGTTTCAAGTTTTAGCAATACTTTGAGCAACAGAAACCCAATACTCTGGGCAACAGAAACCCTTTGTCTAAGGTAGAGTGACTCAAGTAAAAGCCAACTGCACAGCTCAAAGAGAAGCTGACCACATTATTCCAAGCTCTGGAAACTCTGGAAACTTTCCCTGGGTGTTGGATGACAAACTTAGCACTTGTCGAAGCCAAAAGTTGTTTCATTCACACCCTAACCAGAGCACTTGGAAATGAGCTGGGAGATTACGGCTGCTGCAGATTAATCCATGTACAGATGATTAACAGTTTAGCCAGCTTTCTTTTTTGTGACTAACTACAGTTAATTTCCCTAATGCCTTCAATAGTGCACTGTCCAGGTTAAATAGGATCTTAATTGCTCCTTCACTCTCCATATTCTTTTCTACATCTGGAATATAACCTTGGACTCCTTTGCACTGCCAGATTATTATACTGAAGAATACAGTCCTTGAAATAGAAGTACAGCATTAGGCAGATGGCTGAGAGCCTTTCTATATTTCCCTTACATATTAACTTAAACAAGTCCAAATGAGAGAGAAATTTGGTTACTGTATAGCTGTCTTTTTCACCTCTCTGAACTTTCTTTTTCAGTCCCTTATGTCTCTAAAGGAATCCCAGATGTTCAGTTTATGCTTAGGGAGGGGGTAATACATTACAGAACACTTCTGAAACCAACATTATGGACTTAATTTTTAGTTACGAGACATCCAGTCTCTCAAAGGGTTATGTATGTAGCAAAAATGGATCCTCTAACATTGTTTTTGGAACCACATTGCTGCCACAGAAAAATTCCAGGGAGCCTGTGTTCTGCTGCAAGGAAATCTGAGTCCAGACTGGTACTGGGTAAGGTCAATATAGCAAAGTACTTAATAGAAGAAGACTTGACTTTAAGCATAGATGTAAAAGAAACTGAGTTGCATAATATGGCTGTAAAAGTCTAAATGGATCCATGTGTATAGATATATCAAAACAGCTAAATATTAACATCTGGGCTTAAGATGCAAGTCGGAGGGATAATATCCTTTTGCAAATACCTGAGAGGGGAAAACTGTTCAATTGTTTAGGGTAAATAATTCAAGTTTAATAGGATACAGCTAGGCAAACATGCATTCCAGCTGATGCTGTTTATAGATTATCACCACTTTTCTTTTCTTTATAGTGAAATGTATAACCATTTACCATGAAGCAATCACCTAAGGGCAAAGGGCTGAACTGCCTCAGTTGAGATATTCAAAATCAGACAAGATAAAGTCCTAGCAAGTGAGAAAAAGGAACAAAAAGGAACAAAAAAAGCTAAAATCTTCAGTTCAAACAACAGCTCCCTTACCTACATAGGTTACTTAGAGAAGTTGAGTTGTATCCAAAACTTGCAGCTGATTTCATTCTCTTTGTGTAGTGGGGCAGACCCAAATGCCCAGATCCCAAACACTATCTAACATGTGGATGCAGAAGTGAAAACCAAAGAATGGACTCATCTCTAGCTTTGATTAGCAGCTATCGTTATTTATGTGGCAGTACTGACTAGAGCTGAAAGAATACAAGGGCCCCATCATGAGGCATGCACAAGACCCCTGCTCTAAAGAGCTTATGTCCAGAGTGGGCAAAGTCCGGCCATGGGCCAGATCCAGCCAGCAGTGGACTCCATTTCCCAGTAGCCCCTGCCTGTATGACTGGGGCCAGTTTCCATGGAGACCCCAGCAGCAGCTCCTCTGTGATAGCATAGGGACAGGGTGTCCGTGGAGACCAGCCCCAGCAGCACTGGCAGACAGCAGCGGTGCCAGCCTCCTCCTGCTGTTCAGGACTGAGAAGAGGGTGTGCTGTGGGCGGGACCGGGACAGGCTCAGCTGCCACCACTTGTGCAAGGTGGGCAGCAGCAGTAGCGGTGGCAGTGCGGCTAGGACAGGTGACTACAGGGGGCACAGGGAATTTTGGGGTGGCTATGGGGCCCACCCCCCCAAGCCAACCCTAGCATCGCCCCTGCTGGCAGGGCATACAGCAGGGCTGGCAGCTGCTCAGAGCTGGGCTGGGATCTTGCAGTGGTGGCAGCATGGTCCAGAGCGAAAGCAGAGCCACAAGCTGCAGCCTGCATAACCTGGGCAGGGACATGCAGGCAGCAGATCACGGCTCTTCCCTGTCTCCAGGTAACACCATCACTGCTGCAAGATCCCATCCCTGCTCCGGAACAGTTCTGCGCCCCACCAGCGCTGCCTGGGCCGGTCTCGTGTTATCACAGCGCTGGGGTCTCCATAGAAACTGGTCCCAGCCACATGGGCAGGGGCTGCTGGGAAATGGAATCCAGCCAACAGCCAAATCCACCATTTTGCCCTCCCCTGACTTGCATCTAAATAGGCAGTATAGACTAAGCAAGAGAAAGGAAGGATTATCATTCCTTCTTTAAAGACATTAAGTGACAGACCTTATGTGGCACATTTGACCCCCTCCAACACTAATCATCTTCTCTACTCCCTCAGAAGTCCCAGATATCCGCTTCCCAAAAAAAACCCATCTCAACTCCTTGAATTTGACTTATCATTTCTATGAATCACATTCTGCTCTTTGGCTTCTGCAGTGTATAAAACGTATGCAAGTGCATCAACTTGTTTCCAGCAGAAAATTGCTATGTACCCAAACAGTGATTTCTTGAAGTACAGGACAAGTATATGTGATTTCAAACATTTGGCAAGGTGTGGATACATCATGACAGCATGCTAAATTCATTATTCAGTATACCACAAAGTGTGTGACAAGCCAAAGTGACAACTTATACTTTATTTACCCTTCAGTCAGGAAACCTACTGTTAATACAGGGATTTACCTGCTGAAGAGATCTTCAACAGAGATCCTGCTCACTTGGGCAGGAAAAACAGGGGTGAAACCTCAACACCTGACATTTCTTCTTCAACATGGATATGGTTATCTTGTATCTTATGAGCCCAGATAAGACGAGAGCTCTACCAGCCATCCCAGCCTTTTGAAATACCTGTAGGGGAGAAGGCAGAGACTTTGCAAAGTGACTTAAGATAATTTTAAAGGGCTCCTATACACATGCAGGGAGCTGGTTCTGATGCGCTGGATTTCCAGCACATCAGAACAGACTTAATTAATCAACTCTGCTAGAACACAGAAATAAATGCGCTCCAGAAGACTCTGGTGTCACATGTATGAGCGTCCCCGTGCCAAAAAATGGCAGCGGGGTGCTTTGAATTTAAGCTGATTCAATGAGCTTTATTTCAAAGCACCCCACTGCCATTTTTCATCATAGGGGATGGATTATGCACATTACGGTCGGATGCTTTTAATTAGCATGGCTTACTAATTAAAATGCCCCACTTCCCCCCCCACCTCCCAGAGCACATGTAAAAATGCCCAAACATACTAGGATACAGTCTTCACTAAAAAATAGAGATTTTAAATGGGCAAAACAGCAGCACATTTGAATGCAATTAGCAAGGAAAGCTGAGAAATGAAAGTTCTTTTATAGGAAGAATAAGTCAACATGGGTTTCTAGTCTTTTTGCCATCATATTTGTAATTATTTTTTTACTATTTGCCAGAATTTGGATGCACACACACTAACACTGGGATTCCAACAGCAGACCATAATCTAGCAAGAAATTTCTGCTGCAGAATCATATGCATCATAATAATTTTCCTTAGAACACTTTTTTGTACACAAAATGACTGTAACAAGTATTGTACCAACACTAATACAGGGAGTTAACTAATGAGCATGGGAATCTTTTTTTTTTTTTTTGATGGAAATTTGACATTTACACACAGAAACACACACACACAAATATTCTTAAAATTGATAGTCAACTCTAAGTTATATGACTTTCTGTATTCTGGTAGCATCTCAAGATCCTTACCAGCTACCGATTGCTACACTCTTTGAAATCAGGAGCTTCATTTTTGTATTGTGTTTGTATAGCACAAGGGAAAGAGTCCAATAAATTAATTAAACCTTACTTCACAAGTATTTCCACTGAGTTATGCCACAAAAAAAACAATGGGAACCCTCACATGTGGGATCCAAGTTGCAGGTATTCATCTGACATGAATATATGTCAGAAACTAGCTCACAGGAAAAAGTCCTTGTAAAAAGAACATTTCATTAGAAAGTTACATATACAAAGAAACATTTCTGCTAAACAATTGGATAAGTCTCAATAAGCTAGCAGTACTTCATAGATTGTCAGTCAAATATATGGCCCTTTCTGTAATCACTTAATATGTCAAAGAAGATGACCTACAACACAACCTCACACTGTGGCACTTCAATACAAAAAAATGGTATTTTCAGATGATCAAAGAAACGATGCAAAATATTAAATTATTGAAATTTAATTCTGTTTCATAACCTCCAAGTATAGAGCATAACAAATGTTTTTCTTTATTTGGGAAGTGATACAGATTAGCATATCTTTCAAGGCACCTTGAAAAATACTATTTCTCATTGACTTGTTCCCTAGGCATTTTCTAGATGCTACTGTATTCCATTAGGAGAATACTAAAAAACATACATCACATACACATAGGGGATTTGTAGACCTACTCCTCCTATCTTGAGCTTCCTTTTTTCAGTTAAAATAAATAATAATTCCTGAAGAGATGGGAACAAATGCCGGTGTAGGTCCTAATGGAATATCTTCAGATCAACTGTAGGTTAATAGAACAGCACACACTCAACAGAAGACTATTTTTAGGTCATCTCATGTAACTAAACATTGCAAACCTTGCAAACCTAAATGGAAGAGACCTTTTAATATGTATTTATTAAGTACTTCCAAAGGCAGGCCAAATTCTGAGACTCCTTCCAATCTGCTGTTTTGTCTCCTTCCCTAATAACCTTACTAAATTTCAATACAGCTGGGTAGGGCAGAGAACACAAAAGGCTGAAATTTGTGTCACAAAATAGATAAAGTTTACCAGCTCTGGTTCCCCCTACCATCTTTCTAAATAAGAATTGGCTATGCTAAATTGCAATATAGAATAACATTCTGTCTAGTTCTAGAAAAGAAAAAAAATATTCTGTCAAGAATAATCTGCTGCTGCTGGAAGGAATGCAAAATCCCTTGTAAGTATCCCAGATGCTTCCTTTCAGCTATACTTGGTCAAGAAGCAGACCTCCATTTTTCACTTTATTACATTTCGCTATTACAGAAGCCCTCAACGAACCTGCAGCAGAGCTAAGGAAAAGGGTGTTAACCAAAACTGCCAAAAGAAAGCTTTTCACTTTTCTGATGCAGCAAAGCACTTGAGCACATTCAGACCCATCATTGGTCAGCACTCCACTTCATATATAATCCAAAGCTCACTGAAGTCAAGAAGAGTTATTCCACTGACTTCAATCCATTTAGATCCAGCTAGCTCTCAAAGACAAGCTTAACCAGAAGCACATGTTTAAGCCAGAAGACATCTCCTCAACAGCACTAAAGGCATAAACCACTTTTCCACTCCCTCCAGTGCAGTGGTATCAACCAAAGACGAGTGTGTGTGTGTGTG
>NW_017728933.1:1080776-1085354 GCF_001723895.1 Crocodylus porosus | reverse complement strand
TACATGTAACCCTTCTGCCAGGCCTTGGACAAGGGCTGGGTTCAAATTTAAGTGTTGAACACCAACAATACTACAGAAGTTTGGTTGTCAGTAAAAGTTTGGAAATTATCAGTAAATAAAATGTTTTGGAGATGACAACCCTGTTTGACTGCAGTAATGTTTTTATCCATGGTGTCCCCACCCCAGAGGTCCCCTTCTCATTCCTGAATCCTGATGCCCCTGACTGCACTCCACATCATGCTGACCCCCACAGCCCACCCCCCCAACCTTACCCCCAGCAGTCCTGCCGCCCATCCAGACACAGACCCCCGATCAAGGGCTACAGTCTGCTTACCCGCAGCCCAACGCCCTGAGAGAATGCTTGATGCAAGATGCTGTGCTCCCATTCAGACGTCAGGTTTCACTGCTCTGCTGTCTGTTCTTCAGCATCCAACCTTGTTCAGAGATGGAGCTTAAATCAAGTTCCTGGTCACTTATTTTTTGTTTCTTTATAGATGGCTCCATTTTTTTTTTTAGCAGACTTTACAGACTAGCATTTTCAGCCTGTTTTTTAATGCTGTTGTAGTTTTGGGTTTTTTTAATGACGTTCAATAAAGTTATGTACAGTTAGCAACCCTGCTCCACTGACTTGCCCAAAAGATGCTGGATGAAGCTCAAGGTCTCAGTTCTTTATCTTCAGGATATCATAGTGCTTAGGGTCAGAAGGGACCTAAACAGATCATCATGTCTGACCCCCTGCCCTTTGGGTACTATGATCTTCAAGACATTAAATCTTCATGATCAAGGCTGTGCGTTCTTCTGCTCCTCTCCTCTGGCACCGTGGGACTTGGCACAGTAAGAGTAAAGCTCATCTGCAGCACAGTTGTGGAATGAACTCCAACAGGAATTAAGGACTGTGAACTACTTCTCCACCTCCATTCTAACGGCATGTCTCTGACCTTTCCTTCTCTACCATAAACAGGTAGCTATGCATGTATATGCTATTTAAAAAAAACAACCCAAAACAAGACAAATCACTGCACAACCTTCCTTCCCTGGGAAGCAGATGAGAGAATCTACATATGACAGATACTTGTCATGCTGCTTAAGGCACTGAGACTGTGGTATGATGAGCATGGTATGAAATATGTAAAATAAAATTCTGTATAGAATGGAATAGACTTTAGGGAAAAGTACAGGGAGACTGTGTTTTGCTTAACTGGGACATAAGTCTACTACTACTACTAACATAGCTTGTGCTTCTGTTTTCATACTGCTGTTTCAAACACCAGGAGCAGCAAAGGCAGCAGCAGCAACAGTGGCAATTAGGACTTGATAGACAAAAAGGGATGACAAGTTCAGGTTTACATACCCAGCAAACTCTTATCTTTGAAGCTATTTCAAGTAATAATCTGGCCCCACACTACCATCATATGTCTATTGGTTTACCAGATGGGCTATCCCTCCTCTCTAAATCTCATGCATTCCTGGAAGCAACACGCTTTTGTATATACTTAGTTCAGTGACCCTCTGTAAGTACACAGTAGTAATACCTATTTGAACAAGAAGATAATAAAAAATGTCTACCTATTTTTTCATGGATCAAGTCCTTCAAGTCAAGCAGGCAGAGATCTGCTTGTGTGTTTCCCGCTTCATCTGCTGCATACCTGTTAAACTGCCCATTATGGCCATGTCCACATGAGCATGAAAGTTTGGTTCCGCAGGGACAACTAGCAGCAGGACACCTTGTGCTGCCACTAGTTGTCCCTGGGGAACACCTGTGCCACATGCTCTCTGGCACATGGCAGGGTACCCTGTGCACTAAACTGGCCCCAGCAGCCTTACCTGGGGGCCTCCTTGGGCTGCAGCAGTGATGATCCTGCCACGCAGAACCTGGCTGGGAGCTAGAGTGTGGCACCAGCCAGCCAGGCTCCAGTTTTGAACTGTGCACACTGCCCCTGCGTGTGCCGCTCTGCTTTTTTTTGCGTGGCTTTTTTTTTTACCCCTGGATATCCAAGTGTCAAACTCTCCTCCCCCTCCCCAAATGCACTGTTCCCTCGCACTGTGGAGAAATCTGAATGTGCGGCATGTGGTGCCACATAGACCACATGGCCGTGTTCATCTGGACATGGCCTATCTAGCCAACATTTAAAGTTGGTGGATTATGTTAATAAAGGTAAAGTAGCTATCTGCTCCCCTCTGCTAAGCAAAATGGAGGGGAACTGAACTAAAGCACTTCTTCCAGACAGGACACAGGCTGCATGTGAGGAGAATCTGCATCCATCCTGTTTCTCACCCAGACTCTACATACTTAGTACCATACTAACCAGAGACCCACCCAGGTGTCACAGCTCAGATGTGAACCATCATGAACTCTGAGAATGGTTTTAAATGCGTGCCTTGGACCAATCTCCAATATTAACCAAGCAAGTGGCAGTCTGTATTTATTGATTTAGGACCTGACTTAAGTGTCTATGCTCACAGTGAGCAGTACGTTTGGCTTCAATGCTACTCAAACTAAAGAGGACTATTTGGCTATTCCAGGTGCCCAGCCACTGCTAGAGGTAGGGGTTTTGGGGACTAGATAGACCACAGACTAGCATGATCCATTCTGGCAGTTATGTTCTTCTGCTGGATGCCCATAAGTCTGCCAGACAACAGTATCCCAGACATGGTTATGAGTTGCAACCATCACAAAAGCATAGGAGTGAAGAGGAGAAAAATGCAATTCTTGCCCATTTCCAGTGCTCCTAATTGCAATTTGCACTTGCAGTTGCATTCATCAAAACACTCCTGACAGCATTTCAAAATTTCTGGTTATAAAAAGTGCTTTTAATGGTTTGGATTTTCATGGCTATAGAGATGATTGAGTGAATAGGAAATTTGATATTCAAGAAGAATGTACATCCCGTAGTTACAAAACTTCCCACATGTTAAATTGTTTGTGTCTATCACACAGGAGAAATATGTGGAGTGATTCAGAAATAGGGGCTTACCGCAAGCATAATACTAATACTAATACTAAGAAGAAAAAAAAGAATACTGCTGCATTGTAGTAGTTACCCAGGTGAAAACAATAATTGCAAGTTATTTCAAGGGATTTTAAACTGTGTTCAGTTCTCCAGATGTTTGCAACTTATAACATTTAAAATTATTTAGAAAAAAATATATACAACAAACAGCAAACCTCAGACAAACATATAATAAATGTCTATTCTTCCCTCTTATTCTGAACAGTACGTTACACTATGACAGATGAAGCACAGAGCAAGCTGGATATCAAAGTGATCTAGATAGCACAGAATAAATTAAATTAGAGACAGAGAGGATAGATTACAGAACGGGGACCTTGATACAAATTTATTTCAAAACAATGGAAATCTTTCCATTGTCCATAACAGACTCAACATCAAACCTAGTTCACAAGAGAAAACATTTCAGTTAGTGGAGCAGTGTTAAGGGCAGGCATAACTATAATGCACCAAGGGAGGTTTTTTGGGACTCCAACCCAGCAGAGGGATTACAATTTTTTTGGGGAAGCAGTTTCATGTCATAGTAACCTGAGGTCAAACCCCTCAAGTTTTGCCTTCATCAAAATTCCCACTGAACTCAGGAAAATTGTCCCTGACTGAGTCTGTACAAGAACAGTTGACATTGCTATGTGATTTTGTCCGACGCCTAGCCAACAAAACTATTTCAACAAAAACCCTTGCGCAGATGCAACTTGCAGTCTTCTTGTTGGGACAGCTTATTTTGCTCAGAAAAGTGATACACCTTTTGCCAATGTAAACTGTGCTTCTACCAGGGAACACAGCTCTACCAACATCTCTTCTTTAGTGTAGATGGGGGAAGGCTCAGCTGCTATAAATTAATGCATCTCAACAGAAGTCAACAGAGCTCCAAATCAAAGATTTACACTTTGCATGTCCATCAGAAGCCTAAAAATACAGAATTTAGGCAAGTCTAATTCCCATTCTTGATGCATTCAACAAACTTGCCAATTCACTCAAATGCTCAGAGGCTGTAATGAACTTAAATTTAAGCAACTGGATCCATGTTTAAAACGACAGATAAAATGCAAGAGAAATGACCCAAGGTTGCATCCGCGTTATTTCGGGTCCATAATAAATGAATGTTTTGCATTTGAAAGTTTGTCTAACTCTATCCCAACTATAGTTGGTTCAATAAACGATATCACCCTAGGACATCCCTACCTTCAAACATTACACTTGTAAAACTTGGTTTGAATTAATCCAAACGTGTTGGTTTGGGGTATACTGCAAGAAGTGTCTGTGTATGACAGTTTCTGAAGAAGGCTAAGGTTTTATTTCCTAAATGGTAGAAGAGCAGAAAAGGATTATTTGACTATGACCAAGTTCCTGGCTGGTGGATCATTTTTATGCTACTGAAGTTGAATTGAATTATTAATGATGTATTAGTGAGCCCACCGCCTTGGGGAGGTTTCTCTTTAGTTGTTATTTAAATCTAAATAAATGCCTTATTTCAACTGGGTGATTCAAGATGACATAGACCATAATTGAGAATGAACCAAGTACAGATTCAATTGCCTAATTCAATCATAATACAGGCAAGGAGGTA
>NW_017728933.1:1032426-1080253 GCF_001723895.1 Crocodylus porosus | reverse complement strand
AAACAGCACCCTGCACCACAGGATGTCAAAGCTTTCAATGGTTTAAGGCCAAATCCCCATTTTACAGAAACTGATGGATGTTTTACCACTGATGTCCATAAGATTATGTAGCACCAGATCTGGGTAAAGGATGGACTTTTCAGTTTAATCACTAAACAAGAAATGTATGCCAAAATAGATTTTTTCCTAAAATGTTCAGAAAGCGAAAGGGAAAAAAAGCCCTCCCAAATTTCTGCCGTGGTACAACCAGAAATGAAATAAAATGTATCGCTGATTTCCACTTTTTAGGCTAGGTCAATTTTTTAATCCTGCCTTTAAACAAAAAAAACGAAACCTAGTTTTGAAAATGCTGAAACTATATTTCTGCAGCCTTTCTAAAATTAAACATTTCATTTTAAAAAGTCAAAGTCAAAATGTTGACATTAAAAAGTAAATTCACCGAAAAATGAGCTGTGGTCAAATTCAGGTAATAAGTACCACTGGGGGAAATAGGGATTTTTTTTTTTAAAAAAATCAAAAAAAATTCCGACAACTCTAATTAAAACACTCCTGTTAAACAGGGAAGTATTATAGTCTCATTTTAAAACAGTGGCATTTAAGGTACAGATGGCAGAAGTGGCTTCTCCATGGCTGCAACGAGAGGACAGCTGAGTCAAGTGTACTGAGCACAAGACTCCAACTCAGTAATTTTGCAGTTTATTGTAGGCTCTGTTATCAGCTTTGGACAAGTCTCCATGTACATCAGTTTTTTCATCTGTGTGATGGAGATAATGATACTTCTTTTGTTCAGAGCTTTGAGATCCACAGAGTAAAAGGTGGATATTATTATTATTAGTGCTGTGTTTAGGAAGTTAAGCCTCTTAATTTCCTTCTCCTCAGAATATCTCAAAAGCTCTGTAAAACCAATTTAAGCTTTTAATTTCAGCTTGCTAAACAAGAAACCTCTCATGACTGACTTCTAGCACACAGGCATAAAGACTATCTTGAGAACTCAAGTAACCAACTCACTTTATTACTGCGACAAGCTTTCAGTGGTATCTTGAGTTGTACACCCAATCACTTGCAGCAGAGGGCCATCGCTTATATTTACTGTAACCCATCCACCAAAATGGATGTTATGCCACGTTAAAAATATGCTGGGTGCTAGGCGTAATAAAAAATTCATTTACCCTTTACAAAGCTTCTCATTTAGTTAAATCAGCTGTGTTTCAGCTACACAATCTGTATGGTTTTATGTATTTATTTCTTATATTTTTCTAGTGCTGGCTTGAACTGGGCTTCATTTATTTATTTGAATGTCATTTAGACATAGTCTGTAATGTAGCAATTATGTTGCCACACTGCCATCTCCAGGGGAGTCTAAGGAAAAGTTGTATGCTTTTTCCCTGCCTTCATCTTATCCTCAGTGTAATCTCTTCACTGCAGTGTGTCTGAACTTTAAAATCCAAACTCACATGCTGAAGTGCAGAATTTGCTTCAGTTTATAAGTGATGAAGGCGACAAGCAATTGGGTATAGATCCATGTCAAAACAAAGTCCAAACCCCAGCAATGTTTGTCTTTGGGCCATCTCTCCCATACACACTTGCTAAAAGGAAACTGTAAGGGAGAACATCTACTCTCCAGAAAGAAAAAAAAAAAAAAAAAATCAAGAAACGTGCATTTAAAAAAAATAAAGCAACGGTTTCAAGAAAGGGAAAAAGTATTGTGGACACATATATCATATTATTAATAAGCATTTATGTTGCAGAAGCCCCCAGCAACCTCAACCAGTTTGATTACTCATGGAACTAAATACTGCAAAAATAAATTAAAAGATATTCCCACCACAAAACATTTACAATGCCAAGAATAAAAGACGTTAAGATGGATGGGTTGTTTTAGGTATTTTCAGCGTGCCTGCGTTGTAGCCAGTCACTGTTAGTAAGCACAGCTATGTAGTTTTGTTAAGTTGGGTATCAGATTTAGCCTAGTGATTTCAATACAGTTGCATCCAGCATGTATTTGGCCTAAAGTATTTGTCAGGTATGTAAAATGACAAGAAAGCAAGCCATGTTGCAGCATAAAACCGGAAGTATACCATTAAGAACTCAATAGACATTTGAAACAAGGAGCAAAGTGGGGGGGTGAAGGGGGAGTTTTCTTAACATATATTTTTTAAAAAGGTATCTGCTTTGTCCAAAAAAATCTCTCTTTACAACTGGCGCTATTTCCATTTTTACTGGGTTCAATGCCATTCCCAAGGTAGACCTCCTTTGCCAACATTGGCTCCACAGAATCAAGCCATTAAAGGGTCTACAGAGCAAATTCATTTTAATTTGATAATTTATCATGCATGGTGTCTCATGACAGTTCTAGCATTGATTTACCATTATCAATTATGAAATCAAAGAGGCCTGAAGCCCGTGGGACCACTCAGCTGAGTAAGTACTATGAGGTCAGAGCACTGGTAGAGCAGACACAGAAACAGAGGACTTACTGTTAGCCACAGCAACGGTCTTCCAAGATTTTAGGTGTTTGTTCAGCACTGCACACTGAGGACTAGATCTTATTCCACCTCCTAGGTGTCCACATGATACTCAGACCTGTAAATGCAATCCTATTCCCTCATAAGAAAACATATTTATATACTTTTGTAAAGTGTTTTTATCTTAACCTTGAGCCTGTCCAAACAAGTGGTGAAGAGGAGGACAACATACACCTAATTATTTTAAGTTTTTTAATTGAATATAGCAAGGAAGAACAGGGTAAGATAATATTTACATGCCTGCATACCACTTAGACACCTCAAAGGTAGAGTTTTTCGCACTAATGCCATACAATAACCACAGAATTCGGATGAGGATGTAATTATGTTTTGTAGTTCCAGATTAGATTGAATTGATGTTTAAAAGAAACATTCTCTATCTATCTCTCTCAATTTCCACGGTGCTGCTACACAGCAGAGTTAAGGTTGTGTGGGTGTCTTAAGTATGCATTTCTTGCCTTAACATGTTTAGATTTAAGTTTAAATCTTCAGTCTAAATTTCTAGGGTTTACACTTCCTGACTGTGGGATCATTACAACATTGCTTCTAATGTTTTTACCTTGAAGTTACTGATATATACTATATTAGAATTGCAAATTAATGTAGTTGTTATTTAAAAATTAATAAATTAAGCTTCATAACTTCTGCCATGCAGCAGGTAAGTAACACATTATCTTGTTAGAAACATACTTTTAGCTTCCCTTTCCACTACCTACAACCCCTTAAGACTATACTAGGGAGCACTGCAGTGAAGCACAGCAAGGCTGCTCTGTACCCCTACACCCCAAAATGGATGTAATGTAGCAATTCCTAGTGTGGCATTGGACATTTACCCATAAACACACCAATGACAGAGCTAGTGAGCACATCCCGCACTACTGTGAGATATCTTCATTACACCCAACTTGGGAAATGGGCAATTTGGCCTGTAGTTGCAGAACTGGAAACAGAATGCCCAGTTCCAACTTGTGATATACACCCTAAAAGCACTTACTCCTAAAATCACTTGCTTATCTCCAAAAGGATTCAGCCACAATAATATTTAGGGAAATCAGGGGAATATTTGGGGGAAATTTGGGGAAATCAGCATTTCCATGAATTGTCAACCAAGTGCCTCAGCTTCTGTCATCTGCAGATCTGTCCCAGAGAAATCTAACACATGAACATCGTCTTTGAGAGGTTAAGTATTTCCTTCTAAAGCTAACAGAGTAGTCAGTATTTCTAATCTCTAACATAAAAAAGATATAGAAAAATCTAATTAAGTGGAAGAAAAACAGTGGTGTTTTCTTCTCCATCCACCAGGAATTTGCTTAGCGTACTTTTGAATGAAAATCCATAAGGTTTAACTAGAGACTGTGAAGGTAAGTCGGTATGCTCATATGACACTACTTCTAAGAATCTTGACTGACAAGGACAAAATGACTTACTTTTTAAGAATGTGATTTACATAGACTTTAATGCATCCTGTCTCATTAAGGCCCCAAGTACACATGTATATAGCCCTGCCAAACAAAGACATGCACAGCTTTAGATTTCAGCAAGGGATGGACTAAAAATATTACCCTACGGACTTCTGAACCTGACATGCTTTGAATTAAGTGTGAAGGCAGGAGGCAGTTGCGCTTGCTCTCTTTAAAGACACTAGGCTGCTCTAGCTAATGATCATACATATCACAAGATACCATGATAAAAAGAGACATATGTAAATCATCTTGGAATAAATATTACGCCCCAAATTAGGTCCTCCTTGGGGGGGAGGGGGGAAGCCAAGTGTCTCAGAAAACCTGTCTGCTTGATTAAGACACAGATATGGGGTAAAGGTTTTACAAACGCCTCAGGGCTAGGATTTACAAAAGGATATTTAGGTGCCTAAAGATATGAACAAGTGCCTAGTGTGATTTAGAGAAGTTTCCACTTGGGCTGGGTGCCAATCTCGCAATAGAAATCTGGTGCCTACCCCACCTGGGCACTTTTGTACATCACCTAACATGATCTACAAACCCAAGGTCTGGATTCTCAGAGAGATCTAGGCACCTAACTCCCATTTACTTCAAGAAAGTAGGTACCTAAAAGCACCTGACAATCTAGGACAATATCCCCTTTCAAAAAGTCACTTAGGCACTCGAAAAATTTTGTTGACAATTATGCCAAAGAACCTCCAAATTTGAGGTTTAGCTGATGTTGGAAGCACCAACACTAAGAGATTACGGTTTAAATATCTACATGTAAATTAAGAAGTATTACATTAATTTGATGTTAATCACACTTTTTATTGTCAGTGCACGTTTGTGTGGGGATACTGTTATTTTGGATTAATAATGACCCACTTCAACTTGCTTTATAGCAGAAGCAAAGTACATGGGAATGGGAAAAATAATCTGAACTAGTAGCAGCTACACAAAAACTTGCACTAGTGTAACATAAACCTGAGATGTTCTGGTACATAGATAAGCCTCCTTGAATTTGAGTTTCAAGGATCAGATTCTCAAATAATAATTAAATCTTTAAGAAAAGAGAAACATGGGTGTATAATGAAATGCGCGTTGTCAATACAAATGCCTCATTACAGATGCTGAGGAAATAGATTATAAAATACTCTGGGATCCATTCAGGAAGAGATGAGACCATTTGACTTCCTTAAAAGCTCTACTACTTTAAAGATACCAATGTACGTAAGTTAAAGCAATTAAAACCTCTGAGTGTGGATGCCATTATCCAGGTATAACTAACTATGCTTATACATGTATGGTTGAGGCTCAATCCACACAATAAAAGGTTTGCTGGTATAGACCACCAAACCCTTCCTCTCAACAAAATTAACTGAATTAACTCTACTTAATTCAGTGGGATTACAGTAGCATCAGAGAAGTGAACTGTTTCTCTACAAGGCTGATCCTCTCCCCCCCTCCTTCACCTTCACTGTCTCACAAATTTTCAAGAACAAATGCACTCATTAAACAGATTTTCTCTTTCACTCCTCTAGCTTTTCTCAAGTGGGCATATAGCTAACCTGTTTTACCTACTTAAGTGGCTACTTCATTATTAACCAAGATAATCAGGTAGCAAAAAGTGATCTAAAGATGACCAAATAAAACAAAGTCAAATTCCAAAGGAGCTTTACAAATTGGTACCACAGCAAGCCCATTGCAGGAGATCTCACTTGTCCATAGCTCACTCATCAGCAAAACAAGACAACACGTAAAGACCCCAGCTAAGCAGCATCTGAACAACCAGCATGAGCCTCTTCACCCTAAACCTAAATGCCTGGGGGGACATCCACAGGCAGGATCAACTGGCATCACTCCACTGAAGCCAACAAAACTCAGAGGATTTACACCACCTGAGAATCTGGCCCTTTGCTCCAAAGAAGATACAATTGTCTACATTTTCTTCTCCCCGACATGAGTAATTAAGCCTTTGGGTTGATTTCATAATCTCACTTTAACAGAAATCAAAGGAGACTTGACTGTAAGACAGGGAAGGTCCTGTGTTCCCACCACCTCTCCCCACCCAAGTTCAGTAGTTGTTTTTTCCTGAAAAAAAACAGGGCCCTCAAGTATAGAATGTATTTCTGCTTTCTAATGCACCATTTTAAGTATTATATTGATGTTTTATTAATAAGGAAGTTCTTCACTATTGTTAAGTACAAATAACCAGGGGAACTGATTTTCCCTAATAAAAAGCTGCAAGACACAGCCCCCCAAGCCTGCTGATGCCCCTAACTCCCCCCCTCCCATAGCCCCTTGGCCTCGATGGTGTGCCTCACTCTGCCCCAACAGCCCCCTGCCCCCCTCAGCCCTGCTAGAGGGGGGCCCCAGCTGCCAGGGTTATGGGGCCAGTGACCCGGGTCCACAGTCCCCTGCCCCCCACAGCAGCACCTGAGCCCCAGTTGCCACCCACAGGAGGTGGCAGCTGCTGGAGCGAGGAGTCTGGTTCCCCCCCAACACATCACTGCCTGCCCACTGTGGGCTTGGGCAGGGGGTGGAGCCAGCTCTGGGCCACTGTATACACTCCTGGGGGGGCAGGGGGTATGTGTGCCCCCCAGATCTGTGCACGGGGCAGGGGTGGGGGAGCTGGCTCAGGCTCCCTGCCCTGCTGCCTTCCCCTGGTGTGACCTGGCACTTCATGGCAGAGCAGGGCTGGGCAGGAAAGCTCCTTGCCATTGCCATTGCAAGCTCCATGCTGCCCTAGTGAGGCATCCCTTGACCCCCCCCTCCCCCCCACACAGCAGCAGTGGGGGTGGCAACACAGGTTTGCATCCCTTGCTGCTGCCGCGTGGGCAGGAAATGCCTCACCAGGGCAGCGTGGCATTTGCAGCAGGAAGGAGCTGCCCCACTGTGCCCTGCAGCACAGGGTCGCACCCTCTCAGCCATGGAGGCCCCAGGGGAGGGCAATAGAGTGGGGAGCCTGAGCCCGCAGCAGGCAGCCCATGGCCGCCCCCATCCTATGCACAGATCCAGGAGGGCTCAGGTGCTCCCTGCTGCCCGGGAGTGTTCCCAGCGGCAGGAACCGCCGCCACCCCCAACCTCGCCCGGATGAGCTGCCCATGGTGCTGTCCCACTCCCCACCACCCTGTAGCCATGCATTCTGGCCCTAGGCCCCAAGCCCTAAACACACCCTGGCTGGGCAGCAGCCCCAGACCCAGCCCTGCCCAGTTCACTCCCTCCCTCCCTACGGGGCCTGTATTCCACCCCCACCCCTCCCAGACTTACCTGTGGGAGCTGCTGTCTAGGCTGCCTGGACGCCACGTGCATATACATGTACATGGTGCCCCTTGCCTGACTGCCCACTCCCCGCAGCCCCCTGCAGGTTGAAACTCTGTCAGCTTGCCGAGAACTCTTTGCAAAAGTGTAAAATCCATGGGTTTCTCCATTAAAATAATAATTAAAAAAACTGTGTTTTCCTCAGGTAAAGGGTGAAATCTGCATTTTTCTCCTTTTTTCCTTGGGTACGGAAAACCTGGATCTCAGCAAATAACATCCTAAATTTGCAAGCCACAGATATTTAGGATATTGAAATTAGGGAGAGAAAACTTAGATCTGGATTCAGCTATTCTTTCAGCAGGCTCCAATTCTATTGCCTCCAAAGAAGACGTCTTTGTACATTAGACCTTAACTTGCGAATGAAGGCTCATTGTGGCAATTGCTACCATTCAAGTGACCTTGCAGGCCACAGAAAAGTACCACAAGGAGTTTGGTCTGAGCAACTGAGACCAAAAACTTAAAATTTTAAGACCCAAAAGAACCAGCATGATTCGCTAGCATGACTACCTGTATAACAGTCAAAAAATTCACCCAACAGATTCGCTCCCACGAGTAAATGCTATTGAATCCAATTATTCGCACTTGAATTATTAGAAACTCTATTTGATGAATTTAGTACTTTCTTTGGATGAGAGTTAATACCTCTTGCTGATGAAGTCACCTGGTGTTTCCTACTTGAGTTTTTCTAGCTCTTTGTTCGGCTTGTACCTACCAGTTTAAAAACACTGTTCCGTGTTTTCTGATTGATCTGACTGAAGTTGTATGACCGTTTTGTTAATATTTTTATTGCAAAAAATGCTCAACTTAAAAAAAAAGAAAAGGAAGAACCCAAGAAATATATTTGCCACCAGCTAACATCTTGCCTTGAAAAATAGATAGAACAACACACAAAAAGCACAGTCATGGTGTTCCAGTATTAAATCTCTTCCACAAGGTGAATTGCTATGAATAACAATCAGTTCCTGTAGGAGAAGTGGGACCTGGTTCTTCAACTGTCTTGCACTTTGTGTAGGTGTCTGCATTAGTTCTGGGTAAAAGTTTTCCATTTATGCTCTTTTTCAATAAAAAAATTAGGTCACCAACTAACCAATTTTTTTTCACAAAAAGTGTCTGCTTTCAGCAGACAATTTCAACTATTATTGAAAAAGAATGAAGACCAGAAAGAGGAAAAAATAAGAAATACCACTGCAGTGACTGGGAACTGTGGTTTAAGTGTTTCATACCCCTATTTCCTTTTTTGGGATAGACGCCCCAGTTAAACTGCATCACCTGTGAGGCATGGACTTGTCATAACTGGGATGTGGGTGGTCAGACCCACTGATTAGGCCTGGGTCCAGAGCCAGGAGTGGGTCACAGTCAAGGTCTGAAGCTGGTGGTCAAGCCAGACTCCAGGGACCAAAGATGTAGTCAGGACCAAGTGAGGGTCCGGGCTCTCAAGTGGTGGTTAGGAGTGAGCCAAGGTGGAGGAGACAGAGTCAAGAAGTCAGGAGTCAAGTCAGAGTCAGAAAGCTAGAATCAGGTAGCCCCAGATCTTGCCAGCAGCAGGAGCTAAGTATCATAGTCCAGAACTATGAGGCCAACATTTTTTTTGGCAGGCATTGCATAAATTAGCCCCCCAACCCCACAGATCCCCGAACACGAAAGTGCCAATCCCATCCTCTTCTCCAACCCAGTCTGCTGCTTTGTTTTGTGCTCCCCGCTCTGTGCTCCCTGTCCCAGGTGCTGCTTTGCTTCCTGCCCCATCTGCCGCTGTGCTGCCTTTTCCCTCTCCATCTGCCACACACCATACCTGTGCTGCAGGCTGGCCACTCCTGGTCAAAAGTATGCCAAAAGACCCAAGTCAGACACAGATTCCAGGAAAGCGGGAACCCAGATCAGGGTGCCCCGGCTGGGATTGGGGTACTCTGCCAGTTGGCCCGGAGACTTGTGCAAACGGTAAACCATAGTTCGCTCTGCTGGTTTTAAGGCTGGGTTTGGAGTGCGGTCAGCTTCCTACTGGCATGATGGGCTGCCAAAAAGGCAACGACTTGTCCCCAGCTGAAGCAGTAATGTCTCCTAACTTCCCTGTTGCACTGCAGGATCTTAATAAAAAGGGCAGAGTATGGTATACCGGGGGGGCCGACATGACGACAATCTGGCCAGAGACCCCAGACAGAAAGAAGCAGACCTCAACTACAGCTCCCATGAAGATGCTGCAGTGTTATTGTGATGTGACATTTTTCAGGTTTCAGCTGAAGTTGTGAATTTTTTATTTACTCTTAAATGTTGAAAGGGGTCCACCTTTTATAGCCAGAATGAAGACAGGGTGGGTATAAAACCAAATGTATCCAAATCTGAATGCTAGCAAGTTGCACTCGTTTTGTACTGACTTTTCAAGGCTTTCATACCCTCTAGGACAGTGGTTCCCAACCTTTTTTTATACTGCAGACCAGCAGAGGAGCCGGGCGAGAGCGACGGGCCGCAGGGCTGGGCCGGGCAGGTGGAGCTGGAGGCAGCACACTCCTAAGGAGCGACCGAGTGAGGCTCAAGCCACCCCCACTGGGAAGTGGTTAAAGTTCACACCATGACCCGGCAGCCAAATTTTCACAGCCCAGTGGTTGGGGATCTCTGCTCTAGGAGGGTCAAAGCTGTACTGAATTTGTTTGATGGAGTTTGAAGGCGCTGTACTGCAGGTCAAGTTTTGGCCACCTTGTCCTTCACAGTATCTCCTTAGGTTAGAGGGATTTCTACCTTTCTGTTTTAAGAACACGCTGAACTTTTTCACACAGTTCACTAGCATCCCCTGAAAATCATTAATAAAATGCAGATCATGTGCAAAGTCTACACACAGCCTATGTAAGCTCCACAGGAATCAAAGCAAACAGAAGAGGCTTGTCCACGGATGACCCAAATAAACTAGAATGTGATGAGCTTTATGAATGCTCCATTTCAGTGACCCCCAGGGTCTGGGTGAAGGTGGGAGTTAATTAGCATAACATTTTCAGGCTCATTTCTCACCTTGTGAAAAAATTCATACGGCACAGAAGCAAACAATTATGTGCCTCTGAACATATTCAATGAGACCCATTGACACAACACTGCTGTTAAGGCCATTTGGTACTATTTATTCCACCTAATTTCCATAATTTATTACAGATACATCACTAGGCATTTGATTCAAATGCTTTTAGAGTGAGGTCACTTTTCTGCACCGCATGAATTTCATCTCATTAACAGTCCTTCCCTTCTTTCATTCAGACCTAGTTTAATACAAGCCCAACTCTTCTGCCTCTTCATATAAGGCACTCCCACTGGATCCAATGGAAGCGACACCAGTGGTCCAGAAAGCCTTTCTGGGTGTGGGTTATTTCCACAGGACTCTTCTTCATAAAAAGGTACCACCACAAAAGTAATGCTTCTATCCATCCACATCCATCACTACTCTATCAGGCAGCTCCGTCAAGGTAATAAATTCACCGATGCCAGCCCAGGGGTGGACAAAATGCAGCCTGGGGGCCGGACGCGGCCCACCAGGCCATTCTATCTGGCCCACAGGGCCCCTAAAAAATTTAGAAATTTAATATTTGTCTACCTCAGGCTGCCTGTCAAGCAGCCCTCGATAGCTTGCCAAAACTGAGTAAGCAGCACCTTGCACCCAAAATAATCGCCTGCCCCTGCGCCAACCATATCTCGGGGTCTCCTTGATACCTGCAAAAATTCTGGAAATCCTAAATTGACTCCATCCTCATCTAATCCAAGTGTCTCTCCATCTTCAGCATATGTATCTTTACAATATGTGAGGATGAGAGGCAGGGAAGTGCTCTCATTCCCATTTTTCTTAGCAGTCAGACAGACTGCATGGCTCACACGAGGTTACATCAAAGGGTGAGAATAGGCAGAACGACTGAATTCTGCAAAAGCATTTTGTCCAGATTATGCCTAAAAAACCCCCGTGGGTTAGAGGTTGTGCTGCAACTTCAAATTAAACACACTGTAACCTATAGGTTAATGGGTCTTCTAGCAGTCAGGCTAGACTGGTTCTTCATTGCAACTAAACTGAAGCAGAGAGTAATAAGGGATTTCTGCTAGTCTGGGATAAGAACACGAGTCTTGGGTTCCTCAGTTTTCTGTAAGAACATTAGTCCATGCAGTCTTTCTACAGAGACTAACACACTGGTCTGGTACAAATGACACAGGAGCAAACCAAGTCCAGAGAAAACTAGATTCCATTCTCAACATGGCTTTTGACTTTTTGTGGAGGATTTCATAGTTTCATAGTTGTTAGGGTCAGAATAGATCACAGATCACCTCAACAGATCATCGAGTCTGACCCCCTGCCCTGGGCAGGAAAGAGCGCTGAGGTCATATGCCCCAGCCAGGTGCTTGACCAGTCTCTTCTTAAAGACCTCCAAGGTAGGGGGGTCAGGTTCATAGTTTTCCCTTCTGTAAAATGGAAATGTTAAGCTGCACCATTTTAAAGAGCTCAGAGATCTCTGGATGAAAAGTACTAAATTTATTATTAATTATTAGTATGGTTATTCAGAGCCATCAGTCAGGCTCCTTTCAGCATCACTAAAAATTCAGCCAAAGCCAGTCCCAAATGAATTGCTCAGGAAAAGGTCATGCTACGTAATGAACAGTGCCAATTTCAGGACTGATTGGCTGATATGGCATGCACAAGTCCTAGCTCAGCATGCTGTTCTACTGATGTTTCCCCACATACCCAATTATACCCTTGTATTCACTAATGCCACATAAGAAATCTCTACAATTACAGTAAATTACTCACTATGAATCCTGGGCTTAAAATATTTTTATTGAACATTCATTATGGGAAGAAAAATCTCTCCTTAGACAAAAATGTGGAACAATACAGTTTTATGACACATGAAATTCTGGCCTTCACTGTCTCTTTAACATAATTTGCTTAGTGGATTCTGCCTGGTATGCAACTCCTTGATACATAAACAGTCAATCTGTTAGAATCAATCCAATCGATTGTTAACTGGGAAACCAAATAGCATCACAAATATTTTGATTTCATTACACAAGCCAACATATTTTGTCTGAGCTTGCAGAATGTCTGGAACGGCCTACAATTGGGAAGAGCTTTGGCAATGATAGACTTATTTGATGCGTACACTGTGCAAGGCAGCTAGCAACACTGACAAGCCAGCGAGTCTAAATCACATCATTGTGTTCAGTGGCAAAAGCAGTGGACTGGGAGAAAAAAAGATTTTCTTTTTTTAATTCCTGTCTCTGCTTCCCTGGGTATGTCTACCCAAGACTACATGTCCATGCTGCACTTAAGAAAGCTGCCAGGAAGTGTACTCTGCCCACTTGCTCTGGCTCTATCCTAGAAATAAAATCATGAAGCCTCCTTAGAGAGGCACTGAGTGCATGGCAATAAGCACACCCAAAACACAGAGCCTAAAAGTGGTACCAAATACATGTCCAGCAGGGCTCCTTCATGTTCAGGAGCAGGTATATGTAGTGTGGGAGAAAGCCAGAGCACTGTGCCTTATGGTGGCATTTTCCTGTGCGACACTGAGACAGCTTAGACATGCTCACTGTGACTCAAAGCAAATCATCTGACATTACCATGCCTCATTTGGTTTATCCATCCACCAAATAAGTATAGCAATTAATGCTAACCTTGTGGAGTTTTTGGAAGACTTAATGTTGCCAGTTATCATGCTCTGAAATCATTTCTCCCCCCCACACACACACATAGCTGATTGCATGATTTGAACACAGAACTGGAATCCAGATGTCTGTCATTTCCACTCAAAGGGAAACTTCTTCATCTGCCCCAG
Source organism: Crocodylus porosus (assembly GCF_001723895.1). Lineage (NCBI taxonomy): Eukaryota > Metazoa > Chordata > Crocodylia > Crocodylidae > Crocodylus > Crocodylus porosus. The sequence continues at coordinate 1,067,170 of NW_017728933.1, read as the reverse complement.
ACAACAGCCTCTTGTGCTGCATGGATCAGCCACTGGATATGGTGTGGCACACTTAGCCACAGTGTTAACCATGGGTCCAGTGAACTGTAGAGGTGACATGCCACTCCTCCTGAACCCTCCAGCTTTGGGCCATCTGCATACTTCACGGCCACATCAACCACTGTGATTTTTCTACATCAAGTGTACTGTGCACTCCCCTGCCCGTGATCTGGCTCCCCCGCCAGAATGCTAGCCTCTAAGTAAATAGGTTTCCCATAAGTGGTTTCTGAAGACAAACTGCTTTTTAAAAGTATCTGCATTACTACTTAATAGAATGCTCTGCCATCTTCCGCAGGCTTCCTTCCACAAGTGATCGTTACAAGTTGACATAGTTGATGTTAATACAATAAGACCTTCCAAGTAAGTTTTCTTTAAAGCAGGGCTCCTGACTGATGGGATATTTAATAGCGGTTCTTCAAACCCAGCTTGTTCTTAATCCTTATTATTAGCTGCAACAGCAGCATCAATTCTGAAGATCTATTATTCATGCCAAGACCCTTGCATTTGTGGTGGGAGGCAAGGTGAAACTGCAACAAACGGTGAGATCTGTTTTGGGGGTTTTTTGGGGGGGAGGGGGGTTCAGAAATAAAATAAAGGGCTTTTATGTGAAAATGAGCTGGCCGTGGAAAAACTGAAGTCGATTTGTCTCAAACAGAAATGATGCTGCCTCACTGAACCTTAGCCAGCTAGGCCAAATGACTGGACAGGCTTTTAAAACCCTGACATAAAATTGGATTACAAATAACCTGATTACAAATAAATTGGAAAAAGTGTAGATATTGCCTGTGATGTTTTAAGTAATTAAGCTATTGGGTGATGTATTCTCCTTTGCTAACAACTAAATAACAGCTCTGCTGCTGCTGTGACATCCAGTTCAGGTTTCATGCTTGCAGCCGAGCCATTGTGAACACTTGCTTTGGCCCTCAGTAATTTGCCCTGTGTTGCTGTTGTACAAGCAGCGGCTTAGAAGCAGCTGCAGATGAGCTGGTAACTGGAGGCAGTATGGTGATGCTGTTAGAGTGGGAGACTGAAAAAAGAGCACAGGGGATCTCATTCCTAGCATTCAAACCATAGACAAATACATGCTTCTTTATCTGTTGCTTTCTCTCACCTGTAGTGCTCCAAGATTACCACCTGGAGTAACTGTACTGAAGTTGAAATACAAGAAATGTTGGTAAGCAGACCAAATGCAAGATGGGGGAGAGAAAAGGGCATAGCTAAGAGGGAATCCCTTTTAGATTTTTGCTGCATGGGGCCTATGAGACATCTGCAGGACACCAATTTCATACAGTAGTGGATAAAATAGCTGGGGGGTTTTAGCGTTCAAAAGTGACCCCTAAAGGGCATGTCTCCACTGGCAGAACTGTGAATCAATTGGTTCAGCAAATTCATTTTGGAAACTGAGTATGGGAAATAATCACCTCTCTCATCACTGAGCAATGAGTTATGGTGACTTAGGAATTGCTTTGAGTGGTCTATTGACTTAGAAATATGAATTGCTTATTTCAAGCCAGAAAACAGTCACAAGTTGAGGCACTATTTGGTTCTCTCTCCCTTAGGCACTCTTATGGATTCCAGCTGAGTGGCTCATAACTTTCAACATATTTATTTCACAATATTCTTGTAAAGCAAGGCAGTATTGTTATTCCCATTTTACAGATGGAGAATTGAGGCACAGAGGGAACAAATTACTTGCAGAAGTCCTGAAACCCTGTACTCCCAAATACAGGGTGACTGCCATAAATCACTAGATCATCTTCTCTGGCACTAGGGCAACCTCAACACTCTCAAGCAGTTTCAAAACGCAAATCTGCCATGGGAGAAAGCTGCTATTCTGACCCTAGCGGCTTCAGTACGATCTCACTTTTGAGCAAAAAATCGGTGAACAGAACCTGTAATAATACAGGTCCAGTCCAAGTAACTGAATATCACAACACTCAGAGGCCTGAAACCACATAACAAAAACATGTCTGTAAAAAGCGGTGCATTTTTTGACAAAGAGAATCAAGACCATTCCAAAGAGTGATAGTAAAGTCAATAGGAGCAGCCTATGCTGCTAGTACTGAAAACAAGAATACATGCCGGGGCACACAGAAGTAGTAGTAACACATAAACAAAATAAATTAATTCCAAAGTGTAATGAAATTTCGATGGAATTACATATTACATTTATGAGAATACTAAAAAGCAGAGTTCATTGCAATAATGCTGCTACACTGAAGACCAAAAGGAATTAGCGTTCAGTTAGCTGCTTTCAAATAATAGCATAATTGAAAGCAGCTGGAGTCCTTGGTTCCGCTTGTAGTGGAGAGAAGAGTCGAGCTGTTGAGTAGAAAGGCTGGCTGCCCCTCCCACTTGTGCTGGTGACTCAGTGGGTGACCTTGTTGATAGCGTTGTGTCTGCACAGCAGCCCCAACCAAGAGAATTAATACATGGTCCCAAGAGCCGTATTTACACACAAGAGGTGGTCTTTGCTTCAAGGAATTTACAGTCTAAATAGACAAGACCAACAAGAAATTGGGGACAAGAAGGAACCAACAAGCAAAAAAAAAAAAAAAAAAAAGGATGATTTTTTTTTTTCTAATTGACCTACAAACTAAAGGAATGAGCAACAGTGATAATACTGCTGCTGACCCATGGTGACTTGATGAATAATAAAGAGAGAGTCTAAATGTAGCCAGGAAGACAGACTTTGGCACACACAGAGATTAATAGATGACTACAGCAGCATCCCTGCAGATAAATGTGGATTAATGATGACTTTGATAAGTCCTTATCACACATTTTTCCAGGTATCATAAAAAATGGAGAAAGAAAAAAGAAAAGGATCAAGAAGAAAGGTGCATGTCAGTAGTGAATGATGGAGAATAAGAAGACAAAGGACAAGTTTCAGCACCTTAGAAAAATGATTCTTGGTAAAACTTTATCACACAAGTCGGCGCTGCTCTTTCAGCAGCAAAACTTAAGAGTCTCTAACACAGAGAGTGATGAAAATGTCAGAGCAGGGCGGGAAAGAATTGTACTCCAAGTGTGCATGAGCAATGACTAGATACCAAAACCTCAAGCTACAATAGGCAAAATTCACCTTTCTGTGGGTGTTTGCAACAAGCCAAAAAACTCCAGGGAGAAGGGCTCTAATGTTCATCAAGCCTCTATCAGCCTGGGGTAGACATGCAAATGAGCCTGGATGGACTGCAGTAGGCAACAGAGAAAGATTCAGCCAAGAACAGGAAAGATTATCTACATTGCAGAAGCACACTGAAGCTCTAGTCATGGACCAGGGTCTCACCATGCTGAACACAGCACGTATCAGACAGTCCCTGCTCCAAAGAGCTTTTAAAAAATGTAGATACAAAATTCTGACATGCAATAGTAAATCAGGCCCTCTATGTTTAACCAACAAACCCTGCTGCCTAAAGAAGATGATTTTGGTTGCTACACCACAGTGGGTCTGTGTACACATGCCCCACTACTGTGCCATCATTTAGTACTTGCTTTAGGAAGTACTAAATGATGGTGCATGGTTATTTTTAGCAGATACATCACAGTAGCAATATGCTATGAGGTAGCTCAACACTATGGCAATGTAGCGTCAGCATCACGGTTTGTGCCCACCAACACGATTGTCACTGTAGCGACAAGCTACATCTCTGTAGCATGTCAGCATGGTGACATAGCATTTTGCGTAGATGTGCCCACTAGGTACCAACTGTAAATTCAGTTAGATGTAATGTTCATTAAGCAGTAGGTCTATATAAATGTTACCTTAATAATTTTCTTTTTCCTGGAAGACACTGCATCGCCATAATTGGGCAGTTTTGTCTAGTTGTAGGGCTGTGGAAAGTTTCAGTCCCTAATTCAATTTGATGAAGATTCAGCCTGATTTGGTGGCCGAATCTCTGAATCTGAATTGAATCAGAGGACCCTTTAATCTCTCCAAATCTAATTGGAGCCCCCCGAATTGATTCAGAGAGATCCAGAAAGATTCAGAGATTCGGACATAGAGACAGCTTTAAATGTTTTTTCTACATACCTCTAGGTACCAGGGGCTTGCGAACACTGCGATGCTGGGGCGCATGGATTGTCCCACAGAAGCACAAGGGGCTCCCCAGTGCCCTCAGCAACAGACCCAGAAGTGGACCAGAAGTATTTCCAGTCCGCTTCCAGGTTCACCGCCAAGCATGTGGAGGGCCCCCCCGCACTGCTGTGGGACGCTCCATCCGCCCCAGCTTCGCGGCATTCACAAGCTGGACTAGTACCTCGAGGTATGTAGAGAAAACAGCTAAAGCTGTGTCTGTCTGAATCAGCATCGAATCTTCAGAGTCTGATTCGGTGCAGTGTTATTAGGCTACTGTGCATTAAGCTTCTTGCGTAGATGCATCCTGAGTCATCTGATGTCAAACACTTCATCCAAAGTTTGGTAGGGAGTGAGACAGAGTACAGCCAGCAGCTAAAGCTCAAATGAAATAAAGTTTATGATACGGATACACGAACAACTTGTCATGAACTAAACTAGGGTGTGAATGTGCTGTGGATCGGCTCTTCTTTGACGTACCGCTGACATCAGCTCTTGCCCCACAGTAAATAGAAGGTAGCTTACCCATCAAAGTGGGATAGGCTAGCTTATTTATATATCTTACATTTACAGTTACCAAGGAGTAACTAATACACTGTCAACTTATACTCTAACTTACCTCATAAAAGCTTATTTATGTGGCTATACCTTAATGCAAGAGTGATAAGAGAGAGGAAGCAACCCAAAGATGAGGGAAGAGTTTGATTGAGGTGAGCTACTTCCATTTGTTAATCAAGTTCACAGTCTTGTGTTCTTGGCTTCCCACTCACTGGAGAATCAGGTAGCAGCAGGAAATACATACCCATATCAAAGAGGGCCTAATCTTGCTTGAGTCCTTTTTTTTTTTTTTTTTTTTTAAATCAGTGATGACATGCAAAAAGGGAAGACTCCAGCTTGACTCTCAGTAGGAAATTTGCCGGGCTGATAGTTAGAAAGTAAAATAGTCTGCGTGTAAATTAAGCACATTTACCTGGAAATGAATGAGACCATAAACAGGGAATCCCTTAACGGTATTTTCTTTCCTTCTTCCCCTCACTGCCTCCCCCAGTTAAAAGCCACTCTTGGCACTGACAGAAGTGACATTCATTGCACAATCAGCCCCCTGGATGCACACGTGCATGGCAACAGAGCACTTTAAAAGTGGCCAAATACACAACAAACTAACCCTCATCTAACAAGGGATCAGATGAAAGTGCTCCAAAGTGGAGTGCCTTAGCTAACTTCTGTCAGTTCCTGCTTATGATTGGGTTAGACCTATGCAGCCCAGTCCTGCTCCTTGTGCTGTCTGCAGGAAGGGGGAGGGAAAGGGAGAAAGGAAGGAGCCATGGACTAGCATTTGCCCAGCCTGAGCTGGAGGGGGCGGGGGGTGTGGATTGCAGCCCCCCTCCCATCTTGTAGCACCCATCCCCAGCCTCCTTCCCCTCCAGCTTAGTTAGGCAGGGCAAACCCCAGGCTGTAGCTCCCTCTCCCTCCACCATCCCTCCTTCCTTCCTACAGACAGCACTGGAGTTGGGAGAGGGGGGACAGGGGGGACAGGGCTAGAGGAGAGGACGCAGGCAGGCAGCTCCTCCACTGGAGCAGCTACAAAGTGGAACTCGATCCCCCTCCCCACCACCCTGGCCAAGCAGCAAACATCTGCTGGGTCAGGGGATCACTAAGTCATGCCATTTTTTGTGAAATGCCATCAGTTAGAGCAGGGAGCTGCACGTCTGTCAGCACGCTCTGAGTGAAGCCACACTTCCACTTCTAATCTTCCTAGGCAAGACCTCATGTGATAGTTTCATCATATTATATTTGTCTTCCTTTTTCATGTCAACAGTTCATTCTCTTTTCTAGACTCCCTCTATGTGGTATAACATGTTATCATCCAAAAGGTAAACACAGAAAACAAACAGGGAACGCTGTTCTGATAAAATAAACCAATTGGTTCCAAGAAAAATTGGAAAGGGGAAAACTAGTTCAAATATAAAACATCACTTACAGTCTTATAGGCTTTTCTTATTTTTGCTATTATTTTTCCTTCCCAATGACAGAAACTAACAGGGTTTTGAGTATCTATTTGAATAATGCCTGCCCATAAACATTTCATTTAAAATTCTTCACATTTAACATAGTATAGAACAGCAGTGCTTTCTCCTTTGATTACAGCCTACAGCACTCATTAAAACTGGGATAAACAGGGAAAAAGAGTCTACTTCAGCAAATGATGAGAGAAAAAGAGGATGTGATTCAATGAGCTGAATGCTTGGTCATTAAGCAGATACTTCTATATTTTCCTTGAATGTGCTTTCAACAAAGCTGGGCCCATATCTTCCCCAAAAGGCAGAGTTTTACAAGGAATATAAGGATTCCCCTATTGGATTATATCCATGGTCCATGAAATCCTAAGTCCTTGGTATGCTAATGATGCTAGCACTTGATGCTTCAGAGAACCCCTCAGTAGTCAATTCAAGGATAATCCATCCTACCTCCCCCTTGAAAGCATCATCCTAATCCTCACTACCTGAAGCCTGTTTTATACCACTGAGCTTACGATTTTTGAAAGCATTAGCTATTATAACAGAATCAACTGGCTGGACATAGAAGCAAGACAAATTCAGCCTAGAATTCAGATGTGAATCTTCAGTAGTGAGGATAATGACTGAAACAATTTACTAAGAGTTATGGGGGATTTTCTGTCAGTGGCTATTTTATAAATCAAGGTTAGATGTTCTGTCCTGAAAAATAAACTCTAACAGTTCAAATAACAATTAATTCAGAAAAGGCCTATGTCCTGTGTATATGGGAGGCTAGACCAGGGGATTACAATAGTTCCTTCTGGCATTGTAATCTATATGAATCTACAGCTCTGCATAGTCTGTCATATACATGCATATATATTCTACACACAAAGTTCCCAAAACCCCACTGAAAAGCAATGGGAATTGGGGGCCTAATCCTCCAGCCTTAAATTTCTTGTATATCTATATATAGCTATACATATAAATTCCTTCTTAAGTATTTCTAACATATGGTATCAATGACACCAGATGGCAATTAATTCTACAGTCTGAGGAGTTGGGAGAGGAAGCTTTCATTGTACAATTTTGATTGTGCTGCCTCAATTTCAACGAACATTCCCTTGTGTTCTTGTGTTATGAGAAAGAAGGAATACAAGTTCCTGTAACTAGAATATAGAAAAAATTTTTAAAAAATGAAATCCAAACAGAAGTCACACAACCATGCTTATGATCTTCTTTTCCCCCGCTAGTGATTGCCTCATGTAAACTGGTATGAATACAAAGTAAAGGCTTTAATCAATATTGCTAGAGTAGACAAGGACTAAAATTAAATCAGATATCTGCACAATGTTCTGGGAAGCAAAACTACAGTGGCTCTAGACAGAGATTTTTAAAGGGTACAAGGGAAGTTAAGTTTCCAAACCCCATTGAAAAGCGATGGGAGTTGGGGGCCTAATCCTCCAGCCTTAAATGTCTTGCATATCTATAACTAACTCTAAGCCTGACTCCCAGTTATCACAATGCTATTTTACCCTGCATTGGCAGCTTCGCATTGGAAGTAAATTGTACCTGCAGCCACTTCACATTGCCAAAATGGGAGTAAAGGGACCCTGCTGTGAAAGAAAATCAGATTCATAATAATTTGTTTTTCAGACACAGTGATCTGATCCAAATTATCCTTTTATTAAACAAAAGGTGAATCCTGTTTCTCAAATTCTGTTTGGACAAAATGGCACTTACTATCTTCCTGCTAATTTCAGGCAAGAAAATAAATGAGTCTTGTTGCTTTTCTATGAACAAAAAGGTCCCATCTATCCAGAGAAGGAAAAAAAAAAAAAAGGGGGGGGGGGGAGAAGCTGTCTAGGAACAATTATGCAAATGTCTTTGGGGGGGGGAGAATGTAGTGTTAAGGTCATTTTGCAAGACCTTGAATATTTTTAATTCAAAAATACGTATTACATTTTAATCAAACTAGCTCTATCCTTCTTCTATCTAAGTAATTTACATTCTGGCTATGTCACAGGGGCAGTTATGAGCCAGCTAAGCTCTCTAATATAATAACTATCAGGAAATTGTCTTGCATTATTCATGTTAATTATGCTGAACCAAACACTGTGGACAGGAAAATGTATTTTCCATTGAAATATTTTTTGCCTTACAGAGATTTTTAAAATTGATTGGACCAAGTTTCTTTCTTAAGATTAAACCTGGAGGCAACAAGACTGACGAGAACACATGTACCTAGTCAGAGGGAACTGAATTTCTGTTCACGGGGTTTTCTTACCTTCACCTGGAATAGCTGCAGCACAGAGATTTGTTGGGGGGGGGGACAGGTTCCCCTCCATAAACATAAAAACAGGGAGCAAAAGCCAGCATCCCAAATTAGCAGTACTCTCTCAATTCTCACAGCTGTTAGGGGCATGCAAAAAAAGCATCTGCTGAGAAAATATTAGGAGGAACAAACTAATTTTATACTGGGTTGGACTCAGTCCATCTAGTCTAGCATTTTTGGCTTTAGGCTTGCCTATACTTAAAATTACTTCTTCTTTATCACTATCTATATTGTCAAAGTGGCAACCAATCCTATAATGTGAATAGAGTTACACAAATGTCGAATGGATTATACTAATGCAGCATATTCTGGTTCAGAAAGTGAAATAAACTCTATCAGGTATACTGGGGCATGATGGCAAATATTAAAGCATCTTGCTATGATCACAAAGGCATGAGTTCAAACCTCATGCCGAACTTGTGCTGAGATCTATCCCCGGTCAATCTAGCTATAAATGGGTAATGGGTCATTTGATCTTGTAGCCAGATTGATGTAAACTATATCTCTCACTTGCAGGAAGCTGACTAGAGAAAAACTGGGCCATCTAGTCTCAGGTGGACCTTCACTACTGATAACTGAATCTTCCTAAAATCAGAAGGTAAACTTGGTAGTTTACCCCAGAATAAAACAGCTATCAAGTTACCACAGTTTAACTTCCACTTACCATTGATTGCTCCCAGGTGAGCAGCTGGCAGAGGGTCATCCCAGGGGTCAGCCACCAGCCCAGGGCTGCTCCTGCCCCCCTCAACATCTTCATATCAGCTCTTAACAGTAATTTGCAACTTTAACAGACAAATTAATCTCGCTCTTCTGTTACCAGGTACACACACACACACACACACACACACACACTTTGCCAAATTACTTATAGTCTGATCTTGTTGGATTATTGAAGAACATCAGTCCATTCATAAAATGAGAAGTATATTCTTTTGGCCAGTTAGGGTCCTGAAAAACAAACTATCTGGAATGGCACAGGAACAAGGAGGCCAGCTAAGACGGGAAATGAGGGAGCAGGGAATTTCATTTGTCTTCTGTTTTAATAGCAACGTATAACCCACATCGAGGAAACTACTTATCAGTGCCAATGCAAGGAGACTAGAAAAAAAAAAACTGCCTTAAATTCCAAAAAGTTCAGGAGGCTATGGTCTTATTTCACATCTATCTATCTATCAACAGTGGGTCAAATAATGGAGGGAAGAGTCATCAGCACAGAAGGTGTCAGCCAGTTCATGTCCCATTTTGCTCCATAGACTCTCAGCAGCTCTCCACAACCCTATTAGGGCAGTATCCTTGAGACTGTCTAACATAAAATCAAATTACCTCCCATTGTAGGTGGAGACCTGAACTTAACTGCTGGCAGATTTATTGCTGTACTGCAAATATAGACACTTGATTGAGTTAAAATCTGTGGTCAGTAAAACAGATTAATGCTCTAAAGACACTTAACCCTAAAGGGCATAAAGGATAATACTTACAGTCTCTCTTCTTTATTGCAGTAATTCAAAAGGTATGTTTTACATAATTATAATTGAAGTTACTGCTAAGTTTTTATCAGATACCAATAAGCATGATATATGGTGAATCTGTAGACTTCCTAGTGTGTGCACCATCTTAATACTCTATAAATACTGTAAACAAACAGAGATTTCTTTCTGCGTACATCAGTTGACAGGAAGGCATGAGTAGGTCAGAAGTTTTGGCACGGGAGGCAATAGAGAAGCATGGGGCTGTATGGCATAAAACCAGAGTTTTGTTCCAACCTCTGCTTTTCTGTCCGCTGTAGGATGTGAAATGTGACATTCTGCCTAGCCAAGTCTCAGTGTTTAACCACAGGGGTTAGGATGAGGAGCCACGTGGAAGCTGGCACAGGGGCAAGGTCTGTGGTAGCCATATACCAAGCCCAGTGGTTCTCAATCAGGGCCACAACAACCTGGGGTGCCATAAGATGCATTTAAGGTTGCTGTAGGGTGCTAGGTGCACACACTTTAAAAATACAGTATGTGGCAGAGTGGTTTCCAGGATCACGGTTTCAAATAAGGTTTACTTTTCTGTCTCTCATGCTAAGATATGCCATACTTTGAGTGGAGCAAGCAATTCAGAGATACAGATGGGAACAGCAAACTTTCTTTTAAAAGGGATGACAGTAGAAGAAGATAAAATAAAGAAGAGGAAAGTAGGTGAACAAATATGATCAAACAGACAGACACAGACTTCCTCCTTCAAAAGTCTCCTGTATCTCTTAGCTTCCAAAAAGATTGTGCCACTTATATCTCTACAGAAATTATTTTCTCTGCCTACATGAAATCTGTTTTAAAAAATACTTCCCTTTCTTCCAGGCTTTCAGAGCATCCTATTTGCCCATGTCAATACAGGCCTAATTGCTTAAAAAGAAAGCCAAGCAGCATTTAGTATTTTCCATGAAAACTTACAAGCCTCTACTAAAAGCTTGAGACAGGCATGAGAGCACAGTAACTAACCAGCTTTAAAAAACCCTCTCTTTACCTAAACCTTGCACAACTGTGCCTTATTTAACCTTGATTTCCCTTCCATCTTTGAGGCAGTGGGCTTGATTCTTTTTTTTTTTTAATCTAGCTACTTATAGATTCCTCATCAATACCTCACAATCATTAATGGGTTGATTAAGTGCTATCCCCACCATTTCTAAGTCCCAAGGCTGATTAAAGCAAACCTGTCACAAGAGAATCCATGACTAACCCAAGAACTGAACCAAATTGTATTCCTTTTTGCTCTGGGTTTACGTCTATGTAAATTCCACTGACTTCAGTAGAGTTACTCCTGTTTTCTATCTGCATAGGTCAAAATTGAAACAAGTCTTAAGAGTTTATACTCAAGATGTGAGTCCAATAAGCAGCACGCAGTGTTCTGAATTTCTCTGAATGCCCTTCACAGTCAAAAGTGAACCACATCTCTTTTCCCTTCCCTTTATTTAGCACCTTGATCCTTGGTCAATGAAAGTACTGGTTTACACAAGGTCTGTCTATATATATGCACATGCATCTCTATATGATATCTAGATACACACACACACACACACACACACACACAGTCTATGTGCATGAATGTCAGCCAGCACAATTATCCCTTTATGGCAACAATGATACCAATTATCAGGTCAACTGAAGATGTAATAATTCTTTTTAAGCACTTTAATAACCTTTTACCTGCTAAATAAAAAAGAAGGTCACCCAATATAATTTAAATAGAACTCTGCTCTCTACAGCAAAAGGTGGAAGCTAGAGAGAGATCATTAACATGCTAATAAAGGCCAAATTAATTGTTTTATAAGAGTTTCTAACAATTATTTTCCAGTAAGCCCAGCTGACAGGATAAAGTGAGTTACAGAATTTCAAGTTTGTCATGATTTGACTTGAAAATTGTTTTATGGCAACACATTCCAGTGGACAAGACACTGGACCAAGAATCGGGAGATGCAAGTTCTAGGTGTGGTTTTGCCACCAACCTTCTGTGTTATTTCGGGACACTGCACCTCTCTGTGCTTCTATTTCTTTCCCACCTAGTCTTCTACATCCACTGTTTCTTACTGTGCATTTACGCAGCACCTAGCTCAAAACAGCTCCAATCTCAGTTCCAATGTCTAAGTATGGCAGTCTTAGAAGTAATGTCTAAGTGTGGCAGTCATAGAAGTAACACTGTTCAGAAAATGTCTGGACCAACAAATCACTGTAACATCACTTTTTTAGAAATGTGTTTACTTTATGACTGATCAATATTGTAGTGACAACCCTGGAATTTTGCTCACCAGACTGGCATGATAATTTCCACTGGAAAAGCAACTTTTAGTCAGAAGCTAAATGCACTCAGCAAGTGTTCGTTAAGCCTCACAACATCACTGTGAAGGAGATAAGCAACTTTGCACGCTGCAAGAAACTGAGGCACAAAATAACCTGGCTGGGTCACTTAAAATAATGTCCAAATTGGCAGCAGAGCCAGGAGAAGAACCGGGGAGTCAAGACTTCCCATTTATTTATTTATTAGATTTATACGCTGCCCTTCCAAAAAAAAAGAAAAAAAAAAGGCTCAGCTGCCTATTTTGGGAACTCAATTTGCCATTGCAGAACCCAGGTCAATAACAACACAGATATCAATGAGACAGCTTAAGGAACATGGTGCTATTCCATTTGAATACGGGTATCAAAATGTGGCCCTTAATGACCAGCCCAAGCTCTCTTAAGTCCCTCGCTCAAATACTCCGAATACAGATATTAACAGTAATCCCCTAGATATTTCTGATTATGTTAACCCAACAGAAGACAAAAATAAAAATTCATGCTCCAGTCTCGATATAATATTCCTCATTAAACAGCATAAAATAACTTCCCTTGTGCTTTCCAGGGCTTTTCTACTGTGACTCTTTTTCATCAAAGGTCTGAATCAGGCTTTGATTCCCTTAGACCAGATCCTGTTTCAGAGTCTCCCATGACCAAGACACATCCCAGATATTAGAGCCTTGCTCCAAGGCTTACTAAGTCAATATAAAACTTTCAGATTCCTAAGGTGTGATCTCAAAGCCTAAAAGCTCTCATGAACTGGGCTGAAGCAGTTTGTTGGGGTGGTTATATGGTGCAGTTATATAGAAAAACCAAGAAACCTGGCCTGGCATCAATTTGAAAGGATAATACAGAACCCTATGTTGTTTTCAGTGTTTAACCCTGCGTCAGTTTTCTGCTTTCGGTATCTAACAGGTGGGGGAAGAGCATTCTGGAAAGAAGCAGAAAGGGTCTTTACACAAGGAAACAATATAGCCCATGGAGGCAGTAAAGTCACATTAAAGAGGCTTCTGATCTTTTTATTCATACAGAGTTGTTGGATAGCTGCTTAAATCCTGGCAAGGGATTGTGATGCTCCAGGCAGCAATGAATCCTGGCAGCGCACTTTGAAAAAATTCAGACAGCAGCTTGCTGAAAGTTAGGGGCCTGGGACTTGGGATATAGCAGAGAACAAATGTGAAGCACGCAATGCGGAATGCAGAAGCGGTGGCGCTGTCAGGGTAGCTGCCATAGGGCAGCTGAAACCTGCACCCGAATCAGTGTTCTTCAGCCTACGAACACGTGGTCTATGTATTCCACCAAACTTGTCAAAACACAGCAGGTGATGCATTTAGGACAACAAAAAAGCCTAAGCAGAAGAAAAGAAAATATTTAAAATAGTGTAGATTTGTAGGAGAGAGTAGACTATATAGTCTCCTATCTGGCACTCAGGTGGTGCTAACTATACTTTGAAACCACAGTGTAGGAAGTGGCGGGGAGGAGGGAATCCTCTCTGTAACAGGGAATGAGGAAATCTAATTTTACTGATGCTTTTAAGCATTCTCCAGAACACAAGCAGCGTTTTCTAGCATGCCTCAGACAAAAGGACACGATTTGGAAGGTGCAAAAGTAGCTTGTCATCTGTGCTCCACACTGTGCTCGCTCAGAGCCACATTGTGAAACTCGCGCTTAAGCTGAATAGCAATTTACCATTTAAGTAGCTTCACTGATTTCAGCAGGGCCATCGGTCCCCTATAGCAGTGCTTGGAGTGACTGAGGGTATCACAAAGTGGCCCTTATCAAATCCAGGGTCCAGCAATACCCAGATTAATAACCACTTCTCTTCCAGCCTCACACTACACTGTTTTGACATGCAAGACCCTGAAACCTGTGTTTGGCATTTCATGGAAGACCTGGAAAGACATGCATTCCTCAAAGTGTTTCCAATCTACATCAAGATATGATGTACAGTTAGGTGGCAGGCAGTCTGGAGAGGAAGGGGTAGGAAAGGATGAAGGCAACAGCAATGTAATAAAGCAGTTACTCATTCCAAAGTATGACCACGTTTTTGCAATGAATTTATGGTATCTTACACGTTGGGCTGATAGCCTCTATAAAAGTCAGTGCTGCCTGTTTTAGTTGATTATAAAACTTTATCCATCTTTAAATGCTGAAATTTTCCATGATTATTTTTAATAAAGTTTCAGCCAAATGGTTTATTTATTCCTGATGCAAATTTAGGGAAGAAAATACAATGTTTTGGCTATATTATTTTATACACATACATATTAAAGTGGATCAAATTAAAAACACCAAAAAACTATGGAATGCCAAGGCCTCGCTTGCTATAGATAATAAGAGAAGTTTGCAGGAGACTCTTAAAGGGCAGGGAAGTGGCATGATTGTCCTGCATAATGAGGATGTTCTGCATCTACAGGGCTGAATGAAAATGAGGTGCAAAGATGCTCATAGAAGCAGATAAACTGAACATCAAAGCTAAACAGATGAGGCAAGGGTTGTTCATTTCCTCAGCAAAGAATGTATCAAGTTAAACAAGAGAAAACGAGTGTAGATTAGATTAAAAGCATCCACATCAAGGCCACAAATTGATTGTAGGTCAACCAGTGCCACTGCATAAACAGACAAGGCCTGGATCTACTTTAATCAATGATAAAATGGTTAGTCACATGTAAATGAATGGATATGATCTACTGCCCTCTGTAGCCAAATACAAGTCTTTCCATTGATTTAAATGAGTTTTGGATTAATCCAAAAATGTTTTGTACTTCCAAGGGTCTAGGTCCAAATCCAAAGCCACAAGGGATTTGGATTCATAAAACCAAGCTTATTGGCATTCCCACTGTGGGACAGAAACATTTTTTTTTAATAACTATCGTAAACAACAAATACAATACAATGGGATAACAGATATTCGAGGCCTATAATTAGAATATACTGCATGGCAGGACTAGTGTTGATTGATGGTAGAGGGTTGTTTGTGAAGTTACCAAGGGCCTGCCCTCACTATTCTTGCCCTAAACCAGTTACTATTAAATCTCTCACTTTCACATGCTCTACATTCTCCTGCTAATAAAAGCCATGGCTATAAATCTCTGTCTGGAAGGCAGATTTTGCAAAGGAAATGGCATCTTATCATTAACACAGAAACTATCAAAAATATTACTGGCCCTTAAAAAAAAAAAAAAAAAAAAAAAAAAATCCTAAGCGTCTCAGAGTCATGACATTACCTGTTACTGACATACTATAAGCAAATCCTGCTGTCCCAGATTTAGAGATGTGTGACAAAACCAGCCAAGGGAATTCTGCTTGTCTATTTATAAAAATCCAAGGGGGGAACTTTTCAATGTGACACCAAATACTTGATTTTCAAGGGGAGCTGGGTGGCTAACTCTTGTATTTGTGCCTTTCAAAACCTCCTGCCTCCCCCAAACCTTGTCTAAGTGATGATGAATGTACTATAGGTGGCTATAAATCAATCTTTGGGTGCTGATGGTATATAAACTGCAGGAGTGAAACGTATCAGAGCCCTTGGAGATTGAGACTGATTTATAAGTTAACTGGCAATACATCCATCTCCACTTATTGCTCTCTCTATAAATCTCTTTTGCCAAGTTATCTGCATATTAGTTTCCCCAGAGGCATCCCTCACTCACATGAGTTCTGTTCTTTCATTGATTGTGAACACAAAATTTTGCTCCAATACAGGAGGCAATTTTTTAAAGTTTTTAGCTGAGATTTTTAAAGCCACCCATGGCTTTTAAAACAAGTTTTAATTGGACACTCCAATTCCCTAGAAGGCTTTGCAAGTCTCTGCTTCCCCCTACCCTGTTTTCAGCAGTCCTTTACAAAACGAAGACTCACAGAGACTCCAATTATTTTAAGCACATATTCTTTGCATCATTGGTGAAATCTCTGTTCCAGCAGAACACAAAGCAGTAGCACAACCTTCACACCCTTATTTCAGTTCCACAGGTGTCCAAATCCAGCCTTGGCTTGCCCTTTTATAGCCAACATTCACACTTATGTGCTCTGGTGAAGCCCTTCACAAGGATTTTTCACGCAGGATGGAAGCAGAGGAACATGCTTTGTGCTGGCACTTCTGCACAAGCTGAATTTCTCCCAGAGATAAGCCCAACCCATTCTATCCAAATTTCCTCAAAGTTCAGGAGGACATGGTGGTGGAACAGTCTTGTTCTTAGGGGCTAAGTGTCCGGCTGTCTGCCCAGTCATTTGTTTTATTTAATGAGGTTGGAAGCTCTTCAGGGCATGGGCTATTTAACAAGACTGTAAGTCCTGTGAGTCAATAACTGTCTTTCTGATGTGTTAACATCATTTAGCCCAAAATGTGCCCAGATACAGTTGGCCATTGGTTACTACCACAATGTCAGTGATAAGTCATCAAAAATGAGGTCAGATCTATGCTTCTGATCTGAGCCTAATGCTCAAAGGAAAAGGTGATGGCTTCAACTTAAATATCAATGCAAAGTTTGCCTTTCCATCACAGCAAATTGAAACTGCAGGATTTTCCTCTTGCAATGTAACTCTGTAAGCAGATGACTGCTACTGACACACTTCCTAAGCTGAAGCAAACAGGAGAAATCCTCATCTTGGTGGGATTTATCAGTGACTGTTATGGAAACTTTCCATGACAATGCATTGCAAATTAAAGTGCAACTGGGCCCATTTGAAGGTAAAAAAAAAAAAGAGACTGGTTTCTAAACTACTGCACTTTGGAAAGCCTCACAGCATATTCAACAGTAAACTTCATTGCAAGAGACAAAGATGGGATGTGACAATTATTGCAGAAACATCTATTACAAGGCATGCTCAACAACCTAAAAATGTCATCTCTTGTCATGTTACTCTGACACTTCTGGTGATTTTAATCTACTTTTGTCTTCCTAAAGTGAGCAATACAAAGGACAGGTGGAATATTAGATTCTAAGCCACTAGATGCTTAGTTCAATATAAACAGATAAGCCCAGTGAAAAATCCTTGTAATGCCCTTTGTAGCAGTCTGTGACTATTGCAGAGTTTTTCTACAGGGCAAAGTAAGTAAGTTTAATGTGACAGTTTTGCACAAACATCTGGGAATCATAACACTTTTGGCTCTGTTCCTCTTCCAACACCTTAACCACTTTTGCTGTTGGAGATGATCCAGTGGGAACTGCTGCACTCTACAAAACTTTGTTCTAGGTAGTATTGTTCATATTGTATCTATACCAAAATGTGATAATATGAAGCAAGACATAATAGCAAAAGAAAAAAAGTAAGTGTAGATAGAGGAGAAAAGATGCACTTTCAACTCAGACCTGAATAGAAACAGAGACCAGGAGGCAGAGAGGTAGGCGACAACCGCTTCTAAGCATCAGCTGAGGCATAGATGCACAACCTGACAGCATTGTGACTGTGGGCAGAAAGAGAGGGGACGAACTCACTGCTACATGATGTGGGGTTGACTAAAAGCCTGGACTCGCAATATGTTTACATTAGTATAGCCTACCTAGTATAGAAAAGGAAGTAAACACATAATGCATACCTCTATTTTAACTAACTAGAGTCCAGTGTACAGATATCCCTGGAAAAATCAGAGGTAAATTATATGAATGTAGGTGTCATGTGTTTCCTTCTATGCTTCTAGCCATTTTATCAATGCAAGGAGGCTGTTACTGGCTCTTCTGGTAAATACTTCTGAGATCCTGCAAAAACACTTACTCTAGCAGCTACTACAGGAGAACTGTAACAGTGAATAAAACCAATGAAAATAAAATAGGTGTTAACATGTTGTGTGGCCAGGCCCTAAGGCTCAGGAGGTCAAAATTCAAGGAGGGAGAGAGAAAGATTCAACAAGTCACTTTTCTCTTTTTCTAGATTCTCTCTATCCAAGGAGGAGGAACAAAGCTTGACCCTTTTCTACTTCCTTCACGTGGACTGTACGCTCTTTGGGAGAAAGCCTATTTCCCACTATACATATAGGAACTGTAACAAGAGGGCCCTGAACTTATCTGGGGCATCCCTTCCTATTATTCTGCAAAAAAATTATGGAGAAAAGAAAAGAATGAGGTGAAGTCCTGGAGACAGGCTGAAACAAAGTCCATGAATACTAAGCTGGATACTACCCACAACCAAAGGCAGTTTTAACAGCTAGGAAGTTCACTGACATTTTTTTAAGTATGATTTAAAAACAAAGGTTATATATATCTCATTTGTTCTTTATGACCAGCACCTCACATTTAATGAAGCAAGCATCAGCCCGCAAAAGCTTGTGCTCTCCGTATAAAAGCTTGCTTATGCTACATTAATCTGGGAGAATTCTCCCAGGTTTGTTCTCCTGGTAGAGAAACTTTCCCAGAGCCACATGTACAGACATTTAAATGCTGAGCCCTGAGGACTGGAGCACTAGCAGCACTGACATTAGGCCGCTGGGCAGGGGCACATCTCCATGGGCTCCCCTGGCTTCCTGAGTCTGCTTCCTGAGATCACAGTAGTGCACAGGGCAGCCCAGACTGCCTCTTTCCCTGCAGCACAATATGGGAATCATGATAGGGACATATTCAGCTCTCCGCTAAAACAGCGGAGCCCAGCTAGTGACAGTGTCCCAGTGGGGGAGAGGCAGATCCTAGACTGTCTCTTCTGAGAGAAGCTATGGCACATACAAGCATTCACTCTCCGGAGAAAAACTGTCCCAGGAGTGATTTAACTCCGGGTATTCCCAGGTTATTTCTTTCCTGGAATGGCCATTTTTACCTGGGAGAAAAAGCCTGAACATCTGTAGATTTGTGGTTTCTGACTACCTTTCAGAGCAGAAAGGGATACTGCCCATGTCCTAAGCTGATGGCTGATGAGCAAAGTTCTGGGTTTTCTGTTCACCATGGAAAAATGCAGTAAAATCCAGATTTTATCATTTTAAGGAAAAAAACAAAAAAAGCCCAACCCAACACATTTTCTCCTTTAAAAGGAGAAAAACATGGGACACTAGGTTCCCCCTTGCAGGCTGGCAGAGTTCCAGCCTGCAAGGAGCTGGGGGTGTGGGAGAAAGGCAGTCAGGCAGGAAGTGCTCTGTGCACAAGGACATGTACACATGCACATGGCCACCAGGCAGCCTGGAGAACAGCTCACACAGGCAAGTCTGGCTGCAGGAGAGGGGACTGAAGGAGGGAGGAAGGAAGCTGGACAGGGCTGGGACTGGGGCTGTGGCTGCTGCCCAGCTGCAACAGTGCTCAGGGTTTGGGGCCTGGGGCCACAATGTGTGGCTGTAGGGACTGGGCAGCTCATCCAGGGTGGGGAGGGGGAAGGGGAAAGAGGATGCTCCTTGCCACCGCACAGACTCCTGGGAGGGGCATGGGGGGAGCACATGCCCCCCAGATTTGTGCAGAGGCAGGCTACCTACTGCAAGCTTGAACTCGCTGCCCTGCTGTGCTCCCTCCAGGACCTCCTCAGGCCAGTGGGCAGGATCCATAACGGCAGGGCAGTGGGGCACGGAAACTCAGTGCTGCCACCTCAAGCTCCATGCTGCCATGGCAAAGTGCCCCCTACCTGCCTGGCAGCAGCAGGGGTGACAGCATGGAGTTGTGCCCCTTGCTGCTACTGGGTGGGCAGGGGGCACTTTGCCATGGCAGCAGGTGCCTTGCAGTGGCAGCACTGAGCTCCCCCGCCCCACTCTGCCCTGGCAGCACAGGGCTTGCAGCAGCAGCAACAAGCTTCCCTGCCTGGCCCCACTGTGCCCTGCTGAACATGGTCCCACCCACTGAGCTGCAGAGGCCCCGGGGGGAGGGCAGCAGGATGGGGAGCCCTGAGCCTGCAGCTGATAGGGCTGGGGTGGGGGCCTGTGGGTCAGGAGTGAGGGGCAATGGCATGGGCAGAGCACCGGCATATCAGGGCTGCTCAGTACCACAAATCAATAGAGGGAGAGGGGAGAGCTATAACTGGACCTGCATCCTGGGAGCAAAGAGAGCTCCAATTTTCCATAATAATAAATAAATAAAGTCAAACACCAACATTTAAAGGTATTTGAAAAATTTTTTTGATAAAATGTCTAAAAACTACCCAAAAAGATTCATAACCAATTCAGAAGACAAAACAGACCAGGAAACCCTTCAAAATGAAAGCAATTTGGAAGTACAACATTTTTCACAACACCCATTTCTCATTTCTAAAACCAGCTCTGATTTGAATATAGTTTTCCCAGTAAGTCTCAAAACTTGTTCAAACCCTTCTAAAAAAGGCATCAAACATTTCATTCCAAAAAGGGCCTTTTGCATTCTCAATTGATGTATTCTTTAAGCTTCACAAAACCTGGAATTGAGTTTAGTTTTGCTGGTAGCATTTTGTAAATCCTTTATGTTGGTAGATTACCTTGGGCATCTGCACTCATTATTCCTGGTGAGACTGCCTGTTGCAACTTAGCTGTAATTTAATATGATTTGCATCCCTGTCCTTGTAGCACTAAACCTTTCCAGTATTTACTTGAAAAGAATGTGTTTCCACTTGAGCTCAGTGGGTCTTTCAATGCCGCAGGTACATTCGTCACTAAAGAGCAGGCTATCATAAATCTGATTAAAACCAGGGAAACTGAAATCTGAAAGCAGAATGTCTCAGCTGCCATCACAGTGTTCTCCCAGAACACTGAGAAGGGCATTTAGCTGGAAAATTTATCTTCAGAAAGTTAGTGATGGATGGATTCACAAAAGAAATGGTCCAGGAGATCCTATTGGGAACTGTATATAAACTATGTAAGAAGCGTGCATTGTGGGATCTCTAGTTAATACAGAGAATCAGTGGTCTCTAATAGATCACAGGTTTTAATGATCTTACTGTCTTGGGAAGAGCAAATGATAAACTGCCACTAGCAGCAAAATACATGACATGCCATTTTGGAAGAAGACAGACCCTCAACGTTAGTATCATAGAGAAACAAAGTTGGGAAAATCCTTTCAATGGCAAAACAAAAAAAAATTGCTGACAGCTTTGTGTCACGATCCAGTCAATTCTATGTTTGCCATTTTAGGATTTAGTTTGGAGGAAGTGGGACAAGATACTTACACTTTTGTGCCTCAGTCTCTCCATGTGTAAAACAAAGCTAACATAGTTGCCCACTTCAAAGGTGTACTGCAAGAGTAAGTAATTAAGGTTCACAAGGTGTTTTGAGAACAAATGAACCTTAGATTGTTCCTCAATCTGACGGTTGTCTCATGAACGGTTCAAAACTGCAAAATAAAATTCCCAGAAGTAGGAATCGCAGACCTTATCTCCTTAAGCTCTGGGTACCTGGAACCTTTCCTACCTTGCCTCCTCTCTTACATTAAGAAAAAAGTACACCCCAAGACCCTACTAAACAGAATATTCCACAAGGCGCACAAATTCCCCTGGAGAAGATGCGAAAATCAACCCCCTGTCACTTAATAAGCAACTGACTGGTGTTCAGACTGTATGATAATTGAAAGAAAAAGAACTCACATAATACAGTTCTTGTTATAAAGGTGCCTGTGTCGACCAAGTATACAAGGAGAAAGGAAGGAAACAAGGGGGGAAATAGGCCAAAAGAGAGATTTAATTCTCTGCAAGTAATTTGTTCATAAAAATTGGAAGCTGGGGGGAATCTTTAGAAATTAAGTTTCTTTGCACCTGGCATTCTCTTTCCATTCCTAGGGGGCATATTTTGTCATATTGTTAACAAATGCAGAAATAACACATTACATTTTCTTGCAAATACATTAGAGACGGCTGTAAAGGTAAGGCATTAGGGAAAATTAAGAAAATTAAAGGAAGTAAGAGGAGTGAAATCTGAAAACCTCATTTGAAAAGTTATTCACGCGATGCCATGGTATATTTCCAGGATCAACTCTGGCTTCCCAGCAGACAGACTGATGAAAGTAGATTTTGATATAACTCCCAAAACCTTTTAGATCTTGGGCACTTTCTTGTGAAGTTGTCAACAGGGTAGTTTGTGAACAGATTTCGTCTGAGCTTCTACATGGAACCCCAGGTTAAGTGTTTCAATTTCTCTTTGCAATGAAATACAAATGATACTTTTATTTAGGTAGCTCAAAGTCTCAAGCACTTTGTTCAGCATCTACTGACTTTGATGAAGTCCTTAATGATGAGTAAGTTAATCCTTGCAGTATCTGTTCTTGTCAGACAAGATGAAATTCTTTTATCTCTGTTTTATGAATGAGGTGGAGAAGTTACTTGGCAAAGGCCATAGAGATTCTTCTAATAATTAACACTAGCACCATGCTGAGCACTTTACAACTAGACAACACCAGCTAAGACAGTTTTCCACACCTTTGTGCAAGAGAACCTTGACAAGTGAACCATGGCCAACAGAAATGTGAGCAACAACTGTGAAGGAAGTGAGTGTTCAATGGGCTTTATATCAAGGGCCACTTGTACAATACAACAGGATCCAATGGAATTGAAGGCATGACTGTAAATGCAAGTTGTTACACAGACACATGTAAAACCCACATACTGAGAACAGTAACACTCATATCCTCTGATGATCAAAGCTTATGCTAGGGTTCCTAACACCCACTGAGCTATGGGTCATAAGCAACCTTTGGATGAATGTATTTCATTTTCATTATGCTTATCACTTCAGCTGTACGAGTGAGATCATTTCCTCTACCTGCTTCTCTCCTATGCTTGCTTTGAATTTCTCCAAAGTTACTCAAGCAATATATTTGCAGAGGTTAATTCAGGACAAAAATCCCAGGAAGCAAATAGCACAGAAACTGCCAACATATTTTCCTTTTTATTGTTTCTGACAATCAGTAGTAAAGTGTGCTGCCACTACCAAGGGAACGAGCTCTAGCATTACTCATTTTACATTAGGGTCTGGAGAAATAAATCTTTCTGGAGCTGTTGCTGACATTAAGCTGAAACATAAGTCTAGATTTGTAAAGGAAATGTATTAAGGGGAGGTGGGGAAGAGGAATCTAAGTTTAGAGAAAAAGTGATGAGGAATTTTGTCTCTGATTCAGGATATGCACAGAGTGCATGGACATGGCCAGCTTCCGAACTAATACATCAACATGCAAGATATAAACTGCTGCTCTCCACCAATGTGCTGATGGCTTCTGCAGCAGAAGATGGGCATCCTTTCATGGGCCAACTTCACTATTTGAAGAGTTACTACTTAAAGTAAACTTATGCTACAAAAATCAGTATCTGCTTCTATTATAGGTGCCCCATATGACTCTGAGGAAGTCACTTAATCTCCCCAACTCAGGTTCCCCATTTGTAAAATGGGTATACTACATTTCTGTTACATAATTTATCTGTTTCAATGGAAAGCTTTTATGAGCAAGTACTCAACTGTTATGTTATGCCTGCAGCACAAGAGGGCCCCATTCTTGTTTGGGTCTTTGAGAAAAGGGAAAATCATCCCATTTTACAGATGGGGAAACAGAGGATACAACAAAAATAAGTGGCATGACTCATTTCGGGATTACAAAGAAAACTTATAACAGTGTTATAATCTCCATCACGCAACTAGAGAAGCTGTTTTAATAAAGAATATTACTTCACCTCATAAACCCCGCTTCACCACAATTTGTAGCAGAGTTATCAGGAGAGCACAGTTTGTATTACTTCCAGTCTTAAGCCACTTCCACTAGCTTATGCTGCCTCCATGGTATAATATACTTCAAACTGTGCCAGTTACTAACACTGCCTTAGAACTATAACCCAGGCTCAGGTTCCACTCGGCAAATTCAAGTCGATTTCTTTTTATGCAATTTGTTTCCTTGCTTTACCAGCCAGTACCCAGAGCCCACCAGATGGCCAAAGCAATACTCAATGGAGTTTTCCATCTGCTCTTCGTTGTCTTGCAGAGTGCTAGGGGTTGCCTTCAAACAGCATAATTCAATGCTGAAGGAATCTAGACTATTTAGGAAACACTAATTAAAAAAACATTTTATTTAGAGCTGGCCAAAAAACAAAAAGCCTGCTAACACTTTGAAAATGTTTTCAGTACAAAATTTAGGAGACTAGCTGATCAATAACATTTTTGCCAGGTTTTTTTTTTTTTTAAATATCGTTTTCTGTCACTGTTCCTCTTGTTCTCCCCCACTTTTTCTTCCTTCCTGCCCTCATTTTCTAGTTTGCGACATAAAAAAAAAAGTTATAAGAAGCAGCAAGTTAAGGGAAATATTAACTGCCTGGAATTAGGAAAAGATTTCCCTTAACAACAGGTAGGTTATATCACATTTGGCAGATAGGAGGCTGAAGCAACTTGTAGTGACTGTTTGGGAGGGGACAGGATTAAATTAGTTTGACCACAGGTGTGACTTATAAGCACTGTATCTGTATTGAACCTCATCGCCTCACTGGTGTGCTCCTCCCTTTACTACAGTCCCTTTCCATGCACTTGGACTGCAAAGCCCATCCTCATGGGAGCAGCTATCCACTCTAACACTAGAACTAGTAGGTTTGGGGCCCTATATGGGAAACACCAGAGGAAGGGTCTGTCCCTTCATGCAGCATCTATCACAGTGGGGTATAGGGCCAGACTGGGACTCCTAAACTGCATCATAAGAAAAGGGTGAGTATACCGTTTCATTTATACAGCTATGTTATACAGCAAGAAAATAATCTAATGTGGTAAGCAATATCACAACATTGCTCTGTTTGAAGAAAAAAGAATAGCTGCATATATTATTGTACAAATGCAGTACATGGTGACTAATAACTGAGATCACTGTGTGGATAGATCTCTATATCTATCTATATAGATCTATATATCTATATATTGGTGTCTTATTAGAAGGTAGCGATCTGTACCAGACTGAGTGATCCCAGTTACTCATTTGGACTGCTGCACAGAAGTGCCATGCATCGCTTCAGCCCCTACAGCCTCTTGAACTCAAGTCATAAACTTGCCCACTAAAGTTACAACGTTTCCTCAAAAATAACTGAAAGGCATAGGTACTAAACAACACAGTGGAAAGATCCCACAGCAGCCCAGAGACACAATGAAACCACACTGTAGGTATATTTTTAATTCAATTATCTTGGAGAATTTTATGAATAGTCACAGACTTTGAGCAAAGCATTCTCCCTAGGTTTGCAGCATTCAGGCATGAAAGTGCTATGGAAATGTAACTTAACTATTGGTTTTTCAGCGATTTTTTTGTGTGTTGCTGCAGCACAACATTCTAATATCTTCCATTAATATAAGCTCAGATCCAGCACAGCCTTTGAGCACCATGTGGCAGGCTGATTTTGGGCCATAATATGGCAAAGCACTTCACAGACAGCAACAGGGGAGCACTGAACTGCAGCCACTTCTGGAAGTGGCTTCAGAAATGCAGAGTAACACTGACTACTAATAAATAGTACCTTTACAAACATTTTCATAAAATAAATAACAACTTAGCAAAAAGAGCATGCATCTCGTTTTCATCTCTCCTGCCTTTCACAATCATGCAGCATCACATAGGAGCTGTTTACATGGGAGAATGATTATTCTGTTAAGGTAGATTTAAGTGCTTAAAGAGGCGGCTGTCTATACAATTCAACCCGAGTAGCGTCTGGTAACCAGATCCAACAGAACTGGATCAAACAACCACTTACAAAGATTTCCATCTCATCCCTTTACTAACATACTCACAACCTTACCCAAAAATACTGTCACAGCATGCCTAGAAAGTCACTATGTATTAGGGAAGTATTTAAACATTAATACAGCTCGTGATTTCTTTGTAAGGAGCATTTCCTCCTTCTCCCCAACATATTTTTGAGGGAAAACTCACAATTATTGGTTAAAAACAAAACAGGTAGGTGATGTTAAAAACATTTCCTCTATAGCTTTCCATTTTTACTTTCTTACACCAACTGAGGTGTTACAGCAATACGCAGGAATATACCTGAGCTAGTTTTGATCCAGAAGCAGAGCCAGTGCCATTACACAGAAATTCAGAAAGGCATCAGGGCTTGGGTTGCTTTTGCTGCCAGGGGCTGAGTTTAGGGATTTAGTGTCTAGATGCTCGACTAGCCCAGGATTGAGCAGAGTCATGAGGTGAACCCAAACTGGTACTATACACACATCAAAATGCTTCCTCAAACTGCTGACATGTTAAAACACTGATAACTGTCTTACCTTCACTCAGATTTTACTGCTCATTAGCTAACATGAGGCAAAACACCCCTTCCTCCTAGTTCTAAGTCACTGCTACAAAATATTTGTGCGTGAGCAGGAAAGGAACATCAAAACCAGAAGGGTATCAGAGAAGTGAAAGCATTGCTGTCTCACTCCTAATCTGCAAACAAGAAGAGAGCTCTCCCATAATCCTGAGAGGACAGGCAGCCTGGTTTATTTATTCCTCAGCAGCAAAGGAAGAATCTACTTTGTGTTAGCAAAATCAGCACATCCTTTGGTCCTGATTATAACCTAACTCCAACTCTGTATCATTTCCTGGCTTGTCACACATGGCTGCTCAACACACAGCTGTTTGAACAGGAGTACAAAATCAAATTGTCTGTGCTCACCAGACTGAGAGTGAGTGAAAACCATGCCGGCTGTCAGGGTGGAGGAATGAGACAGCCAGAAACGTGCTAGAGACTCAAGCAATCATAGGAAGTGTCAAGCATCATACAGGAACAATTACAGTGTGGCAGAAAGCACACTGAGATCCATACCTTGCCCCACAAAGAAAACTGATTGAAAGGTGAAAATTGAACGCTCTGAAGGACTAGCTATGGCTTATATCAGTGATCTGTTTAAATAGATACTGCCCGAGTATAAACTAGGCAAGATGTTTCCTGACTTAATTGTATACACTGAAAACAGTTGTTAAAAGATTTACAATGGTCACTAAACAGTCTAATACTATAGCTTGTTTGGGCTATACCTCACTCATCTGGCCAGGACAATGAGCCATACTCAGGGTCTGACAGAAAACTCATAGCACCTCCATATGCTTTCCAGTCTGCCCAGGCAACAAAAGTTGGGGGAAGGCCCTGTTTTCCCCTTTGTCAATGAGCAAACAATGAGGGAGAAGTCAGCTGTGCTGTACCTTTTTGAATATGTTCATTTGGTTTTTTTCAGTGACCTACTGACTCTGCTTGAATGATGAGCCTAGAATTTTTAGGCTTATTGCTCATTTATGATTTAAAAAAAAAAAAAAAAGACAATTGGACAGCGTTCACTTATGCTCTTCTACAAGTTTTATAAGACAGAAATCAACCTGAGCAAATACACTTGAAAGCAGGGATCAGTGGATGAAATTCTACAACCTCTGTTCTACTCAGGAAGTCAGACTAGAAAACCATCCCTTCTGGCTTTAAGAAGCATGTCTGTAAGCTTGACATCTCTTTTTAACTTCATAAGTGGAAATAGTTTTGCATGAAATGGTGGAAAATCCTTCATCTTGAAGTGCTTCTACTTCCTGGCTGCTTTAACTGATTAGTTTTACAACACACGTGGCCTATATGGCCTGGCCCACTGGGCTAGGGACAGACATTCAAAAAGCCCAAGCCTGAATTGATTCAATCTTTGCAGGTTAGTCTAACTTGCAGAGCTTGAACCAAATTGCAAGTGGACAGACATTCACTTTTGAATCAAGAAATGCAGGCACATGCCTGTAGTGGCTCAGGCTAGAAGCGGGAGGCACTAGAGCAGCCATTCCTTCCCTTCCATAGTGCTGAGCTGAGGGAGGTATGGCCAGGCCCTGGCCAGACACTCTGATTAGGCAGGGGTGTAAAAGATTTGCAATGGTGACCCCGGCCAGCACTCTGAGGCAAGGTGGGGAGGGGAAGAAGAGGGAGGACTGCATGCATCTGTTGATGATACTGAGTGTTTCAATCTTCCGTCTCTCTGCTGCACCATACTGTCTACAGCAAACTGACAGACAAGCAAGCCAGCAGGGGGCTGATAACACAAACCTTATGTGCCCATCAAGAAAACAAAGCCTCTCTCATTAGTTCAAGCTCTTCTTAAACAGCTTTTTCAAAGGAAGGAACAGGAGGCACATTACCAGCTGACCTGTTGATTAGCTCCAAAAGACACTCTCTGCCTTTGTCCCAATAAAACTGGAGACACACACACACACCTCTTAGCATTAACTACCATGGGGGTGGTGTGACTGTGACCAGATGCTGGCTAGGGTCCAGTGCCACTGCCATGCATGATGTGGAAGATGGGGGGAAGAGAGCAGCAAGCAGCAAGCTGCTTGCGGGGGGGGGTGGCGGGGCGCAGTGGAAGCCGGGCAGGCAAGCACTGCTATGCCTGTAGTCCCCCCATCTCCTTCTCAGCCAGACAGGGCAGTGATAGTGCTCTGACTAGGGAGGGGAGGGGCAAGGCCAACCCTACTCTCTGGAGCAGACAGCACAGCCCAGCCTAGCCCAGGAAAAGCATGCTGGGGGGCTCTAATTTAACTTGGAGGGGTCTGGGCCAAAAGTTGCATAAACCAGTTTGGCGCAAATCAGTTAAGTCTGATATACATTCAACTAGGTTTATCTTAAACCAGTTTTGGCCATTTGAAACTAGTTTGTATGCACTGAACTTATGTTCTGTTACAGGTTTAAACTAGTTTCTGATCACTTAAACCAGTTTGTGTGTAACTTATGTCCCCAGCCCTGGTAGCCAGAATGGCTTCAAGCTTGTACTGCTGTGAATTGCCATGGCAAAGAAAAGGTCAGTCACAGGGGGGGGCTGAGATTTTTTGCTAACTGTGACCAGGATTTTGCATGCCTGGTTTTGCTATATTCCAATAGAGTTTAATGATTCGTTTTACTTCTCTCCACTGCCACTCCTGAAACCCGCCGAAATGAGGAGAAAAGAAAACATACTTGACCCACTGCTGGTAAATGGTAGAGTATCTTGGCTAAGTCCTGTGTAAACATGTGCAATAAACATGATTTGCATATGACACTTGCTAGCAATGGAGCACTCAAAGAATCTGAAGCTGCCTGTGATCTGTGGAACTCCTCCTTTACCACAGGCAAGCATATAAACCTGACAGAGCGCCAAAGCAAACATCATAGCAGGATTTTATGCTAGCAGCAGCCCAGAAGCACATATGCACAGCCTGAGCATCCAAACATTGTATGGCCTCCCATGACACCCCACAAAATTCTCTCTGTGCATTCATATTTATAGACATACAGCAAGAGAAAACCTCATCACTCGGGAAGGAAATGCAGTCTTTTTCTTTGAAGTACAAGTTGTACAAATGTGGATCAGGGGTTCCCAACCTTTTTATCCTGAGGACCAGCAAACTGGACCAGCAGTGGGTCCAGCAAAGGGTTGGCTGCTGGTCTGCAGTACGCCAGTCACTTCCAGTCCACAGTTTACTGGTCCATGGTTTGCCGGTCCAGGAGCCAACCCTGCTACGGACCAGTACCAGGCCTTGGGGTCAGGAAGCCCTGGTGTAGATGCATGCTCCCTTCTCAGCTCTGCTGTAGCCTTACTATAGGCCTGGGGCAATGCAAATCCTTCTGCAAATTCACTGAGTCAAGTCTTCATGTTATCTTTTCTTCAAGAGGTGCCATCTTCAGCGTTACGGCCGATCTTTTCTTAATGCCTTCACCCAAGAAAGAAAGAAGGTCATCGATAAAAAAACTAAGTTCTATGTTTCAAATAAAGAAACTAGCTGTAAGTAAGGCAGTCTGGAGGAGAAAGCTGGATCATCTGTATGCTATTCAATCACCCTGTTTCAAAGGCTTTATCAGTTTCTCTCGAAGTGACTTGAATTTGAAAACTCATAGCATTAGTGGTTATATTAGTGGTTGAACCAACACGAAGCTATTAATATAGGGCAGAGAATGATTCAATTGATTTAATCAAAAATTACTGAGGGTGAACAAGGATCCCATTTAAAGCTTTGGAGACTAAAAAGGAAAAACTAAGATAAAAGAATTAATATAAAAGACTAATTCTTAAAACTTAAAGCCACAGAAAAAATTAGCTAAGGAGTGAAACTATAAATCGAAGCCAGTTACAACAGTCACTGTATACACATTTTAGGGATCTATTTTTAGCCACTGAAATAAATATTGCACGAAGTTGTAGGAGCCTGTAAGTGTTTCTGCAATACAAATAAATAAATTTCACAGGGCAGGGCAACAAGGAGCCTGAACTTGTCTAGACAACACTGAGACAATGAAAGAAATTTAATTTCCACAGCTGTTGATATGTTCAGGGTTACCAAATTTGCTCACAACTGAAACAAATACTTACTCTGACCTATTCAGATCCAGACTTCACACTTTATATTGTCTCTTTTTAAATAAATTGCCTTTTTTAATAAATCTGTTTCCAAGCTCTCAATATATTTGAGTTGTTTTTGTTGCGTTTTTTTTATTTTTTGATAGGATTAAGGTCGGAGCGGACTTTGTAATAATATGCATTTCGTGTTTTTTCTTTTATAGTAGGACCCAGTTTTTACCTACCTTCTTAAAAACCCGAGTTTTAAAATTGGCATGCCCCCTCTGCAAGAGGACTTGGAAGAGTTTTATTTAATAGCATAGCAGTATTTCTCTGAATCCCCTTAGTAAGAGTGGTTTATGCCTTTTTGACTCTTTGCCTGCACCTTCCTTACAGTCCTTTAAAAGGGCACAGCTGTGGGCTGCAGCTCTCAGATACATAATAATACATTTTTACTTCATTTATTTCTGATTCAAGCTACTGGCAACCCATTTGTGATAGACACTGGTATACAGAGTATGTCCCCCGCTCTAAAAGCTCCAGCAGACCTTGGAAGCATCACAGATATTGAACAGGATGCTAACAGCCTCAAAATTCCCTCTGTGTCCCTCTACTACTGAATTCAAGAGGAAGTCCCATGTACTGTATTTAACAATTCATTTAAGTGGGAAGAGTCCAGCTATTCTCATAAAATGCTGACTTTTTCAGCCACATTTGTGTTGTAACGTCTACACTTCAGGTTTCTGCAAAGTTAAGACAGCATGAATAAACACCACGTAAATAGCACATCACCTGTTTTCCTTCCACCAGTCCAGTCACATTGTCAAGCATAAGAGGATTAAAATCCAACTTCCATTGGCAACAGATGTAGAAAAGGCTAAGACCTACCATTGAACATTTGATTACGGTAGATAGAGCCTGATAGAGAGCCCATTAAAGTCAATAGGAACCTTTCTACTGACTTCAATGGATTTTGAACCAGACCCAAGGTCCTGAATCAGTAATCCATCCCCGATCAAAGCACTTAACTATATGCTTAACCTCACTGCATGTTTAGACCCCTCTAAGGGTGATAGGACTTAAGCATATAATTGGCATGGATGACATACTTGACAGATTTGCTGGACAGGAATAGATTTAAATCAGTGCTTAAAATGCTTTGCTGAATTGGGACCTTACTGCAGGAAATGCAGGACCAGGGCATATTTGTGCAGTAACAGACACAAGTTAGTAGAACATTTTGCACGTAGGTTTTAGAAACAGAAAAAAGTTGGTGACTTTTGGTTTGCCTGTGCCAGCCTACTATGAGTTAACTCAATTTCTTTAAGCTACCAATGTGCTATAGCAGATGGCACAATGGTTTGTATACAGAATTCAACTCTCTGTAGTGTTTGATTCAGATTTATCCAAAGGAACGAGACAGAGGCAAATCGAACTAAGCAGACAGCATTGTTCCTGAGTTGCTATGCCTTCCCAATTCACCTTTTTCAGAAATACTGTTTAACACATCTCCAGCTTTGGCAGAAAGCTATGAATAAAATGATGCATGTTAATGGAAGTGGCAGTGCTACCTACAATCGTTTTCTTATTAGTATCAAATAATGCATTAAAATATCTCTATTTTGTTAATGAAAATATAGCTGGCAAGTGTAATTCATTGCTAGCAAGGCAATGTAGAGCTTAATCAAATTTATTTTAAAACAGGAAAGCAGATAACCCTGTACTTGTGAAAAACAATTGTATCAGTAATCACCAAAATTCACTGTTTCCCCTGCATTATATATTTTACTCCAAAATAATGTATCCACAGAGTTTAATTATGTAGATGTATTGTAGATCCATCAACTTTACAGCAGATACATATATGTATAGGGAATCCTATTGTTACTGAAAATCAGAAGTATTCTGGATTGTATATTTTACAAATCTAAACCACGTTACAGGCACTTTGGGTAAATAATGCAGCTAGATACTTGGGTTTCAGGGTCAGGTTTGCTCCTGGTTTGGGCTTTGTTTGTTCTTAAGTGTGACTTGCGTTAAACACAGTTAAGCCAACACTCCTTTTTTGGTAGCTGTAACTCCACTAGCATTTTCAAACCCACAAAATTAACTGCAGTTTGGAACTGGTTTCCACAACTCTCAGTAGCGTGGCATAACAATAAGCTACACACGGCCACATCTTTAAAAAGAGGAGGAAGGAAGTGGTTAGGTCCTTAGCCAAGGACACATAACACCTGAGTTCAGTTCTTTTCCACTGACTTCCTGCGTAGCATTGGCCAAGTCATTTGGTCTCTGTACAGAGCCTCCATTTGCAAAATGTGGAAAGCAGCATTGCCTTACCTCATGGGATGTTGTGAAGATGAATATCTTAAAGAACATGCTCATGAATTATGGGCATGAGGACCATTATAAACTGGTTAACATTGAATAACGTATTTTGCATCATGCCAGAAATACCAAGTTTTGGCTGGGTTTTGGTTGGGTTGGGGTTAATTTCACCCTGAACTGAGAAAAGCAGAAATCTCAGAACCTTTTCCATGGAAAAAAATTATCTGCAATAAGTTGATAAGATCAGAACATACACTGCTTTCTGGAGACGACTTTGAGGAACCCATCTTGCCCCAGAATAGAAACGCATGCAGCATATTTTAATGCCTGTTTTCACTGGACTTCAAGCCACATACTAGCATGAACCCCCGACAACTCGACTGCCTATCTGTGAACACCTGGAATGAAAATGGGGGTCTTATTTTGCAAGGTCAACATTTAGGCAGGTTTGAAGATAGCTTTTCTACAGGTGTCTGCATTCAGTATTTAGCAGGATGTCTCCTAACCTACAAGAATCCCCCGAGAGAAGACTGGCAAAAGAAGAACACCACCAAAGGCAAGTAACAAAGGAATAAAACACATCTCCATAGTGAAGGCTATATGTTTCTACTAGCAAGCCTCGCTGAGGGTGTTTTTTCATCCTGCCTGCCAAGGCCTGGGACTCAGCTGCCCATTTGTTTTGAATCTGTCACTAAAGGTTGTCTTTGCAGGGGGCAATAAAGGGTCTGTTATGAATTATGGATTAAGCAGCTGCACTGAAGCAAAGAGGCTGCTTATGCAAGAAAATGTTCTCTGAGGTAATGGTTATGAAATGCTCTGACCGCTACCTTTGTGGTGCACACTAGCCCAAATTAGAGCATACGTTATTGCTGCAGCCTTAGGCACTCTTTAAAAATCTAGGCCTCAAGTCAAAAGAGACCTTTCAAGGGTGGCAGAGAACTGGACCCTCCCCAGGAGGACATGGGACAGAAATTCTCCCCTGAGCAGCCCTCTCTTCATAAAAGAGAACATATGCTCCTGCCCCTTGCTAGAAACTGCACTGCTCTCTCCAACATGCTCACCCAGTTCTACTGCAAAGCTAGGCCAGAAAAAAAGAAACAACTTAGGAAGTGCATTCTGCAAAGATTTTCAGATCACTAGAAACTGGACAATGCATCATTGTCCTCAAAGTGTCAAAACTGGAGACCTCGGCTTTTAATGATGCTGCTTTTGGTTTCTGACATTTCAGGGTGGGAGCAATACTCCCTTTTCTTCACACCCCTCTTTTTAACCAAGAGCAGTAAAATAGACAGTTACTATGATTTTTTTGTTGGTGGGATTTCTTTTCTTACTTTTTTTTTAATCTTCCCGATGTTTCCTTTTGCAGTTTTGATTTTTCAAGCTTCCCCTCTAAGTGTGCTTGGGTCACAGAGATCTTTTCTCCTTTTACCAAAGTTTAGAGAATGGCAAAAAGACATGTGGGGGGAGAAGGGGAGAAAGAAATAAAGCAGTAAAAAGAAAACTAAGCCAATACACTTGTCCTTTTGACCAAGAAAAAAAAAGATAAGAAAGGGAAGAAAAATGGGGTAATGGAGATGAGAAGATAAGGAAAAGCACATCTGAAACATTCAAAGGCTGGGCTGCTAAGAGTTTCATTTGCCCACTTCTGCTCCACAGGAAGGGGGTGGGGGGGGCTTGTACACTGTATCCACTAGGGCTGGGAGAAGCGTCAGTTGCCAATTTGATTTGGAGGAGATTCGGCCCAATTTGGCGGCCAAATCTCCAAACTGGAATCGAATCGTGAGTCCCATTAAAAGGTCTAAATTGAATCCAAAGCCTCTGAAATTGATTCAGAAAAGATTCAGAGAGATTCAAAGATTTGGATCAGTCGCGGGAGTGGCAAGCACAGCTGCAGGTTCTCCTATGACTCCTCCGACTGTGCCTGCCTCTCCCCAGCGGGGGAGCCATGGAAGATGTCCCCAAGGCTGCCCTACCCAGCCCCAGCCCCCACCTGGCCCCAACCTCCTGGCA
>NW_017728933.1:1030130-1032236 GCF_001723895.1 Crocodylus porosus | reverse complement strand
TTTTTTGGGTTTTTTTTTTAAGGTTCATACTGGTGTTTAGTATGAACACAGAACTCTAACCCAGGCCAGATGCCAGGATTCCTTATGTTTGTCCTATGACAGTACATGTGTCCACTGCTTCTGCTGACCAAGCATTTAGAAAAGGTGGCCTGGGCAGAGTGCAGAAGTTCATTGGGAAGCATGTCAGTTCTCAGGCTAAGAAAAATGCAGCTGAACGAAGTTTCAGCAAACTCATACTTGGAATGCATGATGTAAAGATCTCATGCCTCTTCTAATAAGTGAGTCTATCAATCATCAATGCCTATTATCACTAATTAAACATTAACTAATTTAACAAACTTACGCCCATCAGGGCTCTGTTCCTGCAGCCACCAAGCTCTGAAAAGCTGGAGGAGGGGCAGGGGGAAGGTGAACGTGAATGCAGGACATGCATGCAATCCAATCTGAACCAGTCGAGTTGATGGGCACTCTTGGCCAAGCCAAGCGACAGTCCCTCAAAAGCAAGTCATGGCCTATTTAAAGAAAAAAAAGGAGACATTATGCAGAGTGGTAACATTGCATTATTGTCACAACGGAATCAGATATTATTAATGCAACTTAACACAAATTCCTGAACAAAGCAGCACAGCTAACCAGGCAAATGGGCAGCATGCAGCAGAAACACTTTGTGAAACCTCCT
Organism: Crocodylus porosus; assembly: GCF_001723895.1. Taxonomy (NCBI): domain Eukaryota; kingdom Metazoa; phylum Chordata; order Crocodylia; family Crocodylidae; genus Crocodylus; species Crocodylus porosus. The sequence goes on along the minus strand of NW_017728933.1, from coordinate 1,031,557 downwards.
CATTGGGCATAATTTTGTCTGATGGGTAGCTAACACAAAGTAGTTCAAACATGACATGTACTGTTAAACCTAACCCTCCAAGAGAATCAGAAGCCTTTTCTACATATAAAGGTGGACAAGATTGCCAGTGCAGTTATCCCCCCAACCCCACAGTGCCAGCACAGAAAACTTACTGTAAGGTTATGTTTAAGTTTCCCCAATAAACTACTCCTCTGGCCATCACTACTCTAACATCTGAGCACCTCATCTGTACAGGACAACATCCACGCTTATTAGTGCTGTCTCTCAGTAGTGGCATACTTTTCAGCATGGCAGCACTTGGCACAGTAGGTCTTCACCACCAACTTATCTGAGTAGCTTGTCCAAGGTCCCACTGGAAGCCTGAGACCCAAATCTCCCCAGTCTCAATCCTGTACCCTACCTGGGCAGCCACCTTTCCAAGTAGGGACCAGATTCTGCTATCTTTATGCACGTTTAGTATCCCACTGGTCCCATTGACATCGATTGATTTATTCATAGAGCAACCCCAGCAAACTTTCAAGACATAAGCTTTCTAAGGTAACCTCCAGTACAACATCTGTACTGTATGTAGCAAAAAAAACAACTGCCAAACATCTTCATTTGGAATCAGATGTGAACTTTGTAAGTGGCTCTAATCCTACTTATCATGGCCAAATGCTCAAACTTTAGGGCAGGGGAAGGGTTCACTCAGACCGTAAACTCTACTGCACAACAACCACATTTCTTCTTCATTACACGTTGGTACAGTAATACAACGAATGCAGTCTGATCCGCTTCTTAACCTAGTAGTTTGAGTCCTGTTCTAATTAACTTGCTCTAAAAGCAAGAGCCAATATGCAAAAGAGCATACACATAAGATTATATCTTCCATTTTTCTGCCTAGGGTTCATTTAAGGATTTAATATAATTAGCATATCCTTCAGTATTAGCCATTTAATGGCCCTTTCCTCCCATTCCCTTAAGTTGATAGTTACACATCAGCTTCTGTCTGATGTCTATGTCTCTTTAGGGTAGAAAATGAAAAGCTTGTAGCAGCAGTTGTCTTCAAAAGTATTTCTAGGTAGAAATGGTTTGCACAAGTGACAGAGACAGACAGCCATCTATCAAAAGTGATCAACAGATTCTCTTGGAACCCTTCTCTTTTTGAAACAGCCCTCAAACAGAAGACAGATTAGCAAGAGACAGCAAAGCATCATCTGGAGATTTGAATTCAGTCTACTTTCAGGCAGGGCAGGGCACAGCAGTACCTTATAGACTAACTTGTTCAGAAATGCATACATTTTCATACTTCAGCAGTCTGTATTCGAAAATGGCTTCATAGACATCAAGGCTGGAAGGGACCTCGAAAGATCATTGAGTCCAGCCCCACACCCAAAGGGCAGGAAGTCAGCTGGGGTCATAGGATC
>NW_017728933.1:1002815-1030030 GCF_001723895.1 Crocodylus porosus | reverse complement strand
CCCTGCAGGACCGGACCAGTGCAGAATAATCCTCCTTGGAGGTGAATCCCGTCCTCCATCCTTTGTAGGCTTTTCTTTTTAGCCTTAGGAGGTCTGCTATGTCCCTGGAGAGCCAGGGGGGCTGCTGTGCCCTCTTGCTGCCTTTCCTCCGAGATGGAATAGACTTAGCTTGGTGCTTCTGATTTTGTTAATCAAGGCTTTCTGACGGTTGCCAAAGATGGTTAAGTATTACAAAATGAACAGTTTATAGCACAACCATAAGTAAAGACGGATTTGTTACATTCTCAGTTCCTGTAAGTCAAGGGTGGTCCACTATTCCAAATTAATAGGAAAGAATAAAATTATTAATGAAAGTCTTTAAAGGAAGCATAGTCTAATGGATGAAATGCCTGACTATAGAGGATTCAAAAGATCTAAGTACTGCTCCTGATTATGCCACTAACCTGAACTGCTACCTTGCATGGGTTATTTCCTACCTCTGTTTCCCTTCGTCTGTCTAATTCAGTTAGGTTATAAATGCCTTTGGGCAGGGACTGTGTTTTTATAAAGCATCTAGCACTGTGGGAGCCTGATCTCAAATCAGACTCTCCAGGTGTGTCTGGAATACTAATAATAAATTAATAAATAAATAAATGTACCAAGCAAAAACTGGTGCTTCGTCATTAGCTGCAACTTCACCGCCCCCAGCAAACCCTGCTCTGTATATAGATCATTCTGCCTAGGGATATAAATCAAATGGCTGTCCCCCATGTTAAATGCAAAAATATCTTCCCAGTATCCAGCTTAAATACTTTCCCAGATATGCAACGAACAGTATAAACAGCTTGTCCAAAGATAATGTAAAATTAATCACCTGGGCACTGGGCCATTTTGACACAGCAAGCTGAACGATGCAATCATTAAATGGCTGAAGTAGATTTTCTTCTCCCTCAGTAGTTAAAATGACTGCTCATTAATTGTAACATTCAAAACTACAGAGACTGACATACAAAACCCTGATACAGTATTTCATGTGTAAACTACACAGGAGGGGATGAACCCTTCCCACCACCCAGTTTGAAATGTCATCCAAGCTAACAATCCCCATGGAATGCACAATGAGAATCTCTTGAAAATCTGCATTTGCCATCCTGCTTCCCTTTCAAGTCCTAAGCTATCAGATCTGTTGGGTTTGTGCCCCATGTTTGGATTCAGCAGCACAGCAAGGAAACTTTCATGGCACTGAATGAGCTGTCCTTCAGGACAGTCTTGTGAGAACTTGAGATTTAGACATTTTTCTCCCATCCTGAATCAGGACAAAACAGTTTAGATAGAAACCAGATTGGGTAAATCCAACCTTCACCTTAAGCCTATTTTTCCCATAGGGTAATTAAAGTTCAAAACAGATCTTTTCAAACAAAAAAAATTGTTTTTTTTTACTCCTTAAAACGTCCTCTTTTTCAATTTATTCTAAGTGATCTTTTTACCATTACTTTTGTTGTTCAAATACTTCAAAACCAGCTCCTTCCTGCAACATTTTAGTTTCAGCAACTCAGCATCTCCTAACTATTTTAGTGAAAATGTCCCAATCAGTTCTGGACCCTCTTTGCATCAACACTGATTTGTAATGAGCTAAAGTAAGATCATCCCACCTCATGATTTTTTTAATGAAGCTTTAAAATATTCAAGCCTTTCATGCTCATTTACCACAGCTGTTTGTACCACAAAATTTCTAGCTGGCACAAGCACGTGGAAACAGCAAGGTTTCATATTTGCATCTATAAGCATCAGTGACATCCGGATTTCAAGCTCAGACAAACATAAACAAGGATTGAAAATGCTAAGTTTCCTGTCCCACCAGTCCTCCAAGGAAGACGTTTTTTGATGCAAAAAAACCAGAATGTATTCCTTTAAAATTCTAAATAAACGATTTCTAACTCTGTATGCGGAGGTATTGCCAGAGGAGTATTTTGGGTAACAGAAGCATATGGAAAAGGAGGTAAAACTGTTTCGTGGCTTTACACATGTCAAATGCAATACCTTTTTCCCCAATATGTCCTGCAACAAAAATAAGCTAAACCCAGCCCCCTTGCAACTCCCTGAATTTCTGTGGTTTATATCAAATTGGAACCGGATCTGAAGCTCTCCTTGCCTGTTAAATTTTGCAGAACTAGACCTGACACTTAAGGTTTCACCAAACAATGACATAGTTACCATCTGTGTTTTATTGCTAGCAAAACAATGATATGGTATCCCCAGCCTGGAATCTAGCCTGCTACTCCTTGGGCATATCTACACATGCGCATTTACTGTGCAGCAACCAAAATTAGTGCGCAGTACAAGCATGTGTCTACAAGCACATACCTGTATTGTGCAATAAAAACGGCAACTTATGCGAAGTTGAGTGTAAGTTAGCACTTACTGCACTGTAATACTGTGTATGTGGACTGACTTGGGACTAACTTTGGTCAGACTACATGCAGCGTTAATGTGCTTTAACGCCTGCATGTGTAGATGCTGACCTATTCTCATTTACTGCACAGTAAATTTAAGCCAGTGTAAATGCACGTGTAGACATGCCCCTTCTTAATTAATAAATGAACAAAACTAAACAGAAGCTAGTTGATTACAGGTGTAACCCAAGAGAAAATAAGGTAGTTAGTCTGTAATGTGCAAAAATACACTGCCTTCTTAAAAAAAAAAAATAGTCTGGAGACATAGTTGAAAGCACTAATCTCTGCACTGGTACATATTTTAATTTCCTATATTCTAGAGCTATTGATAGAGCTTCTGCTACCCCTAATGCACTAAATAAAGCATTTTCACACTTGCATTGCTGCCCCTTGATCATGCGAGTGGCCTCCTCTGGACCCTCCCCATGTTGTCCACATCCCTCCTGAAGTGCGGTGCCCAGAACTGGACGCAGTACTCCAACTGCGGCCTGACCAATGCTGCATAGAGGGGAAGGATCACCTCCTTGCATCTGTGGATGCATGACAAGGTACGGTTGGCCTTCCTGACTGCATCCCCACACTGTTAGCCCATGTTCATTTTGGCATCAGTGATGACTCCAAGATCCTTTTCTGCCTCTGCACCGACAAGAAGGGAGTTCCCCAGCCTGTGTTGGTTCTTCCTCCCCAGCTGCACCACCTTGCACTTGTCAGTGTTGAATCCCATCCTATTCTTGTCCGCCCACCTTTGTAACCTGTCTAGGTCTGATCACAGCCTATTCCTCCCTTCTAATGTGCCCACTTCCCCCCACATCTTAGTGTTGTCTGCGAATTTGAACAGAGTGCTTTTTACCCCCTGTCCAAGTCACTGATGAAGATGTTGAACCGTGCAGGCCCAAGGACCGAGCCCTGGGGGAGCCCACTGCCCACATCTCTCCAGGTCAAAAATGACCCGTCTACCACCTCTCTGTGGGTGTGGCCCTCCAGCCAGTTGGTGACCCATTTGACTGTGTAGGTGTTGACACCACAGTCCCCCAGTTTCTTAATGAGAACAGGGTGAGAGACAGTGTCAAAGGCCTTCCTAAAGTCCAGAAAGACTATGTCCACTGCTACCCCTGCATCTAAGGATTTTGTCACCTGGTCACAGAAGGCCACCAGGTTGGTCTGACAGGACCTGCCTCTAATGAACCCATTGGTTGCCCCTAAGCATAATCTCCCCTGCTGGCCCCTCATGAACATGCACCATGATAATTCTCTCAAAAAGCCTGCCCAGGATTGAGGTCAGACTAACTGGCCTATAGTTTCCTGGGTCCTCCTTCTTCCCTTTTTTGAAAATGGGAACCATGTTGGCCCTTTTCCAGTCGTCTGGCACCATGCCATAGCACCATGAGTGCTCGTACAGCCATGCCAGGGGTCCCACAATGACCTCTGCTAATTCCCTCAGCACTTGGGGGTGGAGATCGTCAGGACCAGCTGATTTAAATACATGCAGTCCCTCCAGAGTGGTGTGGTATACTCACTACTGTGGGCAATACTTTTGGGAGGTATTCATCTCCATTTTAAAACTGGAGCAGCTGAAAAAGACTTGGCATTCCTGAGAATTTTCCTGATATAGTGATGGAAATTCAGAAGTGTGCAAAAGGATGGTTTTGAAATGGTCCAGGCTGATGTTTAATTCAAGAAGCCAATCCCTCCAAAAAGATTTGCATATTATCTTGACAGCGTCCCTCGTGCTGTTACAAATTCTCAGTTCCAGGAGGAAATTGTCTAAAGGAATTTACATGCACACACTACAGCATAAAGAAGTCTGGATTTCTTGACACTGTTCACCTCACCAAGCCAGTGAATTTTGCACTCACCAACATGGCAAAAAGATAGCCAAGGAGGACCTTGCATCTTCAGTTTGAAATTCACTGCAATTGCCTTTTATTCTGGTCTTTGTTCCAAATGTGAGTCAGTAGTATCTCATTATAGTGGCAACTAACACAGAAGGGGAGTGGGTGGCAGGGCTCTGGGTGCTATTCCTAGTTTCCCCTACCCAGCAGCATAATCTTCCCACACACTTGTCACCAATGGGCCAAAGCACCAATCTGAACTGACAATCTACAGGACATCGGGACAAGAAGTAGGGTAGTGGCAATGTAAGCTCCGCTCCTAATCTTGGCCATCCTCAAGCTCCCATTGCCTGAGACAGTAAGATAAACTACAGCCACCTTAAACAGCTTAGTTTCAAGCCCTAGGACTGACTACCTCCATTTCCTCTTCTTACTCTTGAGGGAAAGCTTTCTATTTCCAGGGCCCTCATTTCAGGAGCTTGGTTTATCACCACAGTAAGACTTAAAGTTCTTCCATCTGCTTCCCCGAGTCCAAGTATTCCTTTCTGTTTGAGTAGTTCATGTGATGGACCAGTAGAGGGTGCTCCTGCACTGATCCACTCACCCCTCTGTGCCCGACCACCTTCCAGGCTCCAAGTGCCTCCCTGAGGGTGCCTCACATCTGGCCGACCCCCTTCCTGGAGCACACCCACCAGCCTGGGGGTAGAGGTACCACCACCCAGGGATGGGCTTTCTTCCGGCATGGTGTCCTCCGTCTCACTTCAAGAACTTGAGGTGCTTCCCTCAGTCAGAAGCACAAGTAGTGGTCTCCCTTAGTCACCTGAACGAAGGGGACCCCAAGGCATAGTCTAGACCCATTCCCAATAAGTCTCCCACGCTAGGTAGAAAGGAGAACGTCATTGGTTACAAGGAGTAGGGTTGGAATAGGGTACAAAGTTGAGTAGTATCAGAGAAATCCCGTACAGCAAACAGGGTGGCTGGAGTAGCCTTTGATCACGCATCTGAGTTACTTCAAGCTACATATCTAGTTAGATCTCAGGTAGCTTACTCACAAGCATCATCCAGAGGTAGGTGGAGATTCCCTCTGGAGGCAGGCAGTTCATTGATCACGAGTTTGAGAGAAAGCAAGTTTCAGATGGTCCGGCTCTTCTCTCTCTCTGAATTTTCATCATGGCTACTGCTGCTGTTTCTGGGCAGTCCTTAACTTATATAGCCCTTATGATCTCACTTACCTGGTCCAACAGAGGCTAGCACCTGTTGGCTGCCAGCCAACCAATTCGAAATGCATCACTGGTTGCTGGGCAGATTGGCAGTCTCTAGCCCACTAGAGAGCCCAAGACCCTCACCCAGATATGTGATGCCAGTCACATAGGCAGAGGGAGCAGGTTTCCCCCCTCCCTCAGGAATGTATCCAGCTCAGGTTACCTAAAGAAATAGAGTAAGGTGTGTACCCTTTGCATGGCCCATCCTAACCAAATTGTCACAGAGCAGAGCTTTTGGGGAGAAACAGAGGTAGCCTTCTGCCACAGTGCAAGCAGCAGTTTCTGCTCTAGGGCAGATTTCCAATCTGCTGGCAGGGCTTCCCCTAGCATTATTACTACCCTCTTAGGTCAACAGTTTTATGCAGTTTTATGCTAATTCAAATTTCACACAGGAGGTAACTGCTACCTCTGCATAAACACTCACCTTTCACTACCCCAGCAAGCATGGTCACTGCCTAGTTTTGTCTTGAGCCCCACCATTCAAGATGGAGAGTGAAATCCCTATCCTTACATCCCAACATTAAGGCTAGGTACAGACAGTCAAGAAGTCCAAGGCTGAATCGATTCAATCTTTGAAGGTTTGCCTAAACTGCACAGATTAAATTGAAACAGAAGTCAACAGACATTTTACCTTTGATTCAGGAAATGCAGCCACATGCCTGCAGTGGCTCAAGCCAGAAGCCAAGGAGCACTTCCTCTTCCTGCTTCCCCTGAGATCTCTGGGATTTGCAGTCCACAGTTACAGCAGCAGGACTATGCAGGGTTGCTCATTATTTCCTGTTCCTGCTTCCAGGTGCCTCTGGGATTAGTAGTCTACAGTTGCAGCCAGCAGTAAGTTTGAGCAGGGGAAGGGATGTTTAACCCCCTGCCCTGGCCCCAGACCTAAGCCAGGGTTTGCCTGCGGGGAGCATTCCCCCACAGACTGGGCTATATCCACAGCCAGGCTTGCCCCAGCTAGGGAGCAGAGGGGCAGGACTAATCCTGCTCTCTGGAGAAGACAGCACAGCCCAGGACTGCAAAGCATGCTGGGAGACTCTGATTTAACGTGAACCAGGAAGGGGGTCTGGGACAGAAGTTTCATAAACTGGTTTAAACCAGACCAGTTCAGTCTGATACTACACTCAGCCAGGTTTATCTTAAACCAGTTTCATCTATTTGAAACTGGTTTATATGCACTGAGCTTCTGTTCTGTTGTTACAGGTTTAAACCACGTTTTGCTCACTTAAACTGGTTACATGTAACTTCTGTCCGTAGCCTAACTGTTCCACCAGTGTATCTACTCAGGCTGTGTAGATCCTATACAGAGCACTGATATTTGGAGGAGCTGGTCCTGTGTATGCATGCCACTACCCTCTGCTGGAAAAAATTAGTTGCTAAACTGTATGCCAGGGACCCTCCAGTGCTCTAGAGTCTATGATTTCCTTCAACATAGGCAGTAAAAACCCCTGCTTTTCAAATCCACCTTCTAGCCCCAGACTGTGCACAGAATACAGCATAGGCTAAAGTGCAAGATTTTTTTTTGCCCAAGGATTTGTTGTGTACACTGAGTGGCATTTTTTTTTTTAGCCAACTCCATCTACAAGCCAGGTGAAACCAAAAAACTTTGTGTTATTTATTAAATGACGTTGCTAGCCTGCTTAATTTCTTTCCCCCCACCCCACTATGAGGTCTACTTTATTTCTGAAGCTGTTTCCAGAATTGCTTAGATTAAGTGTGCCTGGATTTCAGCAACTTGCCGTGCACATACTACTTCTTTGGAAGCCAATTTTAGTTTTACAAAAGAGGTGTCTTAACACAGGTCCCAGTGACACATCTCAGCCAAATCTAGAGCTACAATTAAAACTTGCATGGGAGGCAGGTAGGTGGCATCAGACTTCCTGCCGCTCTTTAATATACTGCTTCTATCTGTCTAATGTGAAAGCCTGTTTGTGACTCAAACAGCAGGCTCATGCTCCCTTCCACCCCCTGGGTTCTAATAGGGAATGCCCACTAATTGGTGATTAACCAGCTTCTTCAAAATTACATTTGCCAGGTGGGGATTTGATTGCTGGCCTAATGATAGCAGAAATGTTATGTGCACTATAAATCTCCTGCAGCTCTACAGCTCTACTTTGCACAGCCAGAGGGAATGGCTCTAGGCCTTGTCTACTATGTGCTTCATTTGCAAGAAGGCAGGGAGCTTAATATTTCACCAGCAATGTGGCCAACTTTTGCAATTGTTTTTGAGTTTCTTTTTTTTCTTATGCTTTTCTCAGAGTCCCATTCAACTTCCTAAAAAATCTCCAAAAAGATTTGCAGGTGGGCATGATTTGTAAGGTGTAGTAAAAGCATGCATTTGTGTTGGAGCTTTTTGTTGTGGTTACTGTTGTTTTTGGAGGGGGAGGGGTTAGCTTGTCTGGTTGCAATGGAAAAGATTTTTAAAAAAAACCCCCACACAAAACCCAAAAAGTACAAAAAAGTTTGTGTACGTATGTTTTTAAACTTGCGTAGTATTTTACATCGCCTTCCAAAACTTGAGGTCTAGACTCTGACTCCACATAAGTATCTTATTTAAAGATTCAGTCTGCATGTTTCTTACTTGCTTCCTCCTGCCTCTGCACATCCTAGACCGGGGTGGGAAAAATGCAGCCTGGGGGCCAGTTGTGGCCTGCCAGGCCATACTATCTGGCCCACCAGGCCCCTAAAAAATTTACAAAATTAATATTAATCTGCCCTGGGCTGCCTGTCATGTGGCCCTCAATAACTTGTCGAAACTCAGTAAGTGGCCCTCTGCCCAAAATAATTGTCCCCCCCGTCCCAGACAAAACAACTCCTATCAGCCTTGTAAAGTGCTTTGTATCACACACAAGTTCTCCCATGTTCATCCATGTTACCTGCTCTAACTAATAAAATATAATTTATTTAATATCTAAAAAACCCTCTCATTTAGTCCAAATCATTTCAAACTAAATCATTTTTGTCACCATGTCCATGGAAAATAACTGGAAAGGATTCAATTACTGTCTCAGAACATCAGTCGCTTTGTCAAGTCTCCACGAGTGCACTGCTTCTGACAGGGCCGGCCCATCCTATATTGGGAAACCTGTGGCCACAGGGGGCCTGCAGCTAAGGGGCCCCCTGTGCATAGGTAGCAGAAGTGGGGGGCTAACGGGCCTCAGCCCCCACCAAACACAGGGCAGCAGCAGGCATTGCCTTATGACAACCTGGCCACAGGGTCCTACAGCGGGGGCAGGGGTAGGCACGCTGAGCTACCCAGCGCACTTGCAGCTGGCCCAGCCACAGGCAGGTAAGTTTCTTTTAAATATGTTTTTTTTTATTTCCATGGGCTCGTGGGGAGGGCAGATTGAGATCCCCCACAGTGCAGGGGAGAGTGGGATAGGAGAAGGGCGAATCATTCTCCCCTGCCCACTCCCCCCTGCACTGTGGGGATTGTCCCATGACCCGGCCCAGCCCCCATTCACCATGACTGGGGCCCAAGCCCAGTGGCTCCTCCAGAGGTGCAGCACCAGGCAGCCAAGGGGCGGAGGGGATGTGGCCCCCCCAGTCTTTGCATGGGCAAGGGCAGGCTGCAGCTGTGAGCTGGGCTCAGCCTCTGCTCCGTGTCTCCACACCTCGCTGCCGCCACTTTGAAAGCAGCAGGAGCCACCATGTGCATCCCACTGCTGGGCGGGCTGGGCAGGGAGGCACATGGAGGCTCCCACCGCTTTCAAAGCGGTGGTGGCAGTGGCGAGGCACAGAGACATGGAGCAGAGGCTGAGCCCAGCTCACAGCTGCAGCCTGCCCTCACGCATGCAAAGATTGGGGGGCCACATGCCCTCCCCCCCTTGGCTGCCCAGCTCCATGCCTCTGGAGGAGCTGCTGGGCTCTTCCTGGGGACAATGTGGGGCAGGGTGGGGCAGGTTAGGCATGGGAGTCTCAGGGACTCCATTCCCTCCAGCCTTGCAATGCAGCCAAGGCTAGCCCCACTCTGGAACCAGGGTCTGGGGCCCCCCACCCGGTGTGCGGCCGGGGCTGGCATGGGGAGGTGGCTGGGGCTGAGGCTAGTGCAGCTGGGGCACGTGCCGGGGCTGGGAAGTGGCCAAGGCTGGTGCAGCCGGGGCCAGTGTGGCAACTGGAGCTGGCATGGCCAGAACTGGTGCAGCTGGGTCCAGGAGGCAGCCAGGACTGGGCCTGGTGTGGCTGGAGCTGGGAGGCAGCCATGGCCAGTGTGGTATCTGGGGCTAGTGTGGCCAGGGCTGGGAGGCAGCCGGGGTCAGGACTGGGAGGTGGCCAGGGTGGCGCGGCACCAGACAATGCCTCTTCCCGCTCTTGGCCATTTCCCCTCCCCCCTCAGACTTTTTTCCCATGGTTGGCTTCTTTCAGGCAGGGGGCCCCAAAAAATGGTGGTCCAGCCCTGGCTTCTGAGCTGAGAGCAATGGGAGAGGTAAGATATTGCGCGCACACACACAAAAAAAGACAAGGCCTGACCCAAACAGTGCTGCCTAGATACACAAAGGGAAATGATCAAGATCAATGATGGAATTAGAAATAAAGCCCAGGTCTTTTGGTGCAAGTTTGAGCCAAGGATACCTGGAAGCTCAACTGGAAATGGATAGCTAGTCATTTTTTCTGGGGAGTTCAAGGTGGCCACTAGCCTTCTGTACCACTGGTTATAAAAACTAGAATGCTTTACCCATGCCAGCAAGCTTTACCCATGCTAGACCCTGGTAGGATCTCATATCTGGACCTTCTGACATTCAGCTCAGCCATCCCTCTCTTGTACTATGCTGCCTGGCAAAGGAATCTTAACTTGAATACAGGCACAGATCCTTACACCCACATGTCTAGTGTAATGTCCTTTGAAAACCTAATTTCTGTCCCAAACCCTCCTTTCAAAGTAAGTATGGACATTTGGGAAGGTTAGGAGAGGTTAGATGGACTTAAAATGGCCACCTGATCTAAGCTAAGTTGGGATTGGGGAGGGCTAGCAGGTACTAAGTTAACTGATCTGTGGGGAGGATCAGAGGGTTGGTGGGTCTGTGGAGAGGGTTGGTGGGGATTGGGCAGGATTGGGGGCAAGAAGGCTCCTCAGGTGGCTTCAACGGATTGGGGGGCAAACAGGGGGGGTTGGTGGGATGAGGGGGGCTAATGGCTACAATGGACTGCTCGGGTGGGAGAAGATGGGGATCTCACCCCCTGACTGGGAGCTAGTTTTAGCACTCTGACGCCCCCACACATGCACACTTGAATAGCTCCCTCCAAGATTCCCCCCCCAACCTTGGCTTATTTAAATTGGCTCCTGGCACCAGCAAACACCAGTAAAGCCAGCACAGAGTGCTTTGTGGGATGGGAGAGTTTGGGAGGCTTGGGGAGAGGGGTACACTGCTCGCAAAGCGATTCTCAATCTGGGTGATGGGGCAAGGGTGCTAAAAATAGCCTGGTACCAAGGGAATGGGGTAAAAAGAGCGCCGCCTCAGGACTGGGGCCAGTAACTGGGCTTTCCCAGCCCTGGGGCTGATCTGGGAACTGTGCAGTTCAGTTAGATCACTCTCGCCAGACCTGATCTAAAATTAGACTACTTTGGAGGTACAGTTAACTTAGATCAGGTTGGCCATTTTTAGACCCATGTAAACTTCCTGAACTTCTATACAGTTTGTACTGAGATTCCTAGTTGGGTCAATCTAAGCATAAGGTCCACACCTGGACGAACTAAATTAGATCCAGTGGCCAATTTTAATGCAATTTAATCCTAATCTCTCCCAACATCTTTACCTAGCCTTAAAGGCAGCCTTTTTTTTCCTGTTTATCCATAGCTTCTGTTCTTACATAAGTCCCACAGTCCCTCTTTCACTATTTATTCCAATCAACTTCCAAACAGGGAGTGATTTGTTTGTCAACAGGGTTTCTAGAATTCCTTGGAGCCTCCCCAGTAAAAAAAAAATAAATAAAAAAATGTCTCACCACTCTGCCATTACTTTGACATTCAAGCATATATGCAATAAAATAAGCAAGCACACAATGAAAAAGGGGGATCCTACTGCTAAAAGATTTAAAATAAAAGACATGATGCTACCAGAGCAGATTATTTCTCACCAGGTACATTAAGCATCTGAAATTATATTGCTGGCGTGTATTTTTCATGTTTACATCCTTAAGCAAACTGAAAATGGTCCACAAATGACAGCAGGAAAAATCCTTTCTGTGTCATACAAATCATTAAACCTTAAGCAACTTCATTAAGTGTTTTCACACTTGTAGAGCAAATGGCAAAACAGCTGGTCGCTAAATTTTGCAGGAATTTTTGCCTGCATACAGGCACAGATCCTTACATTCACTTGTTCCTACTATCCCCAAGAGCCAACATGAAAGCAGATCTTTACAATGGGTTTAATAAGTACAAATGAGACCAAAAGAACAGTGCTAAAAAATACTGTTTCACAGCTATTATTTCCCACTTGTAAAACAACATACTAGAAAGGATAGGTCCCTAGCCTAGAATTGCAGTGATTGATACCCTAATATGCAAGCTAGACATTTTTTTCCTAAATGGAAGCCCGGATTCATACATTGTTCCATATTATGACTATAGGAACTGTCCCTTTTAGGGAAAAAGAAGTCACCCAATGTCTGAAAGTGTTAAAAATACATACATACACACACATATATATAGATATCATACATACATATATATTTATACCTACAGATATAGATATATCTATCTATAGATAGGTCTATTATGGAGGCTAGCATCCGCGTGTTTCCTGATGCGTTTCCTGTAGTGTACCAGGTATGTCTTACCAATTAGCATTTTACTGATTCACACCAAACTACTTTTCCCTTTGAAGCAAGTTCTTTTTCTATGAATTTTCATATTGGTTTGGGTTTTGCTTGAGGGGGAAAGAAGAGAGAGCAGGGCGCTTTTAAAGAGTGCTCAAGGAACAAATACTCTTCTTTTATCATAGGAAGTCAAAACGCAGTTGTGTTTGGATGCAAATTGTAAAACCCTTGTCCAGAGCTAATGTATAATAATATATTTGATGCACCTTGTTGGCCTGTTTCATGATGTTCAGTTTAGGGTTCATAACATTAATAACTGAATATATTTACCGAATACATTAATAACTGAATGGAAGAGCTGGTTTTATAGTTCACATCACTATTAATTGAGAGAAGTTAGTAGAATCAGTTGATTCTGTAAGTTTTCCTTCCCAGTTTTTCTAGTGTAACACTGCAAATTTATGCTTTCAGTAACACAAAAGGAAATGGCTGCCTCATTCTTTAGTCCCTGAGCCCCATCTAGTGTCAAAAAAGAATCAAGGTATCCAGGTTGTAGCTGTATTGCTCTAGAGGCAAAAGGAGTCAGAACCCATGGCAGAGGTGATATCCTTTATTAGACCAACGAGATATTTGCAAAAAAGTCTTTATTTGCCCAAAAGCTTGCAAAGTATATATATCAAATATCTAATTGATCTAATAAAAGATATTACTTCTGCCATGCATTCTAATAACAAACCTTGTCTGCCTATGTCCTTGACCAACACGGCTACAACCTACACCCCAATAATGAACCAAAGAACTTTGTTCTTTCAATACCAGAAGGGAAGCTTTAAGTAGCTCACCTTTATACTGGTCACAACAGGTCTTATATATCTCCGTGTAAGACAAGCACGTTTACATAAAATTAACATTGTGACAATTCTGCAGCCTTTCTTCAGCACTAATAAATTCATATTTAGCGATGGGGTTTATCAAATGATCTCCGAGTACTTTGCAAGCACTGGTGTTTTCACTGCTTAACCAGGACCTGCCTTACTGGTTATAAAACTGGACTACAAAAGAAGTTAATTTATTTATTATCATAGGAAAGTCCTTCTTTACTAACTTTACTTCATTTTCTGTTGCATACTTTCTGGATGTTAATGCACGTGTTATGAAGCACTATAAAAATACTCACAACAGGAGCTGATCAAAACTCAGAATTCCTATTTCTTGGGAAAAACTGTCAGTTTAAGCTTGTTTTCCTTCCCATGTAATAGGAACTGTGAAATGTTTTATTTTGATGGGGAAATTGATAGAAAAATTGCAAGACATTACAAAAATGTCAAAACATTTTCAGATGGAAAATTGTTTTTGATCAAATTTTCTAGCTTGCTCGTCACAATATATAATTCCTTCTTACTGATCCTAATAGATTCATTTTTAAGACCTTTTATTGTGCTCCCTACTGTATTTCTTCTAAAAGTTACAACTCTGCTCTGTGTTTTTGAACGGACTCCTTACTGGGTTAATTGTAATGTAATGCCATTTATTATTTTATGGTGAGTCACTTGGTATTTGGCATTTTCTTTAAAGTTCAGCTCCTGAAATCAAGATCATTTGATCATTTCAGGGGGGTTTTCCCTTCTAGCCTTTAAAAGAACTCAACAAAAAGAACTCAACATTTATTAATTTTTAAGTCTTACAATTTTTAAGCTAGTCTCATGACTAGGGCTTACTGTATGATATATGAATCATTGGGGTTGGCAATATGATGTTGTCATTCAACACATGAAATAGAAGCAATTAAACTTACTTCTGCTCTCATGCTGGAAGTGCATACCATTCTTTTGGTGGGACCACATCCCTCATCTCTGCTGGGTATAGACAGAGACTTTACAGGCAGAAGTCTAATTCCTGAAGACTCATAAGGAGTTCCATATTTCAGCTCACTGCTTATAAGGGTATTTCCAGCCCTTCTATTCACATGGCAAGGCCTGGAATTATGGTCTGAGTATATCCAAGATCTGCCTAAGTTTGCAGACCGCTCTAAAAGACTTCAGCAGATTGACTAATCTAAATATTAGGGCTGTGTGAAGCTTCGGTCCCTGATTTGATTTGGTGGGGATTCGGCGGCCAAATCTCCAAATCTGAATTGAATCAGAGGACCCTTTAATCTCTCCAAATCGAATCGGAACCCTCTGAATCAATTTGGAGAGAATCGGAACGATTTGGACATAGACACAGCTTTAAATGTTTTTTCTACATACCTCTGGGTAGCAGGCGGTTCGTGAATGCTGTGGTGAATGGAGTGTCCCTCAGAAGTGCGGGGGGCTCCCCAGCGCGCTCGGCAGCAGACCCAGAAGTGGATCAGAAGCACTTCCAGTCCACTTCCGGGTCCACCAGAGAGTGCGCAGGGGGCCCCCCGTGTGCCTCTCCCCCACCTCCACCCCCCCGGCTCAGTGACTGGTGCCTCCTGGGTCTCCTGGAGCCCCCCTGCAGACTCCCCGGCAGACCCAGAAGTGGACCAGAAGTACTTCCAGTCCACTTGCAGGTTCTCTGCCAAGCATGTCAGGAGCCCCTCCCGCACTCCTGTGGGACGCTCCATCTGCCTCAGCATTGCACCGATAACAAGCCGTGCCTGCTACCTCAAGGTAGTTAGAAAAGACTTTTAAAACTGTGTCTATGTCCAAATTGCTGATTCTCTGAATCTTCAGATTCGGCTGAATTGAATCAGGGACAGTGATCCAAATCAACGAATCGAATCACTGTCTCTGATTAGACCGAATCTAAATCAAATAGGGCCCGCTTTGCACATCCCTACTAAATATTAACTGATGTTGTCACAGAAAGCATAGCAGGGTGCCATAGAAAGGAGAGAGCCAAGAATTTGGGGCAATATAAGGGTGTCTATAATCCCAGATCACTTTAATTCACCTGGATATTGTTAACTTCTTTGGGTAGGGGCTGCATCTTTCCCTATGCATGGGAAGTGCCTAGTGCAATGTGGGTATGCAGTTAGTGAAATAATCATATAGTAATCCCAAAGTTTTGTAATGAAAATACAAGTGTAGGTTAAAATAACAACAAGAACAAGGTCATATGGATTTTACCTAAGGATAATTGCTCATGTGCTGGGCTATCAGAATAGGCTGGGGTTGACCTCGAGCTACAAACCAGAGTCCACGTGCAAGGTGCCTTGTTTTTATTTGCCATTTCAAAACCTAGTTAGCCAAGTCTGGGAAAGGACAGACATGCCTATTTTTACACGACAGTCATATCCTCAGACATATAACAGTGATTTAAATCATGTTGTTTTATTAGTTAATTTACCATAAGAGAAGCCTAAACTGTTTGCAAGACTGGAGATCTACACATGATATATTGCTTTAAGTACACCGATTCGTCTTCTATCCCATGCCAAGCAAAACCAAATTCATTAAAAGGCAATTAAAGCAACTAATCAATGTTCACAGGGTAGATAAAAATATGCAATATCTGCATTACTGCAGCTAAGGGAAGAAAACATCATGCAAAACAAATTCTCTCCTGCTCCAAACAAGCAAAAATAATCAAGGTATCATCCTGGAGTTTATATCTTCTAAATGGAAACAGGCACTTCACAATATTTATTTTCCTTTTCTGTTAAATACATTACTGAAAATTTACAAAACAAGGTGTCATCAGCGCTCCCAAAATATCATATCTAGTTTGAAAAGAGATAGGCTGGTTATGCAAATAATGGAATGCATATTAATATAGCAGGAGTAGTTCCCAATCACACTACATGCTGTACAAACTTGTAGTAAGCTACTGTCTGTCTCCAAAGATCAGAATCTCATAAGACAGATGAGGGATGGGAGGAGAAACAGAGACACAGAAAGGCAAATGAAGGATGGAAGGGGAAACAGAGGTGCAAAAAAGTGGTATGAGGTTCCCAGCTTCTGTAACAGTTCAGTTGCAAAGCTGGGATTAATTTCCAATGTGCCTTGAGCCCTAGCTCAGTGCTCTCTGTTCTTTAACCAACACAGCTACCTTGGAAAGATGCTCTGTAGCTGCTCATTATTATTGCTAGTGCAAAGCTGTGATATCAGCTCTGAGGCTCAAGGTTATTGATGACATGGGAAGCTGTGCACACACATCCTACACATTAACTTGCACTGTATTACTCAGAAGGTAAAACCTCTCCATTTGCCCCAGTTCTAATTTATCTCTTTTTTTAATTTTCTAATTTTGACTTGATCATAAGCGAATTGTTCCTGTATTTGTTTAGGAAATCATTTTTCAAAATAAACAAACGTTCATTAACATTGTCCACTGGCCAAGAGAGAGGCTGAAAGAGAAGGGAAAAAAATGGCCACTTCTGATTTATGCTTGAATTCAGGGTCCCCTTTTTTTGTTTAAGAGTTGGCATCTATACTCTATAAATATACTTTACATCTGGCATGGCAAGCCTTGGGACTGCATATTATTGAACTATTATATCAGATTTTCTATGCCCACGCAGCCTTGCAATTACTCACTGTGGAAGCAAATACATTTGGATAATCCCCAGCACAATTTAAGCACTAATTAAACAAGACAGAATCTATCATGATTCTAAAATATTTACTCAGTGCAAGAAGTATCCCTTAAGAATAAGTACTACACCAAAGATGCATTGGGAAAATGATAATGATACAACAGCATACATTACCTTGTTTAATTTAAGACAGAGGACCTTGTTTTTTTAGGGGAAGAGCACACACTATGGGCCTGCAAGTTAGATTTTACAAAAATTCATTCATTTATATCTGAGTGGATCCTTATAACATACTTCAGGCAAATGTATTAGAAGAAAGGCATCTGCTAGCATGCTTTCTAAATGACCACTGCTATCATTAATATCTTGAGAAACTGAAATCGAGTGGTAAATCCTTGGAAAGTTCCTTTCCCAACAGCATACAGATGTGGCTTCATCCCTAGCCCACATCTACCAGTAGAGGCACAGTTATGCTGAGCAAAACAAGCTTGCCTAGTAAAAGAACAGTTTTCCCAGTACAACTGCATCTCCATCAGGGGGCTTCCCTGATCAAGAGAACTATGCCAGCATCGCCAAGGCCATATGAGAACAGCCATGTGGTATGTGGCACCGCAGACACATCTGCAGCTCCACATACCTCACGTTCAACTGTTCTCCATGCTGCAAGGGAACAGCAGAGTGGGGGATCTGACCCCTGGACATCCAGGGATCAAAAAAAACTGCACAAAGAAAAAAAAGCCGAGAGGCACATGCAGATGCAGGGGCAGTGTGCACCACTCAAAACCGGAGTCTGGCCGGTGTGTGAATGTGGCCCATGGGTCTGTAGTGTAGACCTAACAGTAGAAGAGGTGACTGTTCATATCTTTGGAGCCTGACCCAGACAATGCACCCATTCATTATGGCAGACCTAAACACAAAAGAGCGTTGTTTAGATGCTTCAATATGTTGATATTTAATACGTTGATATCCCATCAGATATTTGCTCCTCATTTTTTGCTTGACAATGGGCTCATGGAACTACTCGATTATCTCCCCTCACAATAGAGTGTTTCTATTCTGATAAACTATTGAACTTCACAAAAAAAAAATTGTGGCATTGTCCAGTGGGGAATTATCTTATTAGAAAACTCACTTTGCAATAATATGAAGGAGATTTTTGCAAATGCAACAAAAAGGTCATTTCTGATGTGTTCTCGCCCAAGATGTTTTGCTTCCAAAGAGTTCAATGCTTCATATGCAGAAAGCATTTATGGGGGAAATTGGAGGACTTCTATGAAATGAACTGAGTTGGGACATTATCAAAAAGCAAACCTATCATACATGGAAGTGCTACCCTCTCAAAAAAGAAAGCATGGATTTATAAGTGCATTGGATAATAGTTGTTTGACTTCAGGGAAGCATTGTTTTGCCATAGTATTAAGAACATTTTTCAAGTGAAGGCCCTATTCTTCTACACTAGTAAATCATGATATAGGGCACTTTTACACGTTGGAGAAGAATTGATTAATCATATTAATCTCTTCTGCTCGATTAATCGAGTCCGCCAGAGCATTCCAACCAGAATGCTCCAACATGCTGCAGCATCTTGTGTATTCAGCATCCCCACCATTTCAAAATGGTGACAGGAGTGCTTCAACTAAAGCCCCCAAGAGCTACACAAATATACAAGCGTCCCACACACACACACACACACACACACACACACACA
The DNA here is from genome assembly GCF_001723895.1 of Crocodylus porosus. Taxonomy (NCBI): domain Eukaryota; kingdom Metazoa; phylum Chordata; order Crocodylia; family Crocodylidae; genus Crocodylus; species Crocodylus porosus. The sequence goes on along the minus strand of NW_017728933.1, from coordinate 1,011,539 downwards.
CACACACACACACACACTGGAGCATGTGTATAGGTGCCATACATTTTCAAACAGGGAACACGTCCCTTGAGTAATGGGAGGTAGAAGGAGACTATTTCCCTGACTTCTGATCATGCCCCAAATAAATAAGTGAATGGAAGTTAGTTTGCAATGATACATGTTGTGTGTGTTAGAGGAGCTGAGTGAGGTAGAGTTATAGGGTGGGATTTAGATGTACCTCTCCATTGCAATTAAGAGCAATCTGTTTAGTTAGTCACAAACCAAGACTGAGAGGCAAGTTGATTACAAGGTATTTTCACAAGGGTTAATCACTGGATACCTGAAGGTTTCCCAATCTAGTAGATAAAGGCATTAGTAAGAGCCAACAACTGGAAGTAAAGGCTAAAGATGTGACCACAAAGCAGGTGATTTACCATCAGAACAAACTGTCAAGGCAAGATAAACTATCAAGCATTCTCCGTCTCTTCATACTTTCAGATCAAGACTGAATACTTTCCTAGTAGATATGTGTTAGTACCACACAGGTTGGTAGGTTCCATGCATGGGATGCCTTAGTGACATCTAATCACCTGTAACCTACACGAGATCAGATAAGGTGCTCAGAGGGTCCCTTCTGTCCTGAAGAAGTGGGAAAGATTAAATGTGACAGTGAAACTAAGGCTAAATCATAGTCAAGAGATGAGAGAAAAAAAATCTAAGGGGGGTGGGGAGGGGGCCTTGGAAAATCCTTACAAAAACTAGAAACAAACAGGAACTTCTGAAAGAGTTTAAATCTTGCCATAGAGGATAAAGGGCTGTAGGTGTGTGCATGCATGCGTGTGTGTGCATAAAAATATATTATGATACAATGAATGCTTTCACTGTAAGCCATCATGATGTAGAATTCAATACACTGCTGGAGATGCATAGTGCAAGGCAGACACAGGGAAATGGAGACAATGAAAAACAGGCTAAAGAAAGATAAATTGTTTGACTTTGGAGACATCTAATGAATCAATCAGTGCTTAAACCCCAGTATATAACAGAATTGAAGGGCAAGAAATTGATGTGTGTCACCGACTCCACAGTCAGATGCCACTTGAAAATATCATGTTAGATGACAGGATAAAAAGGCTTACAAAATGAACAATTTTGTGATTGGGGGTGACCTCCAACCTCCCCAATCTTTAATAGCAAAACCTTCTAGACATTAAGGCAAGCATGATGGATCTTTTATGGCATGCAGCTGCTTCTTGAAAGACATCAAAGGCTACCTGAGATAGTTTATCTAACTTTCCTCTCAAGTGATCAGATAGGATGAAGTGATCAAGAAGTGATACTGATGCTGTCAGGGGACTAATATGTGGGGAAGATAAACTGGATATTGAAAGCTGTTATTCAAAATTATTACTGATAAATGGTAGCAGAAATCTTTCAGGACACCTGAGAGAAGCAAGGAAAGGGACAGATTTCAATGGCAGACTATGTGTGACAGAGAAAGGATGGCTGTGTACCTATGGTGCTCACCCAAGACACTGACTCAAGTCTCAGATCCACCACAAAAGTCCTTATGCAACACAGGGGAACTCAAACTATCTGCACGTCAGTTCCCCTGTGTAACGTGGTAATAGTTACAATACTTCACTCATACATAGTATTTTTCATCAGCATCTCAAAACACTAAAAAAGGATGCCAGTATTGTTATTCCCATTTTACAGATGAGGAAACAGAGAAGAGAAGTGATTTGTCCAAAATCATCCAAGAGGTCAGTGGTTGTACCAGGACCAGAACAGAATGCCACACTGTCAAACAAATCACAAATTCAAGCCTTGGTACACTGTTTTTCAGATGAAAGAGAACATCTACATAGATGATTAAACAGGCCATTGAATAATACAAAAGTTTCCTCTGCAAATAACCCTGAGGTGTTAGATATCAGGGGCCATTTTGTTCTCATACCCAGAAACTGAAAGAATCAAATTCAGGATTGAGAAAAACATAATTATATAGAGAAAAGAAATATGCTGAGGAATAGTTCTTGGTAAGACAAAGGTATCACTAAATTCAGTGCAAGTTTTGCCTGAGCAAGAACAGCATGATTTGGTTCCCTTGGGGCAATTTATTCTTTACCTTCTTCTCAGCAGAAACTGGTGTGGAATCTTTCATGTATGATGCATCAGGATGATGTCTTACAGCAGCATCCAGTTAGGTCAACCCATCACAGTACATTACAGTATGTGACAGGCCAAGGAAACTGGGAATCTGTCCAATCACACGACAAGCCAAGGATATTCAGAAAAACAGGACACACAGAGCTGAGTCTGCAGGTTTTACAACAATGAATTCTATCAGAGTTTGTAGGTATCATCTAGATACTCACTGAAGGCCCCATTCAACAAGATGCTTAAGACTATGATTAGTCCTACTGACTTAGATGCAATTACTTAATTGCTTATCGTTATTAGGCCTCTGTTTTAGTACCTGGCTGAATCAGGCTGCAAGATAATACAAAGGTACATCATAGTTACAAAGGAAGCAGAGTTGTGCAAGCAAAACTAACACAAAATCTCCAGAAGTGAGTAATGGAGAGAAAGTGCTAAAAACAATATCAAATGATTTGCCAGCTTGTTACTGTATATGAAAACTAACAGGTACAGAACAAGGGGCTTTTCCCCCCACATCACTCACAACTTTGCCTGGGAGAAGTGCCCATTTTTCAAAGGCAGGGATGGTTCAAATCCCACCAAGCTTTAAACAAACATCAAAACTAGGTGGAGGGGGGAGAATAGGACAAGTAAGTATCTCAACCTGTCAAACTAAAGGTGCTCACATAATCAGAACCACTCACAGCTTAGCCAATGGCAAAAACTTGATTGAGCATCTAAGCCCCAAAAAATGAATGGGCCCAGGCAAACCATAAATAAGTTATGCTAATAAAATGGCTTGATTACTATCCTTAGCACAAGGATGTTGGCAGCTAGGCCTGGGGCCCAATCAAGGATCAAGGCTGCTATATTTGAGTGCAAGCTAGAGTTGGAGAGGGCAAACAGAGTCCCGGGATAAGCCAAGTCAGGAAACCAGGAGATCAAGAGGTGAGCAAAGTCTATGACCTAGCCAGGTCAAGATATCAGATATCACAAGGAAGGCAAACTCACAGGTGAGCCAAGTCAGGAAACCAGGGGCACTTTTACACATGCTCCAATGTGTTCTGATTACAATGCATCGAAGTAGATTTGACTATTTGAGTCTGCTGGAGCATCTTGTGTATTTGGCATCTCCATGTTTCAAAATGGTGGCAGGGGTGCTTTAACTAAAGCTCACTGAATGAGCTTTAGTTAAAGTGCCCCCGCCACCATTTTGAAATGCCAGATACTGAATACATGAGACACTGCAGGTGTTTTAATTAGACTGTCTCCCAAAAGCTGCTTCAATTAAAATGCTCACCCTACCACCATGGAGCACATGTATAGGAGCCCAAGGAAAACAAGTGCTAAGTCAGTAAATGAGTGAAGTGAGGAAACCAGGAGGCCAGAAAGCAGTCCATGTAACCAGAGATGCAATCTTAGGTGAAGAAGTATTACTCAAATCCTTTCTGTGCCTCTCCCTGATCTTCTATAGAAGAAGTGGAGGGCCAGGTGACAGGAGTCAGCCCCCTCACACATCAGGGAGTGTGCAGCATCTCAAGCAGTTTGAAGGAGTTAAACAAGCTCCTTGCAGCCTGTAGGATTAACAGCAGGATGGCAGATTTGGGTATATGAAAGAGCTTGACAGGCCAAGGTGAGTTCAAGACTGTAGGTCTGACATCTATTTTATTCCAGGATAGTTGGCACCTTAGTTAAAGGCAACTGGACTGTATGGAAACTGCTGGAGTAAATAAGTTGGCTTAGAAAAAGACCAAGAAGTAGTAAGAAAAACAAAGCAGAATTGTACTTTAACCTGTAACTCAAAACTTTTTAAGAGATCTTTGTTCACAAATCCTTTGCTTACCTGGTTCACCTGACACTTTTCAGGCCAAGCCTGAAATATAAAGAGAATATAAATATAAAGAGAAAGCTCGCAGTGAGGTGGGTTGGCAATTGGCTCAGAGGCCGATCTCAGAAAGCTGTAATCAATGGGGGGGCCTCACCCTGGAGAGCCATCTCCAGTGGTGTCCCACAGGGATCGGTGCTTGGGCCTGTGCTCTTTATCAATGACTTGGATGAGGGAGTGGAAAGCGAATTAAGTTTGCAGATGACACCAAGCTTTGGGGAAATGCGGATACATCTGAGGATAGGGTGAGGATCCAAGATGACCTCAACAGACTGGTCCTATGGGTTGAACGCAATCAGATAATATTCAATAGGGACAAGTGCCAGGTCCTTCATATAGGTAGGAAGAACCATCATCATATCTATACAATGGGTGCTGGTCCACTGGCTGGCACTGTATCTGAAAGGGACCTGGGGGTGATTGACCAGAAGATGAATATGAGCCAACAAGGCGGTGAAGTTGCCAGCAGGGCAAACAGGACTCTAGCATGGATCAGCCGACGTGTTACAAACAGATCCAGAGAGGTGCTGGAGCACTGTGTCCAGTTCTAGGCACTGCACTTCAGGAAGGATGTGGATAAACTGAAAAGGGTGCAGAGAAGGGGGCCTGGAGGCTAGGCCCTATGAGGAGAGACTCCGGGAACTGGGTTTGTTCAGTCTGAGCAAGAGAAGACTGAGGTGACTTGATAGCTGCCTACAAGTATGTCAAGGGTGAACACCAAGATCTAGGGGAGGAACTCTTTAGAAAGGCACCTCCAGGGACGACAAGGACCAACAGGCACAAGTGAATTGAGAGAAGATTTAGGTTGGACATAAGGAAAAACTTCTTTTCTGTAAGGGTCTAGAATCTGGAACACACTCCCAGCAGGGGTGGTGCAGGTCTTGGAGGTATTCAAGAGGAGGCTGGACAAACACCTCACTGAGCTCATGTGAGCCCAAAAACCTCCTGCCCGTGGCAGGGGGACCGGACTTGATGATATTACAGGTCTCTTCCAGTCCTACTATTCTATGGTTGCAGTCTTTCATTATGCACACTAATCATAATTCAATAGTTTTTTCCCCTAAAACAAACCGTTATAGCAATATATTGACTTTATTTCTTAAATACATAAGGGTGTTCTCAATCAATAATGAACCTGACCAAAATGTCTGCTAAAAACAAGTCCATTTGTGGGTGGAGTTTGGAAGAATAATCATGACCTCCTTTCCTAAACTGAATCCCCAAATTATTCAGACTTCTCAAATGATACACACAGAGCTTCAAGATGGAAAGCCTTGTCTGCCTCTCAGTTTCATCATATAGTCCACCAGAAGGAATGATACTCAGGTATGTTTATATTTCGAAGGAACAATTAAAAAATGAATGGGATAGATTCTCTGCCTCATTTACAGGAATGAAAGTGAAAGAGAAAACAAGCCGGGATTAGGAGACAGAATTAATGATGCTTTTAATGAAAAAAAGGCAGAACTCGTTTGTTATTGTGGGGGGAGGCAGCTGTCTAACGCATTCAGAGAATAAGTTGAACAGCCGCTAATTAATGTCTAACCTGTCAGAGCAAGAACAATAAATTACTATTTTCCAGGATTTAATCTTCCTTTTTACAGCAAATATTTCCTTTTGTTCAACTTTAAAAGGAAAAGCACATTGTTTTAAATGACTTAAAAAAAATTAGAACCTAATGAGATAGAATATAAAATGTTATATAGTGTACAGTATTACTGTGATGAGCTATTTAGCTCATTATAAGTTGTATCAAACACAACCATTTATTACTTGGAGGTGTATTTCCCAAGCAATTAGGCATGGGAGCCTAATTAAAAATTAAATCAGTGTTCAAATAAGCATAATAGAATAATAACAGTAATCTGCTGAAACACAATAACAGCTGGAATGCTATTTTTCTTTATCACATCTTAAAACGAAGTTACCAGGTTTTCAAGAAAATATTCCAGAGGGGACATTGGAAAGGTCACCTTTGGAAAAAAAAAAAAGTTTCTTTTGTTTCACTCTAATCAGAGGGTGGCTAAACACAGAACTGGGAACAAGGAATGCTGTGCTGAGCTTCACAGAGACCCTGTGGTCAGAAGCAAAGTAATTGTATTTAGCATCACATCGAACATCAAAACTTGATCCTAACTGCAGCACACAGCCCTCTAATCGATATCCAGAGCCCCAAAGGCAAAACGTAACTCTCCAACCACCTCCAATCACTCTTACTTAGCAACAGTAGTCTGCCACACAGACACCTCGCTTCTGGGACACTCTGTACCCCTGGGTAAGTCACTTATTGTTTCTTCCTCCATCTCCTAGAACAGACAGTGCCTGCTTTAGAGGATCTGTTAAAGAAAGGTTTGATGCACAACCTGTTATACTCACCATCTCTAAAACAGGAATAACAGTCTTCTAACTGTGCTAGGGTTTAATGAGGTTTATTGTGTGCAAACTGACAAATAAAAATATTATAAGTAAATTATACTGGTTCCTGCTCTACCAGTAATCCTGTTGGTCCATTTTCCTTCCATGCATGTATGTCTTCTTCCTCATCTCCTGTAGAGTCACAGAGTCTCCTGCCTTATCAATTGTAAAAGTAGCAGCCTATTTTCAACAGATGGACTTCTATCTCTTTAGATGTCATGCTCAAGAATCTATATTAGGCAATATTTAAAAAGCCACATTTTTCAAAGGTATCATTTTGAAAAGGCAAATGGAATTTTTGCACATAATGAAACAGGGATGGGTAAAAAATAAAACTCACCGGGGAGATATTAGAAGCTGTTTTTGAACTTCTGAAGGCAAAAGTCCAAGGTGAGAAACTTTAAAATACTAGTGCTTCACTGTGACAGGGGGTCACAACAAGGCCAGTGAACATTGGCCCACGCACCTAACTAGGGCAGCCTACCCTGTCTTTCCTGCCATGACTTGCTGTTTAATAACTAGATGTTAAATGAGGGAGGCTGCCCATTTAATGCCCTGATACACGGCTCAGAATTTCCCTACACCATGTCCCATGCCTCACAGATGGCATCACCAGTTGGTAATATCTACGGCCCAAGACACGCTAAACTCTACCCTCTGTAGGGCCTCTAACATTCAGCTCTAACATTTTACCCTTCACAGGTTCTCTTTCATACTGCCCTCTCTCACAGGGCCTCTTTCATATCACTCCCTCTCACAGGGCCACCCTCAACCCGCCCTACTTTGCAAATCTACAGGGTCCTTCGGGCTTTCCTACTCACATTCCGGCCAGTCCAGAGGTAGCCCTTCAGGCTGCCCTTACACAGACCCTACTCTACACAGCCTCCAGCCCTATGCCTCACACTGGGCTGAATTCAGGCACTAGCCTCTCTCCGGGCCACTTTCTTAAGTTCACACTCTTACTGGGGTTGGCCTGTGTGCTACCCTTCAGGCCACCTCTAAAACCCTACTCAACACACCCCCAGTGCAGCCCTTCAGGTTGCCCTTACAACCCTACTCTACACCCCTCATGCACAGTCCTTCAGGCCACCACTGCACACCCTACTCTTTGCAGGCCATCACACATACTTCTGCCCCCTTGCTGGGGCCTCTGGGGTTTTACACCTCATGGGGCCAAGTGTCCATAGACCTGTCTGGCCCCAAAGTCCGTCCCTGCTCTAAATTATCCACTGAGTAATGGGAGCTGGGGTTATAAGGCATCCCTAACCACCTTTGATAGATTCATAGATGTAAGGTCGGAAGGGACCTTGTAGATCTTCTAGTCCAACCCCCTGCCATGGGCAGGAGAGAAAACTGAGCTCAAATGACCCCAGCCAGGTAAACATTAAGCCTCCTCTTAAAGACCCCCAGAGTAGGAGCCATCACCACTTCCCTTGGAAGTTGGTTCCAGATCCTAGCCATTCTGACTGTGAAGTAGTGACTTCTAACGTCTAGTCTAAACCTACTGTCTAGCAACTTATGGCCGTTATTCCTTGTTACTCCGGGAGGCGCTCAGAGGAACAAGGTCTCTCCCAAACCCCTCTGGTCCCCCCTAGTAAGTTTGTAGATGGTCACAAGATCCCCCTTCAGCCTCTCCTCATAGGGTCTGCCATGCTGTCCCCAGATCATGTGAGTGGCCCTCCTCTGGACCCTCTCCATGCTGTCCACATCCCTCCTGAAGGGCAGCACCCAGAACTGAATGCAGTACTCCAACTGCAGCCTGACCCAGTGTCACATAGAGGGGGATGATCACCTCCTTGGCCCTGCTTGTGATGCATCTGTGGATGCAGGACAAGGTACGGTTAGCCCTACTGACCGTGTTCTCGGATTGTCACCCCATGTTCATCTTGAAGTCAATAATGACTCCAAGATCTCTTTCTGTCACCGTGCTTTTGAGAAGGGAGTTCCCCAGCCTATAGGTATGCTGCTGGCTCCTGCTGCCCAAGTGGAACACCCTGCACTTGTCAGTATTGAATTCCATCCTATTTTCATTTGCCCACCCTTGTAACCTGTCCAGGTCCTACTCTAATCTGTCCATCCCTTCTAGTGTGCCCACCTCACCCCAAATCTTGGTGTTGTCTGCAAATTTAAACAGGCTGCTCTTCACCCCATTGTCCAAGTCACTAATAAAGAAACTGAACAGTGCAGGCCCAAGGACCGAGCCCTGGGGGACCCCACTGCCCACTTCCCTCCAGGTCAAAAATGACCAGTCCACCAGGACTGAGTACCACCCCTCAGCCAATCTGCAATCCATCTGACTG
>NW_017728933.1:987698-1001880 GCF_001723895.1 Crocodylus porosus | reverse complement strand
ATGCTTTGCCCCGAAGTTTGGTGTCATCGGCAACACCTGCGTCCAGTGATTTTGTGATCTGATCATAGAAGGCAATCAGGTTCGTCTGACAGAACCTGCCCCTAATAAAACCATGCTGGTTGCCCTTGAGCATCATCCCCGCTGCTGGCCCATCACAGATGTGCTCCCTGATAATCTTCTCAAAGAGCTTCCCCAGGATTGAAGTAAGACTAATGGGCCTACAGTTGCCCGGGTCTTCCCTCTTCCCTTTTTTAAAGATGGGGACCACATTGGCCCTCTTCCAGTCATCTGGCACCTGGCCAGAGCACCACAAGTGCTTGTACAGTCATGCCAGGGGTCCCATGATAACCCCTGCCAATTCCCTCAACACCCCTGAACACCTTTCACTGGGGAGGCCACTGGCCTGGCATTTCTGGGGAACTACTCCACCGCGGGTAGTCCCACCAGACCATCCTTCCCCACCAGGGTGTAATTTTACATCATGCTCCAGGATTAAAAGGCTCCTACCATCCCCATAGCTCCTGCCCTTATTTCCAATGATACTCTGAGCAGCCACTCGGCTGGGTGGTGTCCTTCCAGTCACCAGCAGCAGACTGCTGGCTCAGCCCTGATGCCCAGAGTTAAAATGGAGGCCCCTCCTCCAATCACACGGCCCTCCTGCAGTCATGTGACTGTATTATCAGGGCTGGCCTGCACCTGCCAGCTACTCTGCTGCCATTCTAAGCCTTTAAAGCGGCAGGTACCAAAGGCACTTTGCCACATTCACTGTACAAAATAACACAAATATTTACCACAAATGAATATACTTTCAAAACCATTAAACTGTTGTTATCTGTTACCTGTAGGAGGAAGACGCCCCCCCCATAGATGCCCAGGGTAAAACAACCACTGAAAATGCAACTTCATCTCTTCTAATGACATCCCCATATGTTTGCTGGTTCTTTAATCACTAGTCAACCACACATGTATTCGCAATATCCAAATATCACAGAGTGAAATGACTTATAAAGGAGGTCAAGCCCCACCTGTAACTAGGCAATTGCTCTGATGCCAGGGATCTGGTCTTTAAGAAAATGGCTCACAAGAGCAGAGTTGAGGGAAAGACTAGCAGGGAGAAGGTGGATTCTTGCACCCTAAGGGAAGAAAGGTAACATGGTTTGCCCATCAGACTTAAAGCTGGACTCTTTTGGGGTTTTGAGCAGCAAACTCTTCCATGAAGAAAGGTGTTGCAATCATACCGCTACTTTATTTGTTGCACTGGACTGTGAGCAGGCCCACCAGATTACAATACCTTCCATAGGGAGCAGAGCCAAGAGCATCCTGATTTCATATTGTTTCACCACATGCAGACAAACCAATGTAAACACCACTGGGCCTTTATCCAGCACTGTTCTATAGATCAAAAAGGTCTTTTGTGAAGAAAGGTCATTATCACAACCATTCCCCTAATGACACAATTGAGGCACAAAAATGAAGTGATTTAGTCAAGGTAATAGGAAGTAGGGGACAAAGGAGGACCTAGAATAGAGGTCTCCCATCTGATAACCAGTGTCCTTTTTACTGGGTCATGCTGCCTTCCACACACTTGCTCTTGGTGTGTGAATCCTATACAAGAAACTTCAAAGGCATTTGGCCATTGACTTCAGTGGAAAAAAGCCAACAACATTCAATTAACTTGTGTCCTTTCAACCCACATAAACCCAGAATCTGATAAGTGCTGAGTAATCCAGAACCCTCAATGAAGTTGAGAGTTGCAAATCTCCAGCACCTCTGAGCCTCAGACCATTGGGAACATACATGCAAAGCACATAAGTCTGCTGTAACAGATTATAGCAACTTCAGCAACATTTGTCACCTCGTATTGATTCCTCTAAGTGATTATCTTTGTTTGCCAGCGGGATAAAGCCATGGTATGTGAGTGACTTCAGTGTGTAACTGGAGAAAAACAGCAACCCTCAGTCTTTCTGCCCCTCTCCCCTGCAAAAAAAACCAAACATGTTGCTGATAGAGTAGGAAAAATGTAATGATGCAGGAATAATGATTTTGTATACCAGCCATTACTAGCACTTAGCTGGAGGAATCCATCTTCAAAGAACATAAAACACCTTAGCAGAGGAGAGAATGCTGTTTCCATTTTCTTTTTTTTTAACTCTGAATTTGCTAAATATTTGGGCCTATTAAAACAAGTAGATCTTAGCCTGTAGGCTGGAATCTTCACAAGATCTTAAGTGTGTTAGCCATCATCACAGCTTTTAAAGAGATTATCACAAGACTTATTATATTTAGCATTTAAAGCCTCAGCTCCAAGAGTTAAGTTAATATAAAAATCTGAGCTTTCCTTAAAACTGTCTGACCTTTAGAGGCACACAGACACTCAGCAGATTTCAAGAGAATGTCATTACCTGTCTTCCATTGAAATTAGTTCTAGTTTCAATAGGAGCTAGTCCCCATACCTACTGAGGTACTTAAAAACCCCACTACTGCAAAAATAGCTTTGAAATTAGAGACCTCTGTGCTTCATCAGTTATAAGATACAGATATTAATGATTCTGAATCTCACCAGGAGACTTCAAAAGGTAAATCTATTAATGTCTGTGAAATGTTCAAATAGCCTGGTGTTGGGAAGAGTGCTAAGTATCTACTTAGATACAAACAGACAAATATAAGCTCCCATCCCCAGAATATTAAGCCTATGCTACAAAGTTTTTTTGTTAACAAAGGTTGCTTTTTGTTGCCATCAATTTGACTATGTCCATGTACAATGTTGATATTAGCCAGCAGAAATGCAGCCCGAATAAAACTACCTTCCCAAAAGCCACCAGCCCTCATCGTACAGGCAGCTTCCAACTTAATGCTGATGTAGTTGCAATCTGGATTACAAGCCAGTTGCACTGTGCCTTTTGCCAATGCGAGGAGACAAGACACCAGCAAAACAACAGGACTATACACAATTTCCAGTCGCTTAGCAGTGTCAGTAGCTGCTAAACCAACAAATGTTCTGGGGGTGATACATAGTACCTAGTGGAAGCACGACCGTTCTAAGTTAAGCACTATTTTGCAACTCAGAAAAGAACAGTAACAATATTTTGTATGTGTTTCGTGAGCCAGTTATACCCCAATCATTGTTAAAGGAAGACTTTTTTGATATTTAATAATTATGAGTAATGATTCAAGTTGCAGTGTAATTAACTCAAAATTAAAGTAGATTGTGCAATCACAATCTTGGTAATCGATTAAAGCACTTAGGTATATTTAAGCACTGAGCTGATACCAAGACACTTCCGGCAGGTTAATTGGAAGTCTATTAGCAAGAAGAAAGGTAATTGCCATAGATGTCTTGCTCACTTCCATTTACTTTCAATTTCAGTTAGATAACCCCTGGAAAACAGTTCAAGAAAAAGCAAACAAACAATTTTAATGTATTGACAGTAATGTCAATAGGCATTTGTTTGTTATTCAAATGGCAGTGGAAGAAATCCCATAGGAAATACAACACTTAATCTCTAACTTTTCAGAAGTTTACCCAACATTATAGTATCTATACAGCCTTTGTAAACATTAACAAAGCATATCTCACCAACTGCAAGCATTGTTGTCCCTGGAGCATAGGGGAATGAAGCAGGTCCAAACACAAAGGGAATCCAAGATAATGCCCTGAAATCTCCAGTCTTTAAGTTCCACGTTCAAGGAACTGCTATGGTCCAGGGGCCGGAGGACCAATGTCTTTTATTTCCAGCTCTGACACTAGCTGTTTGTTATCTCTGGCAAGTCATTTCCCTCCCTAGTTCTCCCATTCTCTTCCCATGCTTTGACCTGCATATCCATACTGTAACTTCTGTGGGGCCAGAACTGCCAGTAATTACATGTTTGTGCACAGCCTGCAGCCTGCTCAAGTAGCTAATTCAGTGAGGACTCTAAGTCATGTCTGGACAAAATATGGCCCATGGGCCAGATCTGGCCTACCAAGGGATTTTATCCAGCCTATAGCAGATCTCTTGGCCCTGACCAGTCCTGGGTGGCTGCCACCACTAGTGTCATCACTGCCAGTGGACCTGGCCCTACTCTCCAGGCACCCCAGCCCATGCACCATGCACCCACCACCAGCGGCACCAGATGGAGCGGGTAGGCAGGGTCTCCACAGAGACTGGCCTGGGGCCCACATGGTTAGGGTGCACTTGGCCAGGCAGATGGGATGGGGCGATGGGCAGATGGGGAGCAGTAGGACAGGCAGGCAGGGCTGGGATCTTGGGCCATTGACAGCCTGGGGCCAGAGCCTGGGGCAGAGACATAATTCACTGCCCGCACATCTCTGCAACGGGTGCCAGTTCCACAGCAGGAGCATGCCCTACACCCTGGGCCCATGCTGTCACTACTCCAAGATCCCGGCCAAGATCCCAGCCCTGGCCCCAGCTGCCCACACGCCTGGACACCACTCCCTACTCACACATAGCCCAGCTGAGTATGCCCTGTACAGAGCCACTTAAGGCGTTTTGGTGAACTACTGTGGACAGGGAGCAGAGAGGGTGCTAACCTAGCCTGCAACAGCTCACCAAAACTCCTTAAGTGGCCTTCCAGCCCAAATAATTACCCACCCCTGCTCCAAATGTTAATAATATTTACCTTTTACAAGATTGCTCTGCAAAAACCCTATATATCTATAGCCTCTGTGGATACACTTGGGGCAGGGATATGAAAGCCCAAAACAGATGCAATGGCATCTGGGAACATTAGCTGATGAGTGCTATTTTCAGTATTAAAGCTTATAAATGCGGAAAGCAAGTCATTTCTCCCCTTCCCATCTTTTCACCAAGTTTTTTTGACCCCAGAACCTCCACAAAGATTCTCTGTTAGTAATTCTCAATGACTTTTCATCCCCACCCCTTTCTACTGTGCTCTTATCTAACTACTATTAGCTAAGCATCCATAATGTGTTTGCCTATAAGACCATGATAAAGCCCACAACATCCAGATTTACTATTACAAAAATTATTCCAAGTAAGTGTCAACACTAGAACTTTTTCCATTTCATTTCTTTTTAGTATTAGCCTTTTCCAGTATTTGTCCCCACAGCACTCAGAAAAACTAACATGACACATTCCTGAAGCAACAAACAAGGAAAACTTCCCCTATCCCTGGCCTTCAGAGGAAACAAATGAAGCAAAATAAGCACCAAACACAAGTAATAACACTTCTATATACTGTATTTGAGGCTCCTGTATTTACTCAAATATAAGATTTTCTCCCCCATCAGCATGAGGGGAAAAGCTCCTCATCTTACATTCACAACACAAGGAAACTTCGTTAAATACAGCCTCTATCATTAAACTGCTGCCACAAGCAGCATGTGCTCAATAATAGAAACTATGAAATTGATTAAATGCGCGCCTTGTTGTGAATCTGGGACTGAATGTGCGCCAAGATAGGCAGATGTTTGGGGTTAACAAAGTGGCGTCGCCAACCGAGTTCTCTGAGTAGCTGTTGGAAGTCTTGCTTATAGCATTTGTATTCGGTTTGTGTATTTTAGCAACCTTTTGTTGTGTAGGATGTTGCTTTATGCAATGGCTAAAATGTAGAGTAATGCATTTATCTGCTTTTGTATACACCCGCTTACCGCTTAATCCACTTGATGAGAGTTAAATAATGAAGACGCCCAAATTTAAGCGTGCATACGGCAAGAGGACATGTAAAGATCAAATTGACATTTGTGCCGCATGCACCCTCGTGGCCAATCAAACCTAGAACCACAAAGAAACACCCCCCCGTCTCTTCAGCTGCGCTGGCAAGGCGGGAAAAGCCTGGGCTGAAACAAAGGCTCGCACCATGATTGGCTAACACAAAAGCGAAACCAAACAGCACGTTATTTAAACCGCACCCGCCCTTTGTTCGGAGAGACCGCCATTCGACTGCAACTCGAGCTGGACTTGTAGTTACCCTGGGCTGATCACCCAACATTCTCCAGCCGCCGCTCCCCTAGGCGTATATCCCACTTAATCCGGACCATCTCATCTCGACTCATATCTCGTAACGCAACTAAAACACAGCGTATTGGCCTCCGCCACCAACTGTAATCTCAGGGGCGTGAGTAAATAAACTTTTCCTGTTTGAAACTACCTACGCCTCAAGCCTTCCTCATCCCATAAACCCAGATCCGTTACGAACCGGAGGGCACCGTACGGCCCCTCTAGTGGTGCGGGACACACACTTGCACTGCGATTTAGGTTGGTCCCTAATAATTAGCACATGGACCTTTTGTGGGGGTCATATCTGGAGTACATACTCATACTAAGCAGTGCTGAGCTTTGGGGTCATCACGGTTTGAAGCGCTTTGACCCTAGTGGGACTCAGACCAGTGAGCTAAGTGGTAAGTCACGAGCCTTTTGGCCTGGCTTACCTTGTAATGAGAAACATTACAACTCAGAGCACAGACCTAAAGATATTATTGAACTTATACACTTCATGCACACACACAACTTCACTTTCAAAAACCAGTTCTTCCTCCAAACCATGGGCACAGCTAGGGGCACCAAAATGGCCCCACAAAATGCCAACCTTTATATGGGGCACCTGGAAGAAAAATTCCTCAAGAACTGGACCATGAAACCCATACTATACCTAAGATATACAGACAACATCTTCATCATTTGCATTGAAACCCTGCAATCTCCAACTGATTTCCATCACAAATTCAAGAATGATCACCACCCCCTTATCAGACTCTCTCTTGAATATTCCAACACCAACGTTTCCTTTTTAGATACTGTGATCAATATCCAGAAGGGTAAAATACAAATCACCATATACGGGAAACCCACAGACTAACGTACGTATCTACACAGAACCAGCAATCACCGTAAACACACCAAGAAAAGCTGCTATATACAGCAAGGCTCTCCGATACCACCAAATTAGCACTGAGGAGAATACCCATGATTGCCACCTTGCAAATCTCAAAAGGGCTTTTACTCAGCAAGGACACTCATCCAGAGAGATAGATCACACTTTTGAAAGAGCCATCCAGATAACACATTAAGAATTGTTGCAGTACAGAAAGAAACCCCCCACAAATCACACACCATTAGTTATGGCATAACATCCTTCTCTGGTACCTATAAGGAAAATCCTCAAACAATTGTAACCCGGACTAGAAGAAGACCGAACCTCACCACCAGAAGCAAACTTCCTATGGCCCAAACAGACCAAATGGATCAAGACCGTGCCATGACAAGAAATGTAAAACTTGCCAACACAGTTCCACCACCTCCACAATAACTACACCCCACAACAAAACCACCACCATTCCTGGATCTTACTACACTTGCACCTCAGAAATGCAATACATCTCATCCAGTGCACTAAATGCCCTGATGGAAAATCTGTAGGAGAAACCAAATAACAACTACGCACCAGAATGAATGCACACCAAAAATCTATCAAAGACAAAAACACCCAATTACCTGTGGGTGCACACTTCTCACAAGACAACTCTCTCTCCAGTCTCTCAGTTCTAATCCTCAAAGGGAATTCACAAAACATCTTTTGTACACAAGCCTCCAAACTTCACAAAAAAATCATGGACTAAATATATTATATTTTCACAGACTTCTTGTCACACTTTTAGTTTCTTTTCTACCTTGGAGAACTCAGAACAGCAGAGCCTCCCAATGCCTAAAGAAGCATATTTGTGCCCAAAAGCTTGCTAAGAACTTTTTTCCAACTGTTTAGTTGGTCTGATAAAATATATCACATTTACCCAAAGAACCTTGCCTGGATTAAATATAGACATTGGATTTATGGCACATTATAAACTGCCTGCCATCCAATAACCCCAGGTGACCACTCTCCATTTTATCACTGGTCAACATTCCCCTCTTCCCCCACAACACCCATCTCACTTATTAACTGCCCTCCCCTCTGATCTTCCCTGCTACACATTTGCATTGTCACAGACCTACACATTTGCTATACATTTGCATTTTGCATATTGGCTTAAGCTTTTATTAAACCCAGAAGAGTACACAAACACCAGCAGACTCTCCCTATCCCCAAAGAAGGGTGTTTGTGCATGAAAGCTTGTTAAGAACAATTTTTTCCAATTATTTAGTTGGTTTAATTAGATATCAAATTTATCCAAAGAACCTTGTCTGCCTATCTGCATTTTTAGGCACTTTATCTTTTGTAAATTGTTTTCTAGGCATTTCCATCCATTCAAGAAGGACCGATCTCTATCCTAAAGATGGTCAGACAGATGCAAAACACAGGTTTAGAAAGGAACTGGGAATATAGGGCCTTTTAAAAAAAATCTATTAGATGACCTAGCAACATGAGAGCACTCTAAACACCAGTATTAAAGGCCTATAAAATAAAGGCCCCATTGAATGCTGCTGCCAAAAAACCCAAGAAACTGGAAACCTCTCTGGAAAGTAGAAGTATTGATTGGCATATTGTGAAGTCCAAGAAAAATGTATTTTCCTCTCCCTTTCTGAGGCTGGTGGCCTGTCAGCAGGCCTCTTGATAGTTGCACTTGAATTGGTTTGTCACAATCACTTTGGAGGTCGCATTTGTCATGCTTTCCTCCCTGTTGATTGAAGTCACCTAAACAGGTGGGGCAAGATGGTTTGGGAATAACAGCAAAAACAACAACATAAATAATGTAAACTCCCTCTGCCCAGAGACTAAGGCGGTAAATGTTGGTATTCAGTGCCATAATGGTCCTGCAGCATTCCCACTTCCTTTTTTTGTCCATAAGAACTCAGGGTTTTAAATACGCTTTATTCCTAAATATTGACCGCAACATAGCAACATATATATAGCACAGTTAGAACAGAAGGCATCAGAGTTAATTCTGAACTTGAGTCTGGAGTTGGACAGAAATACACAAAAGAAAGTAACAGAAACCCAAAGGGCCTGATTTTCAGAGCTGCTAAACACTGATATACAAACAGCAATTAATGGGAACTGGAGGCATCCAGTACCTCTGAAGGTTTAAAGAGCCTGATTCCAATACCACTGAAATCAAAATGAGCTTTACCATTATTTCAATAAGAAGCAGAACAGGAGCTAACATCTGGTGTGTGTTCTACTTCTTTAATATAGCCATAGACAAAGATTGATTGCCATATATAAAGCCTCTGAAGCTACCTGGGACTTGCAGAGAAAAGTCACAGGCAGATACTCCAAGTTTAATTTTACTCTTAGCTGTAATTCATTTCTCCAATCTTGGGAAATGGGGTTGTCATCCTTCTGTGAGTCAGAGTCAGGCATTTTGCTTTCTCCAGCCCTATTTTTCATCTCTTAAAAGAAACAAATTTCAGTCCCAGCAGTGGGCTGTATGTTCAGCTGCTGCCAATCACTGCCGCTCCATATGGCTCCTGTTATCAGAGATTTTAGGCCTCTCACTGTCTTTAATGTACTGTACCTCATATAACACCTCTGCTTCATACAGAAGTACTTTTGCTTCATTTTTATAGATGGGAAACCGAGGTACACATTCTATCTAAAGGCTTATTTCACTGATTAGGCATGTAAGCATACTGAGGAGATTCAATGCAATCTTGTTCCACCTTGTTAGAGTCCCTAAATATCCATTAATACATCTGTTTTTGTACCATACTTTTGCTTTAACACCAAGCTGCACAAGAAAGCAGCGAGAAAGAGGAGTACCTGCCTGCCGTTTGCATTAACCATTTTCCATGGACTCAAGCAGCATGGAATAGGATCACACTTAGATGCCATGGGGGAACAGGATCTGACCCCAAGTGACTGTCCTGAGGTCACACAGGTCCATAACAAGTTAAATGATATTGTGGACCCCTGAGTCACCCATTCCTATGGACATATAAGGAGCTGTCCTATTGTATTAGTGGGAACATACCATAGGTGATTTACAGAAGAGTGTTACAAGGGATGCAAAGTGCTGAGTATCCTCAGTTTTCCATCACCCCACAGTCATGAGTGATGTGCTGCTGTATTTGACTACAAAAAATTTTCATAAAAACTAAATCTTTGAACTTGCCAGACTAAAAGACAACAAATACTATTTATGCTGGGTGGGTGCTGCTCACATAGTTGCATTCTCAAATTGTTACTGAAAAAAAAGATTGTTAAATACCATAAAGAAAGCTGCCGGGGCAAACTTAGACATAGCTGAACTTGGTGCAACTTCATTAACTTTCAATGATGTTCTAAATCTAGCTTGGGGTCCTGCCATCAGATTTCTCTCCTGAGATAGCCTGTGGCATTGAAGACTGGAAAAAGCCTGGCTGGGTCTCTACTATTTCCCTGCTTTAGACTGGCTGGCAGTACAATCAGTATCATACCTAGAAAGGCCTTTGCGCCCCAATTCATATATCATGCAATCAAAAATGAGATGTATATTTGCACTTTATAAAATGCTTTGTGGATGCTCTCTCCTACCAGGTGGCATGTGGTTCTGCCAATGGGTCTGACTGAACTATCGGCTCAAAGTGGCTTGGTTGTCAGAAAGGAAATGCTGGGTCCGATTCTGAGAAACAACAGTGCCAGGAGCACGCAGCCAAGCAGCTGTCTCTTTTGGATCTGTTGGTCCAACTCAGACCTCGGTACACAGGCATTCATGACATCTCAGAAACTGTCATTACCATAATGCCTCAAGATCCCAGCTCAAACCAGGCACCTGTTGTGGTAGGTGGTGTACAAAAATCAGAAGATACTCCCTGCACTTGAACAGCCTTCTAAATATGACCGAAAAAGAATCTATAAGGTGAAAGTGAGGCACAGGGATGTGAAGTGACTTGTATAAGGTCACAGAATAAGTCAGTGGCAGAGAGGCAAGACCCCATGACTCTCATTGCCCTTTCCTCTTCATTGGCTGTTAACTGCTCCAATAGTTGACTGACCCCCCAGCCCTCAGATGTGGTTTTTCTGCCTCATGTTCCTTGATTCAGGGTAGCTAGCTCTGGAAATGCAATTTATTAAATACACAGTGCCCACTTCCAGGTAGAAACAGTTCCAACTTATTCCTTTGCTGCTGACTCTGTTGTTTTTAAACAAACAAAGGGTCAGTCATATAGGCTGAACAGATAGTCAAAAACCCTGAGGCTGAATAGGTTAGTCGAAACTGAGTAGATGGAACTGGTAAGCAAGTGAACAGATGTTCACTTTTGATTCTGGAAATGCAGCCACATGCCTGCAGTGGCCCAGGCCAGCTGCTTGGGGTGGGGGTGCTAGAGCAAGCTTCCCTGCTTGCCTGGAGCAGACAGCTTGGGCTAAACCTAGCCTGCCCACCCTGCAAGGAGGGGTTTGCAGGGGAGGCGCAAAGCATCCTGGGATCCTGGGGGACTGTGAGTTAACTTGAAACTGGAGGGGATCTGAGACAGAAGTTCAATAAACCCATTTCACCTAAACCAGTTGAATCTGATAGTACATCCATCCAAGCTTATCTTAAACCCATTTTGGTCATTTTTTAAAGTGATTTATGTGCACTAAACTTCTGTTGTATTACAGATTTGAACCGGTTTCCCATCACTTATACCAGTTTAGGTGTAGCCATAGGGACTTGACTGTGCCTTTTTACCCATGGGCGTACCATGCGATACTGGCACCTTCTCATGGCCACATATGGGGTTCTACACATACAGGAATTGGCTACAGCTTTGAGTTATGGAACTTGGGCCCCTAGCACACATTTCAAGTGTGATTAAGATGTTAATTGTGCCAGAAGTAACAAGTGACCAAACATTCACAGACTCTATGGTGCCTTGCATAGGCGACTGGTAGGGGGTGCATGTGCCCCCCCCCATGGCTGACACTGATGCTGTCGGTAGGGCTGGTGCCCCCCCTGACAGGGCCACCGCTGTCAGTGGCTTCTGCAGGTGCCCCCACCCAAATTCAGGAGGCACCAGTCACTCATGGTGCCTTATATCATAAACCAACCACAAAGAAATTACTTAAAAATGTAATATTCTTGTGGCTCTTTTGTATGGTGCCATAACTTAAATGGGTGGTATGCCATTTTGATTTCTTATCCCAGGCAGCAGAAATGCATGTTTCAGCCCAAAGACAGCAAGTTCAGCTCCTACTAATGACACAGCCAAGGGTGTTACATTATATTTGTTATGTCTGTTTGAAAGCAAGGCTGCTTCAGTACCAGCTCTGTTGCTAGTACCGTATTCTTTTCCTTCCTGTTAACCTTTTGTAACATCAGAGTCTCAGCAATTTACAGAACTATTCTTTCCTTCTTTCTGCCTATCACTTAATCTGCTTCTGACATAAGAACCATTTGTCTAACACTAATACTTAAGTTAAGACAGACATGCATTTGTGTGGTTGTATTCCGAACCAATAATATTTGACCTATTTTACATCATCAGTGTGGAAAAGATTTTAAGAACAAGAAAGCTCCCATATAAAAGCTCACTTCTGGTCAATACAGTTGACTTTTAAATGTAAGGAAAAAAAAATTCCAAACACTTAACACATTCTGTTAAAAAAAAAAATTCCTGCCCTTTGGGCAGGGGGCTGGACTCAATGATCTCCCGAGGTCCCTTCCAGCCCTAATGTCTATGAAACGTCTATGAAATATTTCCCTTTCCTAGACTCCCATCGGCACCAGTGGGAGTTTGGGGTTAATAAAAAATGGGTAACCCTAAAAAATTTAGCCTGGTGCTTAAAAGATGGTCTCTCTATTCGGAGGCCAGTTCCAACTGGTCTGTATACGAGGACAAGGGGCTTTTGCAGTGCCTCTCCCCAGACTTCCAGTTTCCAAAGCTAAGCTATTTATAAGCCCCCCGGATGTCCGCTGCCAGTGCAGGAGCTGCCCCCGCTTCCCTGCGCCTCCTAGACCAGCTGCTCTCGCGACTCCATCCCACCTCTGCCCTAGCTGTGCAGCCCTGCCCCAGCCCCGCTCCCTCCCTCACCACCGGGGCTTCCATCTGCCCGCGCCCCTTAAAACCAAGAAAAAAATATATAAAGGGGTACATGAGCTGAAACTTTGAGGCAGAAGGGGTAAACTTGTTTAAAAAGCTAAGCAGTTCCCAACATCAGACAGTAAACCAAGTCTAAATAAATTCTTATTACCGCATCCATTTCTTTTCAACTCCCAGGCCTCTAGCCTCCTCTGCCTTATTGTAGTACCTATTACCTATAAATATTAGAATCTGCATTTTTTCTAACTTTCAAAATCAGACTCAGGACCTGTTGCCATAATCCTGGCATATGATAAAATTCAACTGAAATCAAGCATACTCTCCTGCAGAGAGCTAAGCTACAACAGTTTCCTCAAGGGTTTACTGTACAATTTGTATTTTTCCTCTGGGGTTGGGAGAAGGACAATCCAAATATTTACACTTACTTGCAATATAAATTAAAAATAAATAAATGGAGACTTTATTTGCTAAACCATCAGTGCTTCTGGCTGCTATTTACCTAAGCAGTTTGAATGTTTGCAGACTCTTGATCTATAGTATAACTTCACAGGGGGGCAAAACACCCAGGCAAAGAAAAGGCATATTGACCATTTCACTCTCTCCAGGGTAAACCTGACAGTTAGCTTGGGAGTGCAACATCATAGTCCCACAGCAAGGATGGGTAGAGGCACTCAACGTGAGCGTCAGTAATCATGAGTCAGCGTGAGAAGTAGGAGATAATGTAACCCTGTGCCCAGTTTCAGCGGCTCCTCTCCTTGGAGAAGGCTTGTGTGCTGCTATTACCTCTAACAGAGAATGAGCTTCACGACCTGAAATAGCAAAGATAGATTGCCACAGCCCCTTACACACAGGGTATCTAGCTTTCCTGCCAGGAACAAATTTTCTTTTATTAAAATTTGCGTGCTTAGGTTCTGGTTGCTCGGCTTACTGGTTTTTGGTTTTTAACTGGAGGGTGTAAAAGTTCAGCTAGGGAATAAAACATTGTTAGCTGCATTTCTGACAAAAACAAAAAATTAAGTCCTGTCAACTTGGACATCACCCACTTCAATCCCTAAGAAACCTTTCGTTGAACGAACGGTTTCAACAGGCCCCAGAAGGAGGGGTCTGATACAGGCCAGGGGCTGTCACTGGGGCCTGTGCTGAGGCTGCAGGGCGCTGGCGGGGACAGAGCGCGCCGGGAGCGCAGTGATGACGTCTCCTCCGGCGCCACCGCGGGTCAGGGAGGGGCACCGGGCAGCGCTGCCCCACGCGCCACAGCACCGCGCCTCGCGCCTCGCGCC
>NW_017728933.1:982316-987447 GCF_001723895.1 Crocodylus porosus | reverse complement strand
CCACCGCGCCGCAGGAGGCGCATGGCCTTGGAGAGCTCTTGGGGCAGCGGGGGGCTCCAGCAGCTGCCTCGCCCCTGCGCACAGATGTGGAGGGCGCGTGCCCCCCGGATGTCCGCTGCCAGTGCAGGAGCTGCCCCCGCTTCCCTGCGCCTCCTAGACCAGCTGCTCTCGCGACTCCATCCCACCTCTGCCCTGGCCGTGCAGCCCTGCCCCAGCCCCGCTCCCTCCCTCACCACCGGGGCTTCCATCTGCCCGCGCGCGCCCCTTAAAACCAAGAAAAAAATATATAAAGGGGTACATGAGCTGAAACGTTGAGGCAGAAGGGGTAAACTTGTTTAAAAAGGTTGAAAACCCTTGATATAACCAAAGAAACTGATGCAAGTATGATATGCAGTTTTCCCGCAACTTCCCCGGAGCAGATAGCCAGGTCAACCCACTTATGTACCAGGGGTCATTGTGATACTTGTCCATCAGATTTCATGGGGGAGTTGCTGAAAAGTAATCATTATTCCCTTTATTTTTCTCTGTCCCTATAATCTGAATAGCCAAAAGGCTAAATTTTTCCCCTCGCAGATTTTAAAAGCTCAGTCTAAGATGAAGTAGTTCACAGGACTGGTTTCAGAAATCTACTCCTGACTTTGTCACGGATTTAAAGTGTGAACATGGGGAAGTAATTTGGCCTTCTTCACCTCCGGAGTGGAACAGTGACAATAACTTTTCTTTCAAAAGGGAGGGTTATGAATCATACCTGTTAATTCCTGTAAAACAGCTGTGAGAGGGCCAAATGCTTATGACTGACACAAGTTAGTGACAGAAATGGTGTGAAGATAAAGGGCAATCCTTGTCCTAAATACTTTCCACGTGGAAATCACAAAGATGTGGCCCAGGGGTTATGAAGTAATTTCTATTTTGAATAAAGATACTGGATAGAAAACACCTTTTACAAAGAGGTGGCCCAGCTACTGCTCCTCACTTGCTAGCCACCCTGAATAAACTTTTCATTTCGGTCTTTCACACATTTCCTTGGCTGTGTGTGTTATCAAGATCTGGGAAACTTTGTGTCTCCAGTGCTATGGCCAGAGGCTGCTCATCCAAACCAAAACTCAGAGAGATTTCAAACAGAATAGGATACATCAAAAGAAGCAGGATGGTCATAGACCTTCCCAGTAGGGCTTCAATGAAGTTTCAGGCTTTGAAGAATCCCGAGTTCTAGAGCTGAGATCGACTCAGCAAAGCATGGTCCTGCCTCTGCTTCCACTGTCGTAGTCCTGGTGAAGCTAACAGGAGTGCTAATGTCCCCCAAAACATCCCCTAAGCAGCATCTGAACAACATTGCCCACCACCCCACTTCACAAGACAGAAGTGTCTTGTTCTCACCTACTTTGCCCTACACATCACCCCAAACTGCATCTCTGCTCTTATGTCCCCCTATCCCCTTTCCAATGTACTCACATTCTCCTCCTCGTTTTGTCTTCCCATTCTCTGCTTTCCACTGTGACGAGGGGCTATCCCCAGGGCCAGTCACAGTATCAGCCCACCCACCTGTCTAGGGCAGTCCATCCACATACCTTTCCTGCCACAGTTTTGTTGTAATAAGATAGTTGTTTGTAAGGCGGAAGGCTGCCCATTTACTGCCCTAATGCCAAGGGCATTATACACGGCTCTGACCTCCCTTTTACCATGTCCCATGCCTCGCAGATGGCATCCAGATCACTCCTAACAACCCCCAGCCCCATTGCTGGGCTGCACTAGGCCACTGGCCCAAACTAGCCAGTATTACTCCCCCAGCCCCATTGCTGGGCCACACTTGGCCTCAGGCAGCCAAAGACTTCCCTTGGCCGCACATGCCCCCTGACTGGGGCCTCAACACATGCACACACTCTGGGCTTCCTGCCTCTCATTAGGCTCCTAGCCCTCCCCACTTTACCCCTCTCTGGGGTCACTACTCCACCCCCTCACTGGGGCTGCGGGGCCTTACGCCCCTTAGGACTCGGGTGTCTGTCGATGTGTCTGGACCTCACTCTCAGCCTATGACCCACTAAGGCCTCAGACGTCTGCCAACATATCTGGACCTCACTCTTCTTCGGGCCCCCCACTAGGTCCCACTTTCATTTAGGCTTTGGGCCTGTGGCTCTCCTGGCTCCTGTGCTGTTGCCCAAACCTGCTGCTTTTTTGTTAGGGTGTGCTCCCTTAGCCTTTCCCCTCCACAGATCTAGAGCTGAGCTGACTCCCCATCCCCGGCCAGATCTAGCGCTGGGCCAGCTGGGCTGACTCCCTGGCCCCCAGCCCGATCTAGGGATGGGGATGGGAAGTCAGCCCAACTGGACTGACTTCCATCCCCAGTGCTATGGTCAAAACCTTTCGACTTTCGAAATGTTTTGACTAGCCTCATTCTGTTTCGAGGCCCTCAGTTTCATTTTGATTTTGCTGTTTCGACCTCAAAATGAGTTGGAACAGTGTCAAAATGAAATGGCCAGTGAAATTTCGCACAGCCCTAATATGTACTCTCTTTAAATACTCTTCAAGCAATTCCCTCACCCCTATCACTTTCTCTACTACTTGGAGGACCTTTAGCTTGTCTAATGGAGGCTGAAAGGTAGATTCCCTTTCATTGTATGCATGTAAAGGGATGTATACATAGCCACAAAACTGCATGTTTTGGCACCTGCACAGTTTCAGATTATTTCACACTATAGTGAAATAGTATCACCCAGCATGTGCACTGCTTAAGAGCAGAATGAAGACTACCTCCCAAGTTTTCACCCCAGTGACTAGAGTAAGAAGCAGGCAGTAAGAGCTCCAGGTTCTAGGTCCCTCTGATGTATTAGAAAAGCACTGACACTGCATCTCCTGCTTCCCAGCACAGTGCTCCAACAGCAACAGCAAAGCATTATCTAGACCAGTGGTTCTCAACCTTTTTTTTTTTTTTTTACTCGGACCTATCTGTAAACATCATGGACCAGTTTACAGTGCCCAGTGCCCCTCATTCCTGACCCACTGGCCCCAGCCTCCCAGTATAGGGGGAAGAGAGGGTATATGCAGGGCATGGGGACCCCCAAGCAGCCCCTCACAGGCAGGAACTCTGACAGTCTGCAAGGGAAAAGCCAGTTTCCTATATTTTTCTCCTTGAAAAGGAGAATCCATTATTAAAGTTTGTTTTCAGCCCTTTCATATATTCTTGTGACCCACTTTTGGGTCACAATCCACAGGTTGAGAAATGCTGATCTAAACCCTTCTCCAGCCCTTCACTCCAAGCTGATCAGCTAGGCAGCCAAGAGGGAGAGATATGTATGGCCTGAAGGAAATAAACAAGCATGAGTGAGTTTGGCTGAATAAGACACATGCTGCCCTAGAAGTGAGGAGGTCCTGGGTCCTAGCTTTCAATAGGGCAGTTTCCTCAGTGCTGTTTATCCAATATGTGATAAATGCAAGGTGCATTAAGCCAGTTTCTAGATAGTTTGGTACCTCTCGTTTTTATTTGTAACCTAGGGTGGTCTTCCCAAAACCATGATTATTTCTATGAGAGCTCGTGATATGCATAACAGCCGTTTCAGTGACAGTAAAGATTTTTTAAAGGCACATAGAAGAGAATTCTGTCAGAAGTTACAAGATTCAAGCAGCCAGGGCACAGAAATGACTTGCTGGAAACAAAACCCCTTTGTTTATCTTGTCTTTGCCTTTGCAGAATGTAATGCAGTCAGCAGCAGCAGCTAGTATTTCCTTCTGGTTTGAACAGGAGGGGTGCCTGATCTGCAGACTTTGCTTGCATAGAAAATGAACTTGATTCTTGTTGACATTTCAGGGACTGTGTAGGTGGTGCTGGTGGCATTTCTCAGAGCTCCTTAGTGGTTTTTCAGATTCTTCACACTCCTGTGAAAGGAGATACTACCCAGAAGTTGGTGGAGGGAACTGCACAAATGAATCCCTTCAGGAGACAGCAGATTTCAAAAGCCTTGTCATACAAAGACAACTCCAGGCGTTACAGATTCTACTCCCCTGTCCCGAGAGCCTCTATTCACATGGAGTCAGTCCTAACTGGGTAAGTATTGAGGAGCAATGGGCTGCACTGCTAAGTTTGTTCCAACTCCAGCAACAGCTGTTGCAGATGTTTGTGTTCTCCTAGTTTCCAAAAGAAAATGTAAAGAATGTACTGCTTTTTCCCTCGTGCCCTTCAGAGAGAGGTTTATCGTGCAGAATCACTGTGTAAAAAGACTACTGTTCCCATTTCACAGAAGGAGCAACAGGACAGTGAGCAAGCAGCTGGTGGTTCCAGCAAGCTACCTGAACACAATACACACACTAGTAAAAGCACCATGCTGAACAAGCTTGTTCCTCGCTGTGACTAAAAGGAGTGTTTTGCTTCTCTGCCATGTCCTGGCCTGCTGGAGTACATGCAACAGCTGTTTGAAATGGAGAGACTTCTTTTTTCAGTTGTTGGCTTACCACTTCCCACAATCTTGAAGATCCTCAGGGGTGCATGTGCCAGGCTTGGATGACCCCTTTCTCTACTCTCTCCCAGTTTGTTGGGCCCGGCATAGTGGTAACTAGGTGAAATTTAGTGGCTTACGAGGTACTAGAGGTCAGACTTGGTCAGACTCAGCACTTCAAGGGATGACAAGGTCCAACAGTCACAAACTCCTCCAAGACCGTTTTAGGCAAGACAAAGGAAAAATGTCTACTGTCTGAGCCCCCAGGGCCTGGAATAGACTCCCCCCAGAGGTGGTACAAGCACCTACTCTGGACTCCTTTAAGAAACATTTGGACGTTTATCTTCCTGGGATCCTTTGACCCTAGTTGACTTCCTGCCCCTGGGGCAGGGGGCTGGACCCGATCATCTTATAAGCCCCAATGTCTATGAAATAAGAAGGAGCCACAGGAAAAGAGGGAACACCAGCCACTTTGCAAGTTTGTCAAATGTGGAGGTAAAGTCTTGGTTTAGGCCCAGATGTGTTCAGTATTCTTACACTGTTTCATCTGTCTGCCCATTTCTGCATGGTTTTGCATTGTGCAGACACACCCCAGAGATAGGTCTGAACTAGGGTTTCAGACCTATCTCTGGGGGAAGCACATATCTCCTTATAGGCTAAGTACCAACAGTCAAAAAGTCTGAGGCTGAAGCAATTCAATCTTT
>NW_017728933.1:968832-982070 GCF_001723895.1 Crocodylus porosus | reverse complement strand
AGAAGGTGCAAAGCACCCTGGGATGCTGGGGAACTGTGAGTTAACTGGAATCTGGAGGGGATTTGGGATAGAAGTTCAATCAACTGATTTAACCTAAATCAGTTAAGTCTGATACTACATTCATCCAGGTTTATCTTAAACCAATTTCAGCCATTTTGAAAGCAGTGTGTGCACACTGGGCTTCTGCGTGTTACAGATTTGAACCAGCTTCTGATCACTTATACCAGTTTATGTGTAATTTCTGTCCCTAGCCATAATGTCACTGCCTATATAGCTACCATTCTGCTAACTCAGAACCTGTTCCTAAACTTACTGGAGGCACAGGAATATTCCAGTTAACTCTGATAGAAACACACTGGGTCCCAAGCACCTTGAAGCAAGTTTCATAGGAGTGACACATGATAGAGAAAGCAGCATTTACTGGACATATTTTGAGTTAGGCTGTACATCACATGTACAGATTGTACTTGCAAAAGTTTTGCTTTTGTTATTCCCAGTTCGGAAAACCTCCTCATCTTCAACCCCTCCTGGGCATCATAAAAGCTGCCTGCCCCCTAACAAAGCAGAGTGTTGCAACATTTGCAAACCATGCTGAAAAAACAAAACAACCCCCCTCCCAGGCAACTCAGGTCTGTCGAGGACATCAACGTTTGTTTTGGCCACCTGGCTCCGCATGGTACAAGGAGAATAATAAAGGTTGAAGCCCACTTCAGAAATCATTGCTGCTTGATTTCTACCTTTCTGAGCAAAGAATCCTGTTTGTGTCCCCTTGAGAAAATCCCAGCACATGCCAACTCCAACTGAGGAGATACTGACATCTAGTGACCATCAACTGTATTACAAAGGTTTTTTTAAAAAAATAAATTAAAAATAAATAAAAGTCAGTTGTTTGGATATTGGCATGGGGGTCTCCAGAATTAATTTTTAAGTTCTGTTACCGCATGCAAACTGTAATGATGTACCAGTAAAATAAGTAAGCTATCTTTACCAGGTTAACTCTTGTTAAGCAACCGCTTTAAACATTTGTAATAGTTTTATTCAACTTTAATTAGACATGAGACCCTATGAGCCAGTGAACAGAGCACTGGAGAAATGACTCAGTAGACTTCAGTTATTCTTCCAGCCCTGCTACTAGATGACATTTGCTCCCCTCTTCTACTGGTGCCTCAGTTCCTCCATCAATAAAATGGCAATAATGATACTGACCTCATCTGTCAAGTGCTATATAAGAGTTGGGTGTTGTTATGATAGCAGTTTGCTTCTACAAGTGATTAACAGAGCTTAAGTCCATGATATAGGGACCATTAGGATAGTGGAAAGTTAAGACAAGAGGAAATGCTGAAGGCCACTGGTGCATAGGAAGAGAGGAATGAAAGTAAAAGGAATGTGCTGAACATGCCATAGATAAATACCCCTAGCAACTGCTTAGCAATGACAAGGGGCACCAGCGGTCAAAATATGGGAGGAAAATAAAATGCCATATAGGGGATATCATAGATGTAAAGTAAGTGAACAGTAAACAGGAGCGGGATTGTAGAATAGGAGGGAAAAAGGTGGGAGAAGGGAAGGAACAAGGTGGGGTATATGTTAATCAAGCTTAATAAAAGACTGTTAAAAAAGATACTCTGGGTCACTCCCATTCTGAGTGTCCCGCGTGGTGTCATGCAATAAACCACAGCTTTGATAATCCAATGAGCGTACCAGCTTGCTGCTCATCGTTAAGGGTCGCATGGAATCGGAGTCTAACACCTTGGCATAGTCGGCAGGATACGACATGGCATTTGGTCAGACTGATCACCTAACTGCCAGGTAAATACCAGGATTTATATTGGGTAGGCCTGGGGATCACCTAGCTAACCTATTGTCATGGCAGCTGGTTCTGAGGCGTGGGATTAGGGGGACCTCTGGGATTATGTTGAGGGTTGGGTTAAACAGAATGGGGGCCCAATACAGGGACCTCAACAGAATACAAGCTGGGTTATGGCTCGAGAATGGGCCGAGGCAGTCCTGGGAGACAAAAAATGGAAAGAAACTTTTCGCAAAGCAACTGCCTGCCAGGCTTTAGCTTGGGGTATTCATGATTTCACCTCCAGACTGCTGACACCCGAGAGAGAGCCTCAGAGTAGAGCCTGCATCCTGGCCAGATGTACTTTGGCTCTGATGACAGCCCTAGGCTTGGTAGATATAGACTTGTTTAGTTGTTTGTATTGTTGCTTTTTTTCCTTACTCTGTATCAATAAATTCACTTATTATCATCTGGTAGGTGTTGTGATCAGTCTGAGAGTTGTGCCCACCCAGAACAAAGGTATAGGTTCTGGGTTCAAATCCAGTCCAACAATTGGCAACTCCACCAGGACACAAGAGTAGTAACCTGACCGATCAGAGAATTTTTTTCTTGCAGAGTAATTTATTCTAGAGGGGTTAGCTAAGACTTGTAGTAAGGTAAAGTTGTATAATAAGTAACTAAAGTTATAAGTATTGTGCAGGAGATGTTGTTTGTTACTGCTGACCGGGAGACTTTGCTTGTCCAGGTCAGGCAGAGTAGTAGACATGGTTATATGCTACAGTCCACTTAGAATTAAGTAAGAACCTCCTGTTGTGTTTGCAATAAGAAGCTAAAAAGCAAAAAAAGTCATCTCTCTGCTGAAAAGTCTGTATGAATGAACAAGGTCCTTTGACTCTAGGGTCCTTGGGAATAATTACAGTCTTCTGGAAAGAAAGGGCAAGAGCAGGTATGTGTTTGCTGTGGAGTTTGCAAAGTGTAGGTTACCGGTGCAGGTTATAGCAAGGCAAAGTGTTATGCAGGCTTCAGAGAGATCACAGTTAAAGAAATGTGAGACAAACACACTGGAATCCTGTGTACACCAAAGAACAGAAGCAGCCTGTAGCCCAGAAAGAGATATGGTTAAAATCTGTTACGGAAAGGAAAAACTAGAAGTTAGGTAAAACCTAGAAGAAAGTGTTGGGATTCTAGAGAGTTGCTTGAGAGAGAGAGGAAAAAAAGATCTAATGGAGAGTCTTCAGTGCCCTAAAAGACCAAGTGATCTGGCAGTCCAGAGAAAGGGCACAGAAAGAAAGATCACTGTTAGAGCTGCCAGAGCTGGGAGCCTGCAATCCCAGCTGACTCGAGGAGAGGCCAAGAAGCCCAGAAGTCAGAGACTGTGCCCATAAAAGGAGTAAAAAAGACCAGAGCAAGAGAGTGGAGAATTTGGTCCTGGGTATGACCTGAAAATGCCACCCTCCTAGGTGTGGTTAGTGTAGTAGATCTACCTGCTTTGCACAATCCTGCATAATAACCACCCTACGGAATAGGCAGAGGCAAATATAGTGCCTTAAAACCCTAGCTCCCAGCTCCTTGTGTCTTATCCTTCATTTTACAAAAGGCTAGGGGGAGCATACTCCAACAGAAAACCCTTGGTGAAGGCCAAGGAAAAGAGATGTGGGGCATGGAATAACTGCCGCTTTGAGAGGAGAGCACTGTTGTAAAAGCAGCCTCTGCAAGGTGCAAGGAGGGGAAATTTTTACCATGAGTGACAGCCTGGCTATAAAATAAGCAAAGCCAGCCACAATGTGTGAGCTAAGAGTATGAGCTAACCAAGAGGAGTAAGCCCCTCCCTTTTTGTCTGTGTGTTTTACAGGATGGAACCACTACTAAAGCATCATGAAGTTTACTAAGTACAGAAAAAAAATCAAGCTTGACTGTGTTATGTGTAGTAATTGTATTTTATTGTGTCTGTAAAATGTTATTGCTATAAGTAATTGTGATGTCAACTATGCTGGACTATGAAATGTAAAGTAAAACTTCTTGATAAGCTATGAAATACCAGAAGAGTGGCTACAAAAATGATACATCATGCAGAGCATCACCTCTGTGACCTCATGGAGTTCAGCCATGCCAAAGATCAAGAAGGCTACTGAATTGTTTGTTTTATTGTCATCCTTTGTTTCCTTCCCCCTGCCCTTGTTTTTGTTTTGTTTGTGTTAAAATTAATGTATTTTAGCTTGTATAGTAAAAATAGAAATGTAACGTAGTCTTATTAATTCCCAGAATTTGTGCAGAAATTGGGAACGCAAGCCATGCTGGTACTTGAGGTATGTAGAGAAAACATTTAAAGCTGTGTCTATGGCCAAATCACTGATTCTCCGAATCAGCATCGAATCTTCAGCTTTGGATTCGGCCTATTCGAATCAGGGACAGTGATCTGAATCAATGAATCGAATTGCTGTACCTGATTTGGGCCAAATATGAATCAAATAGGGCCTGCTTCACACACCCCTAATATTATTTCCTCTCTTATTTTATGTGAGGATTTATGATCTTTGGCACTGCAGGTACTGGTCTGTGCTATCCAGCTCATGACCTCAGTAAAACACATGTGTTTTATAAACAGCATGCCAAATGGACGTTGCTAAGCACACTTACGATAGCCATGTTTTGTTGTAGTAGTCTTTTCCTGTGCATGTGCTGCCTACGTCAACAGCAAACCAGGGGAGAATCCGTTCAGCTGCATGTTTATACCAACGGCAAAGCGGAAAATGCTCCACTTAGCTTGGTCTAAGAATGGCAACTGAACTGCCTGAGCACTCCCTCATCAGCAAGATCAATGATAGGCAAACGGCTAGTCCCTTGCCCGAGCAACACAAAAGCACCGCCTACCTTGCCAAGCCCAAGGGGTGTATTGTGCAGGGAAAGAGATAGTCTCAGGGAAGTCGGCTGGGCCTTCCTTTGGCTGCCTACAGTAATTTTGTGAGGGAGTGTTAGGGTAGTGAGAAGTTAGGACAAGAGGAAATGCTGAAGGCCACCAATGTGCAGGAAGAGGGGAACGAAAGTAATGGGAGTGTGCTAAACATGCTATAAAGACCCCTAGCAGTTGCAACTGCTTAGCAATGACAAGGGGCACCAGCGATCAAAGTGTGGGGGGGAATAAAGTGCCATATAGGGGTTATCATAATATGTAAAGCAGGTAAACAGGCAGGATCACAGAATGGGAGGGGAAAAGGTGGGAGAAGGGAGGGATTAAGGTAGGATTTATGTAGACTATGTTTAATAAAAGATTGTTAAGAAGAATGCTCTGGGTCACTCCAGTTATGAGTGTCCCGAGTGCTGTCATGAAATAAACCACAGCTTTGATAATCCAATGAGTGTACCAGCCTGCTGCTATCTAATCACTAGGCATCACATGGAGTCGAGGTCTAATAGGGACCTAGCCTAGGAAATCCCCAGTCTTTGCCATACAGATGTTACTTGATGTTCGAGACCTGCTGTGCTGCCTTTTGGCAAAGGGTGAGAAATCAATTCCATATCTGCAGTTTATGAGATACTTTGGCATCACAGTTGGGGCAAAAGACTGCATTAATAATGTAGGGCATTAGTAATTATAGTTGGTCATCCTGTTCTGCAAATAAGTGGCTGCAGTTTTCATTTAACCTCCATAAGTCAATCTGTTTTCCTTTAAGGCTTTCTAGATCCTCTGCATTTGGTCTTAAAGCAGCACCTGCTGCCATTCTTGTTCTAGCTGCTAGGAAATAAAATATGGAGTGTGCAGCTCAGCTAAAGCTGCTGCATTTTACACCAATTTATTCCCATCCACAAATTTGCTCAGGGAAGAAGCAAAGAGTCTAAGTCAGTCACAAGCAACATAATTTCCCATCCACAGATGGTTTTTCCCAGGCTCCTAGGCATTTCTTTACCCTCTGGGAGATTAATTTATTTAGTTGTTGCAGCAGGAGTCCAAAATTGGGGAGAGGTTGGAGATTGAGCGAATGGAATATAATTTAATTTTCCCAGGACGTATTAGTTAGGGCTGTGCGAAGCTTTGATCCCCGATTCAATTTGTTGGAGATTCGGCCTGATTCAGTGGCTGAATAGCCAAATCTGAATCAAATCAGAGGACCCTTTAATCTCTCCAAATCGAATCGGAACCCTCTGAATCAATTTGGAGAGATTCAGAAAGATTCAGAGATTTGGGCATAGACAGTTTTAAATGTTTTGGGCATAGACAGTTTTAAATGTCATTTCTACATACCTCTAGGTAGCAGGCAGCTCATGAATGCTGCAATGCTGGGGTGCATGGAGCGTCCCACAGAAGCTCAGGGGGGCCCCCAGCACGCTCGGCAGCAGACCCAGAAGTGGACGAGAAGCATTTCCGGGCCCGCTGGAGAGCATGCTGGGCCCACCCTGCCACACCCCCAGCTCAGTGACCGGTGCCTACTGGGTCTGGGGAGGCACCCAGGGTCCCCCTGTGGCTGATCACTGAGCCAGGGGGTGCGGAGGGAGACCCCCAGCATGCTCCCCAGAAGCACTTCTGGTCCACTTCCAGGTTCACTGCCAAGCACGTGGAGGGCCCGCACACTCCTGTGGGATGCTCCATCTGCCCCAGCATCACAGCGTTCACAAGCCATGCTGGTACCTTGAGGTATGTAGAGAAAACATTTAAAGCTGTGTCTATGGCCAAATCACTGATTCTCCGAATCAGCATCGAATCTTCAGCTTTGGATTCGGCCTATTCGAATCAGGGACAGTGATCTGAATCAATGAATCGAATTGCTGTACCTGATTTGGGCCGAATATGAATCAAATAGGGCCTGCTTCACACACCCCTAACATTATTTCCTCTTATTTTATGTGAGGATTTATGATCTTTGGCACTGCAGGTACTGGTCTGTGCTATCCAGCTCATGACCTCAGTAAAACACATGTGAACAGGTCCTGTAAGCAGGGAATTTGTTCTCCAGGTCTATACAGAACAAAAGCCCAAAAAACAGAACTGCCTAGGCCTCTCAGAAGGGAGAAGAATCTTTTCCTCTAAACTTCTGCATACACCCTTAATTGTACTCAACCTCTTTTACCTTTGCTTTCTTTCTTGCTGATTTACATGCATGCCCATTCTGGACTAAACAAACAGTGTTTCACTAAACCGGTAGTCCAGTGAATCAGGTACTGGCTTAGAAATCAGAAGTCTAGTATCCCATTCAGAGCTTTGCTGTGGACCTGCTCCTAGCCCCTTGTTTCCCCCTTCATTTTGGGTCTCGTCTATTTAAGCTGTAAACCTTTGGGAACAGGGAATCTTAAATGTTGTGTATATGTACAGCACCAAGCGCATATGAACCCTGATAACTGCTGGAGCCTTCCTTCTTTACCATTGTAGCAATAATATTCACAGAAACTTACAGCATTTCTTGTCTCTACAAACATCACAGACACACAAAGCCATATAAAAATCATTCTGCTGTAGCAGACAAAAGAGATTTGTTTGTTAATATGTCCACTAAGGCTGTGCTGCCATCCACCTTTTATCTAACAATCAGGATCTACCCCCCAGGTAGTTGTATCATCTCTATGCTCTAATTTGCCATGGCATTCAGGTATCCTTGATAATATATAAAAATAAAATGTAGATACACGTGCATCATTAAACAGTGGCAAGAAGAAAACCACGAATGCAGAAACCACACAATTGGAAATTAACATTCCTATTAATTCCTGCTGCCCAACATTTTACTGACAGAAACAAAATCATTTGGTTTATTGATCCAAAGATTAATGGTCAAGGTTAACCTCTGCATTATTGATTTCATTTCTGCTGGCTGGATGTTAAGTGCTGGAATGCGTTATGTGGGACAGGAATCACTTTTCACAAATGAAGGGAAACTGGGGTGAGAGATCATGCCTGATAGTGGGAATCAGTGCTTCTGAGTTGCTATACATCACAGAAAGACCCAACAGAGAGGAGATATGCATCAGAGAGGAGAGCAAGCATTTGCTGCAATCTGATACATCAGCACTTCTGAAATAATTAAGCTTAGGTAGCAGTGGTTGGATTCCTAGGGCCAGATTCTGGTAGAATTCAGGAAAACTAGTGAATCTGGAAAAAAAGAATCTGACAAATAATGCAGCCTGAACCGAACTGAAATGTTTCAGCTTTCAGCTCCACAGGGAACTCAGAAACAATCCATTTGCCTCAACCAGAAATTATTTTTGTTCAAAAACAAAATGCTGCGTTCCATTTGACAAACTCCCCAGAGCAATTCAAGCCACAGAACCTGAGGGCATAATTTCCTGAAGGCCTGGCCCTTTCCCTACACCTACCCTGCCTTTGAATTGCCCTCAGCCACATAAAAATGATTTTTTAAAATCTGAAAAATTTCATCTATACCATTAGGTAAACTGGGATGATGTGGCTTAATAACTCAGTAAGTTTTCTCTTTGCAGCCTGTTTAGATAGCACTGACCTCTCTGTCCCTCTTTGATTCCTTTTCTTGGCTGCACTTCTGTTCCCACAATGAAGCTGCAGGGATTCTGGGCAAGGTTGTGGAATCTCCATCCTTAGAGGTTTTTTAAGACCTGACTAGACAAAGCCTTGACTGGGATATGGGGCTGGTCCTGCTTTAAGTAGGGGGTTGGAATAGATGACCTGCTGAGGTCCCTTCCAACTCTCATTTTCTATGATTTTACATGCCAGCTTTTCAAGAGGGATGGCAGAGGCTTGAGGCAACAGGGCCATCAGAACTTTTAGT
Source organism: Crocodylus porosus (assembly GCF_001723895.1). Classification (NCBI taxonomy): domain Eukaryota; kingdom Metazoa; phylum Chordata; order Crocodylia; family Crocodylidae; genus Crocodylus; species Crocodylus porosus. The sequence goes on along the minus strand of NW_017728933.1, from coordinate 973,553 downwards.
ACCTCTTTTATTTTGGGCTTTACTACAGCCCATAGGCTAAATGAGTGTGGAGGTTGTCCCACAGTCCAGTAAAGCCAGAGTACATCCCAGCCCAAAAGGTTCTTCCATTGCTCACTTGGCTTTATTTAGCCCATTGCTAAGAACCTCTCTTGATCTGGCTTCTTTCAAACAAAAAAATATGGCTACAAAGCTCATTATAATAGGACAATTAGGGGTTTTTGGCTTTCACTACCCCTAGTGAGTTGTCCTCAGTTGGCAGCACATTATTACAAAATTAGTTCCCTTTTACTTTTACCCACTACAAACACTTCAGGTTTCCAGTTCGTTTCTGACTCTCATTCACGTCAACTGCTTCCTTTATTAAATTACATCTCATTACTGGGTAATAGGGGTGTGCGAAGCAGGCCCTATTCAATTTAGATTTGGATTCGGCCCGAATAAGGGACAGCGATTCAAATCACTGTCCCTGATTCAATTTGGCCTAATCCAAATCTGAAGATTTGATGCTGATTCGGGGGATCAGCGATTCAGCCATAGACACAGCTTTAAATGTTTTTTCTACATCCCTCGAGGTAGCAGGTGAGTTGTGAACACTGTGATGCCAGGGCACATGGAGTGTCCTACGGGGGCGGGGGGCGGCCTCCACATGCTCAGCAGCAAACCCGGAAGTGGACCGGAAGTACTTCCAGTCCACTTCCGGGTCCGCTGGAGAGAGTGTGGGGGACCTCACCACACCGCACCCCCCCCAGGCTCAGCGATTGGCCCAGACCCAGGAGGCACCAGTCGCTGAGTTAGGGGGTGCGGGGGGGAGGCCCCGCATGCTCCCGGGAGACCCAGAAGTGGACTGGAAGTGCCTCTGGTCCACTTCCAGGTCTGCTGCTGGGCGCGCTGGGGAGCCCCCCTCACGCCTGTGGGACACTCCATGTGCCCAGCATCACAGCGATCACGAGACGCCTGCTACCTAGACATATGTAGAAAAAATGTTTAAAGCTGCGTCTATGTCCAAATCGCCAAATCTTTCTGAATCTCTCCAAATTGATTTGGAGGGTTCCAACTCAATTCTGAGAGATTAAAGCATCCTCTGATCTAATTTGGCTTCAGAGATTCGGCCACTGAATCAGGCTGAATCTGTCGAATCGAATCAGAGACTGAAGCTTTGCACAGCCCTAGTGGATAATCCTACCTCTGTGTCTTCTTCCTTAGGGACATCGGTTCTTTTCTTCTGGCTCCCCGCCACTTGCCCAGGCTCTGAAGAATGCTTTTATTTCTTTATTATGAAAAAAACATGATCAACATTAGTATGGACAGCTGAAGTCATTCAAATCATAGACCATTTGCATTTCCTTAGTGTGTCTCACCTGAAGATCACAAAGCACTTTGCAAATATGAATAGACTAACTTTACCTAAATGATATACAATGAATCAAGTAACAATGCTGGCCATGGAAGCTAGTATCCCACTCTTACTACTGCATATGATGCGTACATGCTGTTCAGTGAATGAGTCAACATCTCTGTCTATTGTTTATCTTTAGATACTGGCAGACATGTCCCGAGATCTTCAGCAAACTCTTAACTCTTCTGTTTCTCTCTCTCATACACATTCTTTCAAGATATAAGAAAACTTAACCACCTTTTTATTTAAAACTCTATTTTTAGAGCTTACTCTATACCCAGGCTAAACTGATAGTTTAAAAGAATATAGATGTTCTAGTGTATGACTAGTCAGCTTTTACAGGTTGCTAACAACCATGACTTATAGTCATCTAACAGTGTATAAATATCTTTCATAGTTAATTAATTATTATCCATTAATCAACAAGTGTACATAAATGTTAAATGTGAGCCAATATTTTTATTAGTGTATATGATGCTTTTACAGAGGAGTAAAAGGACAAGAGTCTTAATAAGACTAAATAGCTAAAGCAATGGCTCCATCTCTACTAAAAATAAATAATTCAGTAGAAGACCTAATGACACATAGGAGTCCCAAGCAGGAGTCTGTCTTGTAGTAAAAATAGACCTGAACTCTATTTTAATGGTGTGTCCAAAAAAAAGCTAAACATCATCTGAAAGGCTCCCACCCCACACAAGGCTTTTGGATTTCAAAAATTTTCCTATTCTACATCCAGACAAGCCCAAGACCTTTCACAGTAGGAAAAGAAAACCCACACACACATATGCAACCCAGGAGGCCAAGATTCAACTCTCTGCTCTACAAAACTGGCCATTAAATGCAACAATCCGTTTTCTACCCATTATCTTTGCATGCTGGAGGCAGGTAAGATCTATCTCCCCTTCTGATACTAGTACTTGCCTGCAGAGGACAGCATTGCAAAGGGAACGAAGGCAGCTGCTCTAGCATGCACCACCACACTAAAAAGCACAAGGTTCAGCTCTCAGCCTGCAGAAATCCCTTGCACACAACTCATTCATTCCCCCTTCTCCCCCTCAGCACTCTTTAGATAACATAGTTCTTTCACCTGCCTTTAGAATAGGCGCCAAACCCACACAGCTTTAAGGAATCAGGCTCATGGAAGACATGATATGTTTTCTGACCAACTACATATGTGCAAACAAATTATTTTATTTATTTGCAAGCTTTTGGGCACACACACCTGTCATCAGGCATAGGAGAAAACAGAGATGAATGAAGGCCAAGTGCCTCATGAAGAGTGAGTGTGCCCAAAATCTTGCAAATAAATAAAATAATTCGTTTGCAAATATCTAGTTGGTCTAATAAAAGATATCACCTCTTCCACAAGGTTTGATTCCTTTTGCCTCTAGACCAATACGGATACAACCTGAATGCATGGCTTTAATGCAGTTACATTGCAGATGAACCAGCACTGGCATTGGCTGACCAAGAAATGGGGAAGAGTGGCCAGGTGCAGGGCCTGAGCCAAGTGTCACAAGGCAGCAGTGACCAGAAGCACATGCACCTCAGGCATGAGGGCCACACTGCAATGGTCTAGCCTGGCTGGAGCTGGGAGGAGGGAAGTGTATTCGTGCTGGGAGGGCAGCAGCTACCAAGCTGCAGCACCCTTGCCATTGTTTCAAAAGGTGTTCAAATGCTGGGCGCAGAGCTTCACTGTGTGAAAAGCCTGGTGAAGGCTGCGAGTCAACCATGTGAGATCTGTTAGCAGGCACCTGCTTATGGGTATTAAAGGAAACTGCTACAGGTTGGGACCACCCCAGGGGCATAGGGCAAGCCTCAGCACAGATACTCCTGCAGTAAAACTCCCCAGGCCTCTCCACCCTATCTACCCCTTTGGATTGCTCATGTGTGTTAGCCCAAGATAAAGAACACAACTTTTTTTTAGCAGTGAAATAAACCCCCAAGTTTCATAGCAGAGTTATCTATCCCAAAGTGAAAAAGACCTCTGGAAATCCTTGCTGTGTTGCAAGATTCTCAGGTGACCTTGGGCAAGTGTGTCCCTGTACAATAGTAGTTAACTGTCTTAGTCTGAAGTCAAGAAAAAGGCAAATTGGATTTGTACTTTACTGTGTGTGTCTACACAAGAGGTTTACTGAGCATTTGCCTAATAACACTGCAAAGTAGAGCTGCAGTTAAAAACCATGCTAGTACCCTACTGTGCAGTGTTATTAAGCTAATGCACAGTAAGCATCACAAAATAACCGTGTGCTGGCAATACTGCACAGTAACTCTAGTTAATTAAACAAGCACTAAACTAAATGCATGATAACTAAGGCACATTAATGAACATGTAGATGTGCCCACTGACTAATCAAAGTATGTAGCATAAATTGAACTAATGTGGCTGATGTTAACATAGAGTGTAATAATAGTGAACTATAGCCATGTTAGCCTTGTCCTGTACGCAACTTGAAAACTCCATTTTGTATCTTCTGTTTGACATAAGTGAATTAACTCTGCATAGCCTGTATGTATGAGTGTGTGTAAAAGGGTGAATGGTAAGAGAGAGTGGCATAGCGATGAGAGAAAAAGATCCAACTGTTTACATAAGCAACAAGACGCCAAATTTAAGCTATCAGTCAGTAAACTAATTAATAAATGGCTAAAGAATCCCTTTTAGGCCTAGGGCACAAAGAAGATAATGAGAAGGAATACATAGCCAGACAGGCAACAAGAACACTCCAAGGCTAAGATAAACTGAAGACAAAAGAAGAACAACTGCAAAAACAGAAGCTGGGTACAGAAAACTCCCAAAGCCCTGAAACAAAGGATGCCAATCCCTATAAAAGAACACTTACAAAATGCCAGGTTGGATGAGTCTCGTTCTCTCCTGCTGTTTCATCAGAGCACAGATGCATCTGTTCATCTCGCTACAGCTGTTATCTTCAAATCATCATCATCTACACAAGAAGCCCAAGTTGGCCACCCTGGGCTGATATTGAGCAACTATTGCTGGTAACTATATCTGGTGTGTGTGTGTGGATGAAATGGTTGTTTTGTATATGCGTATGCCTGTGTGTAATGCTATGTATGATTATTTGTGTGCGTTTGTATGAATGGTGTGCCCAAGCCTCTATGTCTAACTCATGTGATCAATAAACATGGCACCTTGCCTTATCCCCCTTTATAAAGTCTTGCTCATGATTTGAGCAATTGGCAATTTGTGTAACAAGTAGATGTATTTATGTGTAAGTATACATAGCACAAGCTTTTCTGAGTTGATCAAGTGAGCTACAGTTCATGAAACCTTGTGTGTGTGTGTGTGTGTGTGTGTGTGTGTGTG
>NW_017728933.1:966475-968732 GCF_001723895.1 Crocodylus porosus | reverse complement strand
TACCCTACTGTGCAGTGTTATTAAGCTAATGCACAGTAAGCATCACAAAATAACCGTGTGCTGGCAATACTGCACAGTAACTCTAGTTAATTAAACAAGCACTAAACTAAATGCATGATAACTAAGGCACATTAATGAACATGTAGATGTGCCCACTGACTAATCAAAGTATGTAGCATAAATTGAACTAATGTGGCTGATGTTAACATAGAGTGTAATAATAGTGAACTATAGCCATGTTAGCCTTGTCCTGTACGCAACTTGAAAACTCCATTTTGTATCTTCTGTTTGACATAAGTGAATTAACTCTGCATAGCCTGTATGTATGAGTGTGTGTAAAAGGGTGAATGGTAAGAGAGAGTGGCATAGCGATGAGAGAAAAAGATCCAACTGTTTACATAAGCAACAAGACGCCAAATTTAAGCTATCAGTCAGTAAACTAATTAATAAATGGCTAAAGAATCCCTTTTAGGCCTAGGGCACAAAGAAGATAATGAGAAGGAATACATAGCCAGACAGGCAACAAGAACACTCCAAGGCTAAGATAAACTGAAGACAAAAGAAGAACAACTGCAAAAACAGAAGCTGGGTACAGAAAACTCCCAAAGCCCTGAAACAAAGGATGCCAATCCCTATAAAAGAACACTTACAAAATGCCAGGTTGGATGAGTCTCGTTCTCTCCTGCTGTTTCATCAGAGCACAGATGCATCTGTTCATCTCGCTACAGCTGTTATCTTCAAATCATCATCATCTACACAAGAAGCCCAAGTTGGCCACCCTGGGCTGATATTGAGCAACTATTGCTGGTAACTATATCTGGTGTGTGTGTGTGGATGAAATGGTTGTTTTGTATATGCGTATGCCTGTGTGTAATGCTATGTATGATTATTTGTGTGCGTTTGTATGAATGGTGTGCCCAAGCCTCTATGTCTAACTCATGTGATCAATAAACATGGCACCTTGCCTTATCCCCCTTTATAAAGTCTTGCTCATGATTTGAGCAATTGGCAATTTGTGTAACAAGTAGATGTATTTATGTGTAAGTATACATAGCACAAGCTTTTCTGAGTTGATCAAGTGAGCTACAGTTCATGAAACCTTGTGTGTGTGTGTGTGTGTGTGTGTGTGTGTGTGGGAGCAGAGGCAGGGTGTATAAATATATATGTTTGAGGGAGCAGGGAGTGTGTGCATCTACTTTGTTTAGTCTATAAAGTGCATATCTACACAATAGGAACAGTAACAGCAGTGCTTGGGAAGCCAAGTGCACCGAAAGTGGTGAGATACTCAGATACCCAGGGATTCTTTCCAGAACACAAAACCCTCTCAGGAGCCTACGTGAGATACAGAATGAACACTCCCAATAAATAAGGATTTTTACACACCATCTTCTGCTCCAAGTGCAAGACCCATGTTTCTAACTCTGCCTTCTCTAAAAGATGCAAGGTGTCTACTTATACAACCAAAATCCATACACTGCCTGTACCTGCTTCTCTTCTTGGGAGGAGGAAAAGAGAACAAACATGCAATGAGTGTCAGCCACTTAATGCCCTGAAATGTAGTGCATTATTGGAAGGAGTACTAATAAGGGGGCATGGGGAATATGAGCATTATGTAAGAAATTATTTGGAATAAAATATGATAGATAATGAAATAATCCATACAGATTCATTCTAGTTACAAAGAAGTGAGTTAGTCCTAACACATAATTCATCATCATCTCCAACAAAAATGCTCAGCTACATCATTACTAGGACTGTGCGAGTCAGCAGTGATCTGATCCAGCTTCAGATCTGGCCACTCTGGATGGCCGCGATCCTATCTGGAGCTCCGGACCGGGTTTCTGCCTTGGAGATCCAGCCAGAGGGAATAATGGGGAAATCAATGGAAGAACTATAACCTTGTTGTTTTTTGTCTGATTTGGATGAAACTTGCAGGGATGGTAGCTTCTGCTGAGAGCATAAAACTTGCCAAGTTTCAAGGAGATAGGTGCAGGGGTTTGCGGGGGAGGAACTGTGCCCCAAATTATTGAAAACCAAACTCCTGTCAAGGCTGTGTGTTACACCACAGGAGAGTCAAAACTGCAGGAGTGGTAGCTCTTACTGAGGCCACAAAGCCTGCCAAGTTTCAAGGAGATCAGTGCAGGGATTTGGGGGGAACTGCACCTCAAGCTGTGGACAAGCAAAACTCGTGCCATGGGTGACACTGCGTGTGTTAAGGTGCAGCGGGGTGACAGCTGCAGGGATGGTAGCCCCTGCT
>NW_017728933.1:959588-966160 GCF_001723895.1 Crocodylus porosus | reverse complement strand
GCCAGGCCTGCAGCAGTGTCTCCCCTCCCCGCCCCAAGACAAACACAGTCAGTCCCACAAGCACCCATGGCACGAGCTTTGCTTATCCGCAGCTTGAGGTGCAGTTCCCCCCAAACCCCTGCACCAATCTCCTTGAAACTTGGCAGGCTTCTGTGGCCTCAGTAAGAGCTGCCACGCTTGCAGTTTTCACCCCGCTATGTTGTAACGCCTAGATGTGACATGAGTTTTGTTTTCAAGAATTTGGGGTGCCATTCCCTCCAAACCCCTACACTGATCTTCTTGAAACTTGGCAAGCTTCATCCTCTCTGCAGAGTCTACCACCCCTGAAAATTTCATCCACATCGGACAAAAACAACAAAGTTATAGGTATTTTATTGTTTCCCCATTATACCCTCTGGCCAGATCTCCAAGGGGGCTCTGAAGCCCTTCAGAAGCTCCGAAGCGCTTTGGGAAGCTGAACAAGGCCAGCGCTTGGACCCAGATGTGCTGCTTCGGACCCCAAAGCAGCTGAGCTTCTCTGGATCCAAAGCCTCACACAGCCCTAGTTGTTACCAGAGTTTAAATGAGAGAATATAGTTAAATTTTCTAACCCCAGCTAGAATTGTCAGTGCTAGTGCTTGGAAAATCCTTTTTTTTTTTTTTTGTAGTATTATAAATAATGAAGTTCTTGAGAAAACTGAACAGGAAACATCCCTCTCTCTCTCTTTTTAAATCCTCTTTCAACAACATTTTAAATGAAATAATTCTCAGAGGTTATTGACTCTATCAGCTTTCTGCCACGACTAATAATGAAATTTAAATAGTTACTGTTGGTGTAAAAAAGAAATAAAATTAGATCATTTGCAAATAAGCAAACTGACTGATTATCTGATATTCAATGTCATTCATTATTATCCTGTAGTCAAATAGCTGTCACACTAGGTGCTCATCTACTGCAATGATGAATACTGTATAAGAATCTATATAGAACAGAGCGATTCACCAAGAATGTTCACAAATATCTGAAATTCCACAGATTTAATGCAAATGGATATTTCACCATTCCTAGTTCCTGGTTCCTAACTGGGCAACACAGTTCTAAACACCATGGTATGACCTTAGTTAATTAATAGTAAATAACCAAGAATCCAGCCAGATGCTTAAAACTATAATCTGGCAGATATTTACAATTAATAGTTTTGCAAGAATTAGGAGATGTTAGCTAAAGACTTACCAATCAAATATGGACATTCATCAATAGGTACCATTCAAACAGCTCAAACAATAATAAATATTTGGATGAAGGCCATAATGGACTGTTACAATCAGCAGTCTGACCTCCAGCATAACACATGCCATAAAGTCCCACTAAGCAACTCCCATGCTTGACTTTATGATTTACAGTTCAACTACCGCATAACACATCTACATGAGACATTTACTGTGGAACTGACTAATTAGCTCTGCAGGAAACATCTTGGCATCTACACATGTGGCCCCATGAGGCTGCAGGAAACTAAAAAACTCTGCAGAAGGGTAGTAGTTGTAAATGCAAGTACCATCCTCCCACAGAGTTTTTACTCTGCAGCATCAAGGGTGCTTCAGTTTGGGGGACTGCCTGCTGGCTAGTCCTGCACTGGAGTATCCTCATGCCCCGGCCAGCCCCTCCACAGCACATTGATTTGGGTCAGAGTAGCCCTGAGCTGGCAGGCTGATCCCCTTGATGCCCTGCCAGTGAGGGCTGCTCCGACCTGGCTCAATGTGCTCTATTCCCAGGCACTGACCTGGCTTAATGTGCTCTGTTTCATGCTTCACTTCCTCGGAGGAGGAAAAGAGAACAAACATGCAGTGTGTGTCAGCCAATGTATGTCAGTCTGGGTGCAAATGTTGCACCCAGGAACAATAAACTCCAGCACAATATGCACCAGAGCTTATTGTGTCGCATTAATATGCACATGTAATACGCCTAGTAAGAAAGACAGGCCCTGCCTAAATGGATAAAATGCTTGTAGCAGAAAAGTGGCCAAGTGCCTTAACCACAGTAGTCATTGCTTCTTTATTTACTTTACATACTTTTGTCAGACATAAATAAAGTCCTCCTGACATTCATTAAAAATGTGTTAAAAAACAGCTTTCAGAAACAGTAAGGGGCCAGACGAATCTAATATATAAATGAAGGAGCCTAACCATAGTGAGCTATTTCCCTGAAATGTATCACAAAGCACTTCATAAACAAAGAGGAAAAATTGTACAGAAATAATTTTTTGCCCATGATACAGTGAAGTTAGGCAACTATTTACATTTGTGTAGACTTGCCACATCAGGGTATGAAAGGGAGTGAGGAATAGTGCACCCTATTGAAGTTGCAAGCAAATGAAATGTTAATGCCCAGGTTGGAACATGGACAGAACAAAAAAAGGTTGAGAGCTTGCCAGTATTAGCCAGACAATACTAAAGAGCAAAGGTTAAGTTTTTTTGTGGATTCTGTGCTGTTCATCATATATTTCCAAGTGTTACCATTGAAAAAAATCAAAATTTGTTTCTCAACTTCTGAAAATATATATTCAAATTAAAAAAACAAAACAAAAAAACCCAACTTGTTTTCAAAGTTCTTTCTTCCTCCCAAACCAGCTCTACTGAAAAGATTTCCTTGGACTTTTGCTGTGTGCTTTACACTTTAAGTTTTAAGTTTAAGCTTAACAGTTTAAGTTTAGCATTCCCCAAATTGATGCTAGGTGGTGCTCAGAGCCAAGCCATCAAACTGCAGATGCCTGCCCCATTCATTCTTTCATAGAGTAGCTTCTTATTTACGCAAGTAAACAGAGATGTTAGCCATGCACACACTTGAGGTCCTTGTCTGTGATTCTATGAATTCCAGTTTCTACCTACCTCAGATACTTGTAGGGGTGCACTCACACATGTTACAGGAAATATCCCAAAGTGGGGTTTCCCAGCTACTACTATAAAATATCAGAATTAAGACTCTTAAGATGGAAAAGGGAACGTGGCTATTACATTTACCATTAACCAGGCCATTAGCTTATTGCTGATGTTATTTATATGCCTGCCTTGCCATTTGTCTGTCTCTGGTGAAGGCCCAGAGATGGTCAGAAATTGTCTGTCATTATGTGTGTCTATACAGCTGTTAACACCACAGGATCTTTTTTGCAGTTGCTGCTGTAACACAAACCATCAAGCATTTGAAAGAGTGTTACTAAAGCATAGCACAAAGATACCGTGGCAAACTGGGCAGAATTTCAGTTATTTACTAATAAAACTCTGTATCCAATCAATACCTCCTACTGCAAAACATACAATGGAAACAGCCTGCAAACAAACAAGAGGTCATCCATTTACTCAGTGACAGTTCTTTGGTGAACAATTTTGAGCATCAAACACATTTGAGAAAACTGCATGCTGCTTGCAGATAATTTACAAATAAAAAATGTGGAAAGTCGCTGAATAAATTATTCATTGTCAATTATTCTCTTAACAAATAAGCAGGATGTCAGCAATCTCACTATTATAACCCCTCTCTAGGGCCATATTTTTCAGGGCAACTGTTTCCTAGTAGGCACTTGCAACTATGCTTTGAAACAAATTATTTGCCCAAACAGCAAGTTCAGCAGTTCTGCTTGTATTTTATATTCTCTTACCTTTTTCCCCTTATGCATGGAGAAAAATAATGAAGACTGTCTGGCACAGTAACTGCTAAAAAGATACATCTGGAAGTCTCATCGGATTGCAGTTTCTATAGTGATATGGACAGTTGTGTTATTTTTGCAAGTCAGCTAGATTTAGTAACTAAATCAGTGGTTCTCAACCTTTTTTAACCCACTAGACTCAAGGCACTCCTGACTGGACTTGGGACATCCTTCCATATGTTTTGTGAATGAGTGACACCCAATTTCAAATCTAATTTCTATATCAGAGTGTTTACCTTCTTACATAGGGAATGGACAGTAGGGGTGGGGAATTGTCCAGGCAGGGATAAACCTGAGCCTGGCTTATCTTATCTCTTCAAACCTCACGGCACCTTTCAAAGAATCTGGCAGCACCCCAGGTCCCCCACAACCTGGTTGAGAATCACTCATCTAAAGCTTATCCATCTGTTCCAAGTTTTTTATGGCAAGTCTAGTTTTTAGAGAATGGCCTAACATCCTGATTGTTAAATTTATTCAGGATGACTCAAATGCCCTGAATATTAAAAAAATTTTGTACCTGAAACTTCTAAGCTCTATTCCTGCATTTACTATAAGAGTGCTGAGACATTTGAGCTGTGAGATAGATTCTGTCCAGCCAAAGGAATAATAAAACTCCTTAATTATAAACATCTCCATAATAATGCATTCTACATCTTTAAACAACATTCTTATCATGGAAAATATCTGCCAGTGTCAAGTTACAGATTTTTCCCTATTTTTCCCATTTAAACACTCTCAGCAATAGGGTAGCCATAGAGACAGTCTAGGGACAGTGTTGTTTCCATGACAACCGGAGAGCAGGCATCTTCAGAGCATTTAGCATGTGCCGTTCCTCTCATCTCCATGCCTTCCTTTTCCTGATCTCAGCCCATAGATATTCATTAGGGCTTCTCTTGCTTCCATAAAGTCAATGGCAAAACTGTCATTGACTTTACTGGCATACAATCAGGTTGTGCTAGGGCTCCCTTCAGGTCTGAAACCACTCTCAGTCAGGAGAGTGGCAATGGGGAGGGTGTGGGGTTACAAGAGAAGTAACCTGAGGTGAGAACAGAATCCGGCCTCTGGTATGTGGTATTTGTTGAAGAAAAGCAGTCTGTACAATATTAAGACACAAAACATTATATTCAAAACCTATACTCTGTGCTTTGGCTAGGCCAAATGTTTCTCTCAATTATTGTCTAAAAACACGATGCAGTGAGTTTCTGCTTGCTTCAAGAGAATTAATGCATCAAGGCAAAATACTAAGGAGAGAAATAGTCACAAAATGACACGAGTCCCTCAGGTGCTTTAAGGATAATACAGATCAGAGTGCAGAATTAGGGTCCAAGAATTACAATCTTGGAAATACAAAGTCAATGGAACTACTTTCCCAAGTAAAGTTTATCAAATCGGGACCTCAGTCAACAGTCTGGTCAAACTATGGACAATTGTGCAGAAGCCAGAACTCAAAGTAAAATAAACATCAAACCTCATCCAGTGGAGAGTGTCACATAAAAAGTGGCAACTGCCTTCCACAGGTAAGTATCTAAAGAATACTGGGCTAAGTATCTCTAGTGCAAAATCATCACTAGTGCAAAATGGATGTGACATTTTACCACTTGAGAACAGTACAATGTTAAGCTCATATTTCACTAGGGGAAATGGACTATACAACATGCTAAGCAAAGGTGAGCCAGGCCCAGCCATAGAGTCTTCACTAAATGTGAGTACAGCAAAATACCTTAATGAGAATCCATTTGGTGGGTCCTAAGGGAAGATCTAGTGGTCTCCTCCTTCCCAAGCATTTGAATTAGAGACCTTCAACAGCTGCGATGTGGTGACTTTAAGGAAGATGCACTGGTTACCATCAGCTGAGAATCTGGGTTAAATTAATTTCCAGACTAAAAAACAGGTGAAAGTAAAGCTCCTATTTAAATGTTAATCAGCATTGGTGGCATCTTTTCAATCCATTGATTTCTTTTTCTCAACCAAGAAGTGTTCAGAAAATAATTCTGCTCTTCTAAGTCAGATTTTACAAGACCAGAAGCTAGTTTCACTGTCACAGGGGGCAAGAGAAATGGCTGTCACAACAAGACCCCTGTAGAAGGGATATAAACCAGCAGACTCCTTGGAGAAGGAGTTTTCACAGACCCTACAGCACTTTAAAAAGCTGCTGTTTCATCCTGTGGAAACCATGGCAATGTGGGAAGTAGTCAGGCAGCCTGCTCGCTTTTTTCACTCAAGATAGCAGGATGCTTTCTGCAGGCTTCTTAAACGGCATCTTAACTAGTTACTGCAGTTGAAAGGAGGAGTTTTAATAAAGCATGAACCACTCCTGACCTCAAATGATCACCAATGCAGAGGAAAAAAAACAAGGGGATAAAAATCCTGATGCATATTCAATACTGGTGATAGTAGATAAAAATAAACAGGGTGATGGAAGTGAGGAATGGAAGAGTCTCTTGGCAATTAAACTCCAGACCCCACCCTGGACACAGGATTGCTGCATGCAAGAACTAAATTTAACCCTTCTGGAAAGGAACACCAGCTGCCAGGAAGCCTCCTGGCTGCCAATTCATAGGAAAGACCACGCATCAATTTATGGACACACCCATGATTTCTCTAGCTATTAATCCAGCATCACTAATTTGTCATGTCATCAGAAGAGTAGTAGTTAGAGCTGCTTTCACGCATGGCTCTAATGCTAGGCTGCCTTAACGAGTTCAAAACTATGTCACCCTTGTTTTGATAAAAAAACTATACAAGCAGTTCATACAAAAGAGCAACTCATGCCCTCATTCTCTCTTACATCCCCACTGCTAACTTGTTGTTCAGGACACAGTAGACAACTGTTCTCGTACAGAGGGCAACACAAAATATTCCAAGAAGCATAAATGCTGGGTGTCCTGC
>NW_017728933.1:958271-959488 GCF_001723895.1 Crocodylus porosus | reverse complement strand
TTTCTGCCTTCTCAATGAAACCTGAAAATCATTTTTTTTCTAGGTTTGAGATTCTAGTCCCCACTCTGACCCCAGGGTTTGTTTTGTGCTTTTTCTCAGTAGCAATATAGAAAATAGGGGGAAAAGGGAAATTATGGTAGAGGGCAAAGCAAAAGATGAATGAAGTGAAGAATTACAAAAAAATGAAATTTGCAATAAGTAATTCCCTTTAGGAACCATTGGAAGAAAATCTGTTTTGAAAATTTCTGGGTCCTTTTGTAATTTGTTTGTTCTTTAACTTTCTGACAGTCTCCAAATGATTGGGAGCTTTTCATCATCTTTTAAATCCCACCTGTAGAATTCTGTACTAGACATACTATTTCAATATTCGGGGGGGTTTTTTGTTGCTGTTTTTTTTTTTAACCCTCATGAAAGGTGAGGAAGTTCTTCTCTAGTAGTTGCTTCAAGACTAAAGAACCATTAAATCTGAATCTCTCTGGATGTAAGAGTAATCGTGCTCAAGAGAATGGTGGCATAATTAGTCAGAATGGCCTAATTGAAAGCCGTCAGAATTCTTGTGGTAGATGGGATTGTCTTTTATTTGACCAACTAGATAGTTGCAAGAAAAAAAGTTTTTATTTGCAACTGTCTAGTTGGTCAAATAAAAGATATTGCCTTTACCACAAGATTTCTGACTGGTTTCACCTTTAGACCAACACCGCTACAACCTTTATCGCTACTTGATAGCTTACATTGCACCAATATTCCTTGGAGAGAGAGTCAGGTGGGTAAGAAACTGGCTGCAAGATAGGAACCAGAAAGTTGTAGTGAACTGCTAACTTGTTGTTCAGGACACAGTAGACAACTGTTCTCGTACAGAGGGCAACACAAAATATTCCAAGAAGCATAAATGCTGGGTGTCCTGCATTGGTTTCTCACAAACCACATGGGCAAGCTATTTTTAAACAAAAATTTGCTGTTGAAACTGGGGCCAGATTCCTTACTGGTTGGAGAGTCATTCCCCCTTTCTACCTTTCGCATCTTTTAACACATTAATTCCCTACAACCACGTAACCTGGCAACCATTAACTTCTTTGTCTGCTGTATTTTTTTCATTATTATTGGGTTGTAGCAATGTAAAAGAAAGAAAACAGTAAAAAGGTATGTCTAGAAAGGGGAAATGGCTTGTGTCAATTTTTATGCACAATTTATAATCTGTCCACACGAGCAGTAACTCT
>NW_017728933.1:956284-957606 GCF_001723895.1 Crocodylus porosus | reverse complement strand
CAAATCAGGCAACCGCTCCAGGCCCTGAGCTTTGGGGGGCTGGCGGAGCCGGGCAGAGCGGTGCAGTGACTCCACGCTGCTGCCGCCTTCGTGTCCGGCCACTTGGCACGCCCCACCCGCTACCGAATTTAACACGTCTGGCCGCTCGCCATCCCTGCCCCCCTCCACCAAATCTGCCGCTGGCTTCCTTACATCCGGGGTGGGGCCCCGCACAGGCTAATTTGCCCTGGGCCCTGCACCCTGCTCCAGTCATCTCTGCCGGAGCACATGCAAGTGAGGGACAAAATTGAAAACACCGACCTTGAAAAACACACCTGTGATAATTTGCATGTAAGCATATTACTATAGGTACCCATAGATTTAACTCATTCAGAAATGATCCGTTTTACCTGTTTTTTTAACTGCCGCAAATTGTAGCACAGGTATGACATAAAAACACTTTTAAGCAGCATTTTTATACCTACTTAATACAGTGCAAGCTAGGCATAATTATAATAATAATATTATAAACAATGCCAGGTAGCGTACAGGATGAGCACGGTAGGAATAATTACCTTCCTACTATTGCCATAGAATTGGCGTATGAGCAATTTAAAAAAAATAAACATACACAAGTCAGTGGGACCGGATGATCTTCATTCAAGAGTGCTGAAGGAGCTGGCCAAAGTCAATGTGGAACCCCTGGTGAAACTCTTCCACATCTTGTGGCACTCTGAAGAAGCCCCTGAGGACTGGAAGAGGGCCAATGTTGTACCCATCCACAAGAAGGGCGGGAGGGAGGACCTGGATAACTATAGGTCAATCAGCCTAACTTCCATCCTAGGGAAAATCCTTAAAAAGTTCGTCAAGGAGTCTATCTGTGGTAAGCTTGCAGAAGGTGAGATTCTGAATGACAGCCAGCATGGCTTCATTGCGGGCAGGTCTTGCCTAACCGACCTCATCTCCTTCTATGACCGGGTAACTCACCACCGGGACACGAGAGAGCGGGTTGACACTGTATACCCAAACTTCCAAGAGGCCTTTGATCTAATATCCCACAATATCTTCACAAGAAAATTGGAGGATTGTGGGCTTAACTCGGAGAGAGTCAGGTGGGTAAGAAACTGGCTGCAAGATAGGAACCAGAGAGTTGTAGTGAACAGATCTGCATTATCCTGGTGAGAAGTTGGCAGTGGTGCCCTGCAGGGGTTGGTGCTTGGTCTAGTACTTTTCAACATCTATATTAACAATTTGGATGTTGGGATGAAGAGCTCACTGGTCAAGTGTACAAACAACACCAAGTTATGTGGTCACGCTTGAAGATAGGCTACAGATACAGGTGG
>NW_017728933.1:954835-955969 GCF_001723895.1 Crocodylus porosus | reverse complement strand
AGAGCCTGCATGCAAAGTAGAGGTCATCGCAGAGGAGAGACTGGTAAGAGACTTGGAGCATGGTTGTGGGGGCACTTGGGTTTTGAGGGTAGTGGTGTGGATTCACTTCATGGCACGTGTGTGTTTGGAAGTATCTAAGGACTGATTAAACAGCAGCTAACTAACTAAGTCCTTTATTTGAACTCCTTTGCAGCTAGATGAAGCCTTTTTAATGACTCCAGAAAACCTACTCACTCATACACAAGAAGGAAGTGTATGCTTCTGCAGAGAACAAAGACCAGATGAGGCTGAAGCATTTAGAAGACAGTTGGGCATTGAATCAACAGATCCTGTTACAGCTCATGAATGTAAAGTCTTCATGAAGTCTCTTGTTCACATTTCCTTTTATGGCATAATGAAATACTGCTTGAGGAAGAGACTTTTTGACCTATGCTGGGGGTGCGCATTTGACCTAGGGGGTCAAGAAGCCCATGAATGTATTACTTGGTTAGGTGAAGACATAAATCAAATAATTCAGGAACTTTGCCAGGAAATACATCTTGATAGCATTTTCAATGCTGTTATAGCCTTTGGGTTTGCCAGGAGCATTCTCAGGATTACTGAGAAACGTTTAATTCAGGTTAGAGCTTCTAAACACTGTGTATTCTGCAGAAGATCCTAATGCTGCCCTTCATGATTTGATCACTGAGGAAGATAACACACTCATACCCCATATTGAACGCTTGATTGGTACTAGAGACTATAAGAGCCTGCTTAAGAGAAGGGCTTAGCAAAAACAGTTTAAAATGGGGTGGGGCTTATATCTTTTGCTGATCTTGGTGGGAGGCTGGGGGATGTGAGGTTGTAAAGCACATCAACAGTTCTCTACAGCTAATGTAGATTAGCATTTGCCTTAGTGTCTCGGATCTCTAATCACATACATATAGGGTTTTTTGTAAAGATTAAACCAGTGAGACTTAATGGTCACTAGAAATGATAAAAAACCCTTCTTAGGAGAAGGAGTAACAAAATAAACTAGTAAATATTGTAAAAGTTTTTGATGGAAATAAAGACTGAATTTAAAAATATATATTCTCACAGCTTTTGTATGGTATGGGGGTTGGGGGGGATGTTTATAAAGATAAACCAGACCAC
>NW_017728933.1:940682-954385 GCF_001723895.1 Crocodylus porosus | reverse complement strand
GAGAGCTTATCAGGTGGGGAAGCCCCATGAAATTTTTCCACAGCAAGGTAAAAATGATTTTAAAATGGTGGGTTATTTGTGGCTGTGTTACTATAATCACACTAAGTTATAACAACTGTTTGTTACTGTTTGTTTTCAAACAGAACCTCTTCTTCTAAAATAGAAAAGCAGAACAAGCACACACAGTCATGTTTTTATCCAGTAGTAAAAAGTAATTTTTCTGAAATCAGCTTCTGAAACTTTATGCGTTTCTTGTGGGAAGAGAAGCTGTGTGTAGTGGGGGGTTAAGCAAATTTTAAATGTATAGTGTGTGAGGAAAGTGAATTCTCAATGCTGAGATGTAAATTTTATATTTCCCAAGTGATCACATGCACCACTCCTGAAGAAGAGCAGGGGCCTGGGCAGAGACCTCTAAAAGCACAAGCAAAAACCTCCAGAAATGCTCAGCCTGCAGATCATAACACCCAAGGATCAGAAGACCACCAGGACAGAACAGAAGGGTTTGATTCCTCAGAGGAAAACAAACCACATACCTCTGAGAAAACCATATGTAAAAAGACAAGGATTCACACCCCCAAAACAGGTGATCTGGACCCCATGAATAAGAAACCCAGGACTGACTGCTCACTCAATTTAGAGATCTGGGGGAGCATCTGTTCACCAGAGTGCCCCAAGGGATAACAAGATAGAATGGTCACAAACTCCACTGCGACTGATTCAGGATGGACATAAGGAAGAACTTCGTTATTGTCCGAGCCCCCAAGGTTTGGAATAGACTGCCACCAGAGGTGGTTCAAGCACCTACTACTCTGAACACCTTCAAGACACATTTGAATGTTTATCTTGCTGGGATCCTGTGATCCCTGCTGACTTCCTGCCCCTGGGGCAGGGGGCTGGACTCAATGATCCTTCGGGGGTCCCTTCCAGCCTGAATGTCTATGAAATCTATGAAATAGTGAGTCTGAAGTTGTTGCAGGCTGATGAGAATATGTCCATGGACTGTTGCATGTCAACCTGTGAGCCTGAGCATAACGCATAGTTGTCAGCAAAAAGGAAATCACGAAGCATGGCTGTCTGGACTTTGGAGCTCATTCGGAGCCTGTGCAGGTTGAAGATGTCTCTGTCAAAACAGTACCTGATCCCCATACCAAGTTCACCATCTTGGAAGGCATCCGACAGCATGGCAGAGAATACAAGCACACAGCCCTGTTTGATGCCATTTGTGACCAGAAAGAGGTCAGAGCATTTGCCATTCACAAGGACGTGTGCCATCATGCCATCATGGAACTGGCAAACCATATTGATGAATTTTCTAGGACATCCATACTTCTTCATGATTTCCCAGAGGCCTTTGTGGTTCACCATGTCGAAGGCTTTGGTTAGGTTGATAAACATGAGGAGAAGGTCAACGTTCTGTTCCTGGCACTTCCTTTGAAGCTGCCGGGCTGCAAACAACATGTCAGTTGTTCTGCATCCTCTTCTGAAGCCACATTGGCTCTCAGGCAGTAGGTCATTTAGATGGTCAGTCAGCCAACTGAGGAGGAATCTCACAAGTATCTTGCTGGCAGTTGAGAGGAGGGAGATGCCTCTGTGGTTTTCACAGAGTTGGCAATTTCTCTTCCTTTTCTACAGGCGGACAATGGAGGCACCCTTGAATTCTTGAGGGGCTACCCCCTGCGCCCACATACTGCAGAAGATCTCGGTTAGGTTCTCTATGAGGTCATGACGACCTGATTTGTAGACCTCCACTGGAATCATGTCAGCTCCAGAAGCTTTGCCACTAGACATTTGTTGCATGGCCTTTTGGACTTCCACAATTGTAGGTGGAGCTTCAAGCAAGGTGTTGACGGTGATGTGAGGTAGCTTGTGTATGGCATTGATGTTGATGGAGGAGGTCCAATTGAGGATGGCAATGAAGTGTTCAGCCCATCTCTAGAGGATCTGGGCCTTGTCAGTTAGCAGCATGGTCCCATCAGCAGACAGCAGAGGGGAGGATCCAAGGACCTGTGAACCACAGACAGCCTTTAGGGCATCAAAGAACTTCTTTGCATTGTTTCAGTCAGCATAATGCTGGATCTTGTCTGCTTTGCTCTTCAACCATGTGTCCTCCATCCCTCGCAACTTATGTTGAATGGTCCTCCATATTGAGGTGTAGGTGTGTTGTACTGATGCGGACTTATCATAGAGGTAGGCTCTGTGGAGATGTTGTTTCTCTTCCAACAGCCATTGTATCTCCTCGTCATTTTCATTGAAACAGCCTTGGTGTCTGCAGACACTTGGTCCCAGGGTCTCAACAGCTGCAGAGCCACTTCCAGTTGGCTTCGATGGAGCCAGGATAGAGCAGTATAGTGTGAAGATGATTTTTTAGATGGTTCACAAAGGACAGCCTAGTGCTGTTGTTTATCAGCCCATCAGTGTTGAGGCACTTCAGTCCTTGCAGATGCCTCCTGGTTTGAATCATGATCTTTAATGAGGAGATGATGAGCCAATGATCAGTTCAGCATTCAGCGCCACACATTGCTATGTTACATGGACATTGCATCTGTCCCTCCTTTGGAAAAACGACATAGTTGATAAGATGCCTGTGCTTGGCGCGAGGGTGCATCTACAATGTCTTCTTCCAGCTGGGGAGATGGAACACAGTAACCAGGAGCTCGTGCTCAGCACATAGTCTGAGCAGGAGAAGACCACTGCTATTGCAGCTTCCAATCCCAGGCTTCCCAATGACACCATCCCATGCTTGGCAGTCAGAGTCAGTCCTGGTGTTGAAGTCACCAAGGAGGATGACACAGTCAGCCTTTGGTACAGCAGCAATCACGGAGTGGAGGTCATCATAGAACCAGTTCTTGACTTCATCAGAGTTGGTCATGGTAGGGGCGTATGCACTGATGATAGTGGCACACTTTTTGTCAAGCAGGAGCACCATCAGTCAGACATTCACTCCCTTTGGCAGGTAGGTCAGTTTGTATAGCAAAGCTGACACCTGCTTCCCATTTGGCTTCGCTGCCATGATCACTCCAGAAGAACGTGCAATCAACTGTTCCTTCTGTGAGCTGCCCTTTATCAGGTAGGTGTGACTCTGGATCTCACAGCGATCTGGACGTTGTATCTGCCCAGTTCTCTCCCAATAAGGAAAGTTCTTCTTTCGGGTCTGTTGGTGTTTCCATCAGTCAATGTGCATACGTTCCATGTGCCCAGCTTTGGAGGGATTGATTTCTTTCCTTTTTGACCACTGTAGCGGGACCCCTACCAGCTGAGGTGAAGCAGACAACGTTTGGGGCACCTTTTCTAGCCCCTTCCTCATTCTAGGAGGTGAGCAGTGCGGTCCTGAATAAGGCTGCTCAGTCACTCAGGGGGCTGCCAAGTTCTACTGCTGCTTCTGCCCAGTAGAAAGTGCCCCAAAGCCCTGAGCTGCCTGTGTGCAGGCTTGTGGTTATAGCTTCCGGTGTGTCCACACCTGCTGCTTCATTGCTGGCCTGTCACCACAGGACTTGTGCAGGATGTGAGTTGTGTGGGATTTGGATTTAAATGAGGAAAAGTTGTGTAGCATCAGCTTCACTCTTTCATCCAAGCTAATTTGTAACCAGCGGCAGGACAGGCTCAAGAAAGCTAGAGATTGGCCCAGATGTAGCAGATGATCAAGACACCTTTTATGCCTTGTCCTGTTCTGCTCAATCCATGATGCGATGCTGTACCACTATTGGACCATACAAAGGTGTTGTCTACCCAGTAAGCTGGAGTCAGACTATGCATGCAGGGACAGGCATGCCCCTATTTCCCCAGAGGTCTATGACTGACTAGGTACCCTCACCTGGTTTGGCCTGCCCATTGAGGTGGTTTACTAGGTGTAGCCGCTGTTACACACAGACAGCTACTTGGAGCCAGAGGTGAGAGATGAGTGCTGGTGAGGACCAACAGATGAAAAGTCACTCAAGCATGACATACTCTTTCTCTGGAGGTGCTATCCCTCCCAGGCAGCCCAACTCTCATTATTTTAAGACTCTATCTTGCCAACTCTCATTATTTTCATCAAAAGTCTTCCAAAATCTGAGGTTATGCCTCCACCCACCCCAGCTCCAGTATTCTTGTAATTAATGCAGTAAATGTCTACCCCTCTGTAACATGTCAGGGTCCCAGGGGTGGTCACTCCGCCCTGGTGGCTCTGTGACCATCCCTTGCTCCACCCCTAGGGTGCCTTCCCATCTCACCTGCCACACCTTGGTGGAATAATGATAAATAGAGAGGCTGCTCACAAACCTTTGCATAGCCCTGGTTCCGCTGAACCCCTGCTAGGGTCCCCGCACCCTACTGGTCTTCACTGGTCCCCAAGCCCCTGGCTGGACCTCTATAATCAACTGTGCCTGGCTGGGCCTCTGTAATCAACTGTGCACCCAAAGACTTAAGGTCTAATAGCATGACTCCAAATCCTTCCCTTTATCATGCCCCATTCCTCACAGGCACTGCAAGGATGTTGTTTCCTCTGCTGGGGCTTTGGCCTCCTCCCCTTCAATCTAGCTGTGCCTTCTAGCCTGGGCCCACTGAATTGGATCTGGCTTTGCGGCACTGGCTCTCACTTGTCCCTTCCATCATCAGGCCCTTATCTGCCAGGCCCCTGGCCCCTGCATGGCTGTGCCTTGCACTCTGCTCACTATGGGCTCAGTAAATGCCCAAGGCTTGAGTCTGCCCTAGGCAGGGCTGAAGGTGATCATGTGCTCCTTGGACACTAATGGGACCTCCTGCCCCGCTCTAGACCCTACACCAAAACCACCGGTACAAAAGATAAAGCAAACATAAGCCCCCAGGCTATAACATAACAGCAACAGAGAAAGGAGCCCTCTGTCCCTTTAGGAGGACAAACCTTCTTTACCCTTGGGCTGGCATACTTCCCAGCCTGGATCTTTGTGAGCTCCCCCTGAGCCTTGGGTTCCCACAGGCAGTAAAGCGATCAGCCCGGTGTCCTTGGGAGCCTCTCCTGGAGAGAAGCTCCTGACCCGGCAGGGAGCAGAGCTAGACTGGCTTCCAGTGCAGGTTTATGTACTTCCAGGACCCTGCCTACATCTGGTCAGCTGATGTCTTGCAGGTGTCTGCTAATTGCCTCATTTGCCCTGGCAACTGGCAGCTGCTGTACCCTATCTGCCCTGCAGTGCTCCCCGGCTGGGCTGCATTTATCTTATACTTGCACCTTCATACTTGCAGAGAAAAGATGTGAGCAAAGGGCTCCCTGAAAGCTCAAGAATCAGAATACAAATAAAGAGAACCCAGAGTACTTTATTAAAAATTGTGTGCTTTTGGGTGACATGGTTCACAATTTCTGATCATTTGGGCTTAGCCCTTGAGCAACCCTTCTAAACAGAAATGGATTTCACCCCAAATGCAAAAGCACTGCAGAGGCCCACACAGATAAAGCTGTGACCACCTCAACTTCCAAATTTCCCTTTTGGAAAATATGCATGAGTCTGTTGAACGTGTGTTGTCCTTTTTCAAACCTCTGCGAATGGGTTCAATATGAGGTTAACTGGGTGAAATATAATGTTTGCAAATTCAAATAAAGGTTAGGCTAGATGATCAAACAGAACCTTCTGGCATTAAAATCTGTGCACATGAAAATGGAGGAAGTAAGTCAGTTCACAAGAACCTCTCTGCACTGCACTTTACTCATGTGTATAATTAAGACTGCAGCAACACCAGAAGTTCTAAGGCTTAAATAATATGTTGAATTCTTTGCAGAAAGGCAACGCGTTAGGTTGAGTGCAACATGCCAACTGTTTTATTCACAAGGGGTTATTATTATGAGTGAAGAGAAAATGTTACAATACAAATCTGATGCAAGTCCTTTTAATTATGCTATGACTCAGAATTTCCAGGGAAACAAAAATTCAGCCTATAAAAAAGAAAAAAAACCCTGATTTTTGCTACCAAAGCAACCTGCTGTAACAGTAAGCATGTACTCCAAGTGCTCCCCTTGTGTGTTATAAACATCTGATTAAACTATCTAAATTGCCTCTGGCTGACATCTTACCAGTGTTGCGGAGTTCGTAACTCCTTGAGGAGCCGTTCCCAAAGACACAGAGTCGCTTTCAGTTTCAAATTTTATTCAGCATGCTGGGCACCCTGAGCAAGCTTAGAGGCCTCGAATGAAACTGTTAGAGGCAGTTTATAGTTTACAGCCAAAATGCGCGCGCAGGTGGGAATTTTCCACTGTGATAGATAACAAGGTATCAGGCCAGTTTGAGAGACCCTTAGTTGGTTAAAACTGTTTTTTGTGGCTACGTGCTTGTTCTGGAATGCTAGCTAATTGGGAGGGGGCTGCAAACTTGTTTGCTTCAGACTTCTAGGCAACTAAAGTTTAGTCATTCCAGAGTCTTATCAAGCTGTGTCCTTGAAGTGCTGAGTCTGCTTTGTAGTTAATCTCTACACCAGCTCCCAGCAAGGCTAAGTTCAGAGACTTCAGATGAGAGGTCTACAAGCAAAACCCAGGGTGTGACACTGGTAATTCAATAGAGGTTTTGCAAGGGAGATAAGAAGTACAGCCAATAAAATAACTGTAGCATCATGCAATATTTCCTTCTCAGAGGGCTGTAAAATGCTTTAAAAAAATATCAGCATCATTATTCAGTTTCATAGTTGGTAGGGTCGGAAAGGACCTGAGCAGATTATCAAGTCCGACTCCCTGCCATGGCAGGAAGGAGTACTGGGGTCAAACGACCCTGGCAAGGTGTTTATCTAGTCTCCTCTTCAAGACCCCTGTGAAAAATGAGGTGTAGAGAGGAAAAGCAATTTTCCAAAGGTGATATTTGCCAGGCCACTGGTAGAGCTCAAAATGCAACACAGGACTCTGAGGCCTCAGGCCAGTACTCTGTTCCCTAGTCTATCCTACTTTCACAGGCACCCTGGAACAGCTGGTACGGGTGCCCCAGAGTTAGGTGAAAGGATTGGCTGTAAGTTTCTAAATGCCTGTGGCAGGCTGCCTTTGGTGTCTGCCACTTTAAGGGCTTTGAGTGGCAGCAGGGCAGCCAGCAGGTGCAGACCAGCCCTAGTGAGGCAGTCACATGACCCTGTGAGGGCCCCATGATTGGAAGAGAGAGCTGAGCAGACTCCATTTTAGCTCACGTCCCCAGGGCTGAGCCAGCAGTCTACTGCTGGCAGCCAGAAAGATAACACCTGGCTGAGCAGCTGCTCAGGATCATTTTGGAGGTAAGGGCAGGAGCTATGGGGATGATAGGAGGCTCCTGGTCCTGGGCATGACCAGAAACTGCACCCTGCTGGGTATTACTGGTGGATAATTTAGAGAGAAGAAGGGGTGGGAGTCAGGCATTAGGGCTGTACAAAATTTTGCCAGCTGTTTCATTTCAACACTGTTTTGACTCGTTTTGAGCTCAAAAAAGCGAAATAAAACAAAATGAAGGGCTTCGAAACAGCCTTGAAACAAAATGAGGGAAGTCAAAATGTTTCGAAAGTTTCAAAATGTTTCGAGTTTTGAAGCTCAAGCTGGGCTTGCCTGCGGGAAAACAGAAGTAAGGAGAGGGAGGGAGAAGAGGGGGGAAGGAGTGCTCTCATATTGAATGTGTGTAGCCAGACAGTGACTGTGATCCTTCCCTGAGGTCCCTTCCAATCCCAGTGCTCTGGGGGAGGGATGGAAAAACAGCATAAAAGGCAGCATTGTTTGAACTGGCTGGCTTTCTGTCACCCATGTCATGAGTTCTGCTTGTCAGCAGCCTGAGGTGCAGTGTCCCAGAAACCCCTGCACCTAACTCCTCGAAACTTGGCAGGCTTTGCGACCTCCACAGGGGCTACCATCCTGGCAAGTTTCATCTGAATCAGGCAAGAACTGACAAAGTTATAGGCGGTTTTGTGCTTCCCCATTACAGCCTATGGGCGAAATGACGAAACAGTGAAAGAGTTTCAACAAAATAGAACGGAACAGTGGTTTCAAAACTAAACAAAATTCAAAATGAAACACTGTCCCGGCAAAATGGCAAAATGGAAGTCAAAACGAAATGGTGCCATTTCAGACAGCCCTACCAGGCACGTCTCCGGACACCTGAGCCCCATTGGCTAAATGCCTGGAGCCTGCAGAGAGGAGGGCTCAGGACAAGCCAAATGAGAAAAGACCCCAGTGGCCCTGGTGAGGGGGGAGAGAGAGACCCAGAGAGGATGGCTGAGTTCAGCCCGGTGTGGGGCAGAAGGTGGCCACACAGTGTAGGGTGATGTGTATACCAGCTAGAGTGCATAAGCGAAGAAGCCTGAAGGGTCGTGTAGAATAGGGCCCAAGGGGGACCCAAAGGGCTGTGCAGAGTCGGGAGGGATGTGTGAGGCCCTGTGAGAAGGGGCAGTATGAAAGAGGCCCAAAAAGGGGCAGAATTTGGCCTGGCCTGTAGCCGGAGGTATTACAATTCTGGATGCCATCTGTGAAGCATGGAACATGGTAAGGGAAGGTCAGAGCTATGTGTAAACCCCTTGGCATCGGGTATTAAATGGGCATCCTCCCACTTATTATATCTAGGTTATTAAACAGCAAGTCATGGCAGGCAAGACTGGGCAGACTACCCTAGACAAGTGGGTGGGCCAATGTTGAGACCCAGCCCTGAGCTGGCCTGTCACAATGCCAAGTCCTGGCAAAATACTGTGGATGGGTAACTGCCAGGAGTATTTTAGGGTGAATGAATCAGCATCTATCTTCTTCCCAGAAGCAAGATAAGGGATGTTTCAAAATCTGACCATGTGGGAAGGAATGTTGTCAAGAATGTGTGACCAGTTTGGGTTGTGTGACTGACTTCCCCTTCCTCACCACACTACCAATTAAGCCCAGTCTCAGAATGGAAGCTATGAGTCTGTGTGCCTTGAGGAAGGTAAATCAGGAGCCAATTTGCAGTGTCCCATTGTACAGGAACCCATACATTTGGTCAGTCATAGTGCAAACACAGTAAGGCCCCTGATATTAGAGGTATTCATCACTGAGTGGTTTTATTTCCTCCCAGTATAGTCCAAATGAGAAATTGTTACCAAAATCAGTGAAAATGAACAAGTTGTGTGCCATCTTCATGGAATAAGGACGCTTCCTGAAAAAAGACAGATGCATGAAAATGCAATTTTATAATCTGCCAGTATTTAAGAGAAATTTCTAACTGCTTCTAGTTGCTGCTTTCTTTTTGGAGCTTAGCTGCAAAATCGAAAGAAAATAAGCAGCACACAGGCTTTGTTCATTCAGCTTGAGTTCAAAATAAAAACTGTTGAACAATGAAGGGAATCAATTCAAACACAGCTATTGTGTACCATCCTCTTTCACTCTTACAGTTTCAGTATACAGCAAGTTTACAATCTACAGGTTGTTTTTACTTTGCTGCAGGGGAAACAACCTTTTGTTGGGTGGGGTTTTTTTTGTACTATACTTACAACAATGGACTTGTATTTCACCCAGCATGAAATTATTTCAATGATTTCTCTACCTGACTAGTGCATTTTGTGGCTATCACTTTAACGGCTTTGTTTTCCTGACCACCCTACCCACAAACAGGTTTCTAAATACTTAGAGAAAACTTCATTTTCAGGGCACTATTCAAGCAAATCTTCAACTCCAAAGTAATAATGAAGACGTGGGATTATTCCCCCTGTTTTACAGATGGAGAATTAGAATCAATGAGGACAAGTGATTCTGGGCAAAAGTTACAGAAAGACATATACAGCCTTAGCTGGGATGAGATGGAGTACAGGGAACAAGATTTAATACAATAGAAAACAGTTTTTGCTGTAAATTCCATCCCACAACATTTAAAACTAGGCTGTTGAAAACAAAGAAAATAATAGACTGTTGTCTAAAATAATACACTCCTATGCGTTGGACACAGGCTGTAATAGGTCTTAGCAATGACTAACTCCTATGATAAACTGAAAATACAAGCCATCTCAATATAATGGAATAAAAAGGAATATTTACATAGTACAAAAGCAGAGAACAGAAAATGTAATTACTGCACTTATTGCTATAGGTGGGAGGTAATAGTATTTTACTTTTATAAATACAACACCTTTCATCAAAGCACTTTGCAACTATTAAAATTTTAAGATCCAGTTCATAGACCTTTAATGTTAACCCAAGAACTTCCACTGACACCATGGGCTTGAACTGGAATGCTGTGAAGTTTTCCCAGTTTCCAAGCAAGTGGCAAACATGATGGGCCTTAGTTGGTATAAATCAAAGCTGCAGGGTGGAACAACATTGGCTTATATCAGTTAAGGATCTGCCTCAGTGAATAATGAATCCCAAACACCCTAAAAACAGGCCTGGCGATGTATACCCTAGGAAGCTGTGGTTCTGAATCTAGACAACCAGAAGACAGTAAATCGCAAAGATACATGACAAAGAAACTTGCGTTTATTTGCAGAACAGAGAACTTTGACCGCTTCTTGTAGGAAACAAACATGCAGCTCAGTATGCCTCCACTTCTTTAATTCCCTCCTGCTCCAGAAGCAAATATGGATGTTGTTGCTATATATTCGAATTTACACAATACAAATACACACACTCTTTTTATGAACATCAGAATGTGTCCTGTTAACCTAGTCAGATTCATAAAGAGACACATGGTGTGTGTCTATACCAGATGTTTACCGAGGAGTTGACTAAGTAGCAATGAACTCTGGCACAATAAGCGTTGAGTTTATTGCTCTGCATTAATCACACACGTAGATGCACCCATGGAGTTGTAGAAAGGAAATTGTCTTACGTTCTGGGACATTTCCCAGACTCTTTACATGCTGCAGTCCAGAGGGGAGTTGCATTTCACATAGATATGTCCAAGTGAATTTAAGTAGCAATACCCAGGGTCCAGGGAAGCTCGTGCAGCTTATGCAGAAACACATTTGGTTGCTGTGGCTTTCAGCACCTGAACGGTGTAGTTAAAGTGAACTCAACTATGTCTACAGAAACGAATAACACACCTCTGGATTGCACTGGAGACATGTTCTCACTCAGGTCACCTCAGATTCAAAGTCTGTTCATTCTCATCTTAATGGAAAAAGTGAAAAAGTCACACTGAAAAAAAATGTCTTTTGACTGCCCAGCCCAATGCAGATGGATAAGGTAAACCAGGTATAACAGGGGGCAGCTCTCAGGGCCGGATCTCCTGCCAGCCCGCCCACCTGTCTGTACAGGGCAGTCTGTCCAGTCTCACCTGCCACAACTTGCTATTCTATAAACTGTTGGTATAATGCAGGAGACTGCCCCAATGCCAGAGGGTGCTATCTCCGGCTCTGAACCTTCCCTACACCACAGCCCATGCCTCGCAGATGGCATCCAGATCAGTATTGTTCCCCGGTCTGAGACTGGAGCAAACCCAGTCCAAAGTTGGGCTCCACTCACTCATTCATTCATACCACCTCCCCACTCACAGGAGGCCTCTTACACTTTGCCCCCCTCTCACTGGGGCCTCTGGCACACTGCCATTACTGGGCCACACTCCCCTGCCCTTGCTCTTCCTTGAGTGGCCCCTCTTGGGCCATCAGACTTTGCTACTCACATACTGGCCTTGCCATGCAGTCCTTCGGTTCCCACGAGGTCCCCTTCTCTATGTGGTTCAGCCTTGTGCCAAACCCTGAGCTAATTCTGCCCCGAGTCCCACACCGGACAACTCTACACTACACCCCACCCTGGGTCTCTGTCTCCAGCTTGCAACCAACTTCTCACAGGGCTGGCCCTTGCGCTGGCCTTCAGGATTACTCCCATTCAGCCCTATTCAGCGCACCCCTGGAACTATCCTTCAGGTCTACTTGCACTTCAGCCCTACTCTATGCAGGGCCTCCCAATACTATATGTACTACCCCTCCCCTGCCCCCTGGGATCTGCATCCCTGCTGGGCTCAGGCACCTACATGTGGACATACCCGGCCCCCACTGCTCCCTCAGCTCTCAAAATTACCCACCAGATGGTGGGAGCTGGGGTTAAGGTGCCTCAACCTGCCTTTCAATGGGGAGGTCACTGGCCTGGCATTTCCTGGAGGCTCCCATGCCAATAGGAGCCCCACCAGGCCACCCTTCCCTGGCAGGGTGCAGTTTTAGGTCATGCCTAGGACCAAGAGCCTCTTGCTCTCACCTCCAGATGTCCCATGACGCTCAGCCAGGCAATGTTTCTGCCTGGGCTGGCAGCAGCAAACTGCAGCCTTTACATACCTAGGGTTCCCAAAGTTGCCTGTCTCTGCCCTTAAAGTGGCTGGCACCCAAAGATGCCCTGCCATACCAGGTAAGTTATAGAAGCCTTCCCTGGCAGATTGATCTCCTTGCAGGCGTTTGTAAAGATATGCACTTGCGGGTGAAAATCACTGCTAGGATTTTCACCCACACTATTGCTAGGCACTAGGATTTTCACCCCTATTGCTCAAGCAATATTTAGACCCACTTAGACCCCCTTACAGAATTTAGGTCAAATGCAAGTGGAGCAATGGCCTTCTGCCGACTAGAGTTAAGTGACTCTCACTTCTATATTGTTAGATGGCTGAACATCCATTCAACTTGAGTTATGCCTGAGTTATGTCTACTTATATTATTATATTATATTATATATAATATTATTTCCTGCCATGGCGGGAGGTCAGACTAGATGACCTACTCAGGTCCCTTCTGACCCTAGAAACTATGAAACTACTTACACCATCTGAGCACTTGACTTTATGAGAGTGGATCGACACTATGATTACCTGTCTGAACCCTGTACCGTTCAATCTACATAAGATCCTCACTTGCGCAGGGGTTTAGTTTTCAGTTTCTCGCTTCATTCAGGAACCCTGTAGTAACCATAATCCTGTAAGCTGTTATATATCCATAGTTAGGACATCCAGGTCTAAATATCACTGTCTGCTGCTGACCAGGTATTTGTAATCTATGCTCCATTCAGTTTAGGAAGGAAATAAGTGTTTGACTTATTTTACAGACTTGTCAAATGCCCGTGCTATTTCTGACCCTTCTACCCTTTTAAAGTGCCCACGCATGGGACTACACTGTTGATTTTGGACAGGGAGGGCGGAGAGGGAGAGAGGGAGAGAAAGAATATGTTTGTTGCATATGAGAAGATCCTTCATAACTTCCAGCTCCTGTTTTTGTTCGCCTCATTCACCAACCCGTCTAAAAACTTACTGAATTGCCCTTCTGAAAACATTGCACAGCTCCTGACAACCAGGCTCCAGGGAAGCCAATTCCAAGGCACTGATTGCAGGAGGACCTGGCCTATTTTATCTGTCGTACTGACAAATGCACTGCATCTCACCCTTGGTTTACCACAGAGGCTGCTCCTGGCTAAAATCATCGTGTCCCTTCCAGCCCCCAAGAAACTATGAAAACAAACACTCATCCTGCAGCCAGCCGGGCCGATGTGAAGCTACGCCAGGCCTGCGGGGCTGAGGAGACACAGGCACAGCGTGCCCGGGTGTGCGTCCTCTTCCACCATGGCAAGCTCGCTCTCCTTGTATCGCCGGTTCCTCGTGTTCCCGCTAGCGCGGCAGTTGCTGTGTCCTCCCACCCTGCTCTGGAGCCTCCTCCCCACCCCCGCGCCTGCTGGGTGGGTGCCCTGCCCCTACCAGCGCCTCCGTGCCAGTGCCTGGACTGCAGGAGCCAATACAGTCGCTCGGCAGGAGAGGGCGCGGCGGAGGGACCTGCCCGCAGAGAGCTGCGCCGAGGGCCCGCGGCTCGGCTCGGCTCGGCTCGGCTCGGCGCGT